>NC_068276.1:38501895-38835645 GCF_025860055.1 Xyrauchen texanus
CCTATCTTGCCTCCAAGAACCCCCAAATTGAACGATACAAAGAAAGATACAGAACCCACTACAACCGTGGCCAGTGTTGATGTCATAGAACTTAAGTCCAAAAGCTGCTTGTCTGAAAGTACACATCACAGCACTACAGATCTGTTCTCAATCTCCTGTCCTGTAGCCGCAGGGTTATCATGGCAACCACCGAACAACCTATCAGGTCTCTCCATTGAGGAAGTTTCAAAGTCATTACGGTTCATTGGTCTGTCAGATGATGTTCTTTCTTTGTTTGTGCATGAAAAAATTGATGGAAATTTGCTCATGCAGCTAACAGAGGAGATTTTGTCAGAAGACTTTAAGCTAAGCAAACTTCAAGTGAAGAAACTCATGCAGTTTATTAATGGCTGGAGGCCCAAAATGTAAGGTTGAACAAGCAAGCCAGTTGAGAGCAAAACACATGCAATGCGTTGCAGTGGCAGCCATAAATATTGCCCTTCAGTATTGCATTAGGCAGTTTTGTATCTTAATGCTATGCACATTCTTGTAATGATTTTTATAGCCATTTTGTTTAATATATATACATGTATATAAATATTGATTGCTTTGTGTATTAATCTGTACCCAACTCTATGTAATCTCTATGTGACCTTACGGTACCTGCACAATGGACTTTTTTTGCTTGAACCCAAAGTCTTTTAAAATCGCAATATATTTTGACCCAATCTAACTGTGGCCTAAGTTTCCTTGGTTGTTAATCAATAAAGAGAATTGACTTCTTGAGGTAGTTTCTTTACTTAGACCAACAATTTAACACAACACGTTTTAACGTTTTATATTTCGATGTATTTTTTTTAAACTTTTTTTTTTTCCATTTCATTCCATTAATTGATCCCGTACCAAACATGAAAAAAATCCATGCACCAAATAATTCATGTGAGTGGTTCCGATAATACACTAGCTTGCTATTAACTGAAAATGATCCAAGAACCATCATGTTTTGACTTGACTATTCTATTCAGATAAGTTTTATATTTGGAGGCACCACTGTAACAAGTATGAATGCTTTATTTGAAGGTTCGATTCCTTCAACATTGATACACAAGTTCTGCTAAACTTTACTAGTGCATGACTGGAGTGTTACAGTTTGACAGTGCTTGATAAATCATTCATTTTTGTGGTTCCTAAAGCAGTTTCTTCTTCCAACTTAGAGAAAGGGTTTAAAAAATTTAGGAAGGGAAAAATAAAACATTTAAATCTACCTCTTTTTCATTTTATGTCACCAACAATGTGGCTCAAATTCACGGTTCTCAGCCTATCCATACCCTGCCCAATATATTGGAGTCAGTTATCTAATCTAGCAGGCAGTTACTCGCATTGCCCTTAACAAGTGCAAAAAGTATGTATGTTCCTATTTTGTCTAATAATGGTTTCAAAATTACAATTTCAATAATTACACAGTTAGAAAAATACAAAAAAAAGTATATGAAAAAGTTACTGAGCTACATTAAATTGTTTGTTTGCCAGAAATCAATAATAAAAGGATTTCAGAGTTATGTGGTTGGAGCTACCTTGTGATAATAGATGGATTAGCTCCCTCAAAGTTGACCTTCTGTATAGGAAAGCAGTTTATTTCTTTGGTGTTCACATACTGTCCATGTTCCTACTTTCTTCAACTGCTTCAGTTCAAAGTTCTGTGACGAGGAAGAACATTTATTTAGATGTGTGTTTTCCCAATATAGGAAATACTTTCTTAGTTGATTAACTTTTGATATTATGTGGTCATGACAAGGTCAGGAAGTGCTTCTATCACACTAGCCAACTTGTGTAATGTCTCTTCGCTTTACTTTTGAAACTGTGTATTTTAATTATAATGCCTTAATGTAACAACATTTTGTTTAACTGAGGGACAAGTCGCAAGTTAACCCAAAAAATGTCAATTATCTCTGTTACCCTCATGCCGTCCCTGATATGTATGGCTGTCTTTGTTCTGCTGAACACAAACAAAGATTTTTTTTAGTAGAATATCTCAGCTCTGTAGGTCCTTACAATACAAGTGAAAGGTGGTAGGACTTTGAAGCTCCAAAAAGCACATAAAGGCAGCATAAAAGTAATTGATACGACTCCAGTGTCTTCATAAGTGATATGATAGGTGTGGGTGATGGATGGTTCAATATTTATTGAGCCTTTTTTACTAAACTCAGCAAAACAAAGAAATATCCTCTCACTTTCAACTGCTTTTATTTTCAGCAAACTTAACATGTGTAAATATTTGTAAGAATATTCTAAGACATAAACTGAAAAAGTTTCACAGACATGTGACTAACAGAAATGGAATAATGTATACTTGAACAAAGTAACAATCAGTATCTGGTGTGGCCACCAGCTCCATTAGGTATTGCTGTGCATCTCCTCCTCATGGACTGTACCAGATTTGCCAGTTCTTGCTGTGAGATGTTTCCCCACTCTTCCACCAAAGCACTGGCAAGTTCACGGACATTTCTGGTGTAAAGTCAGGTACCTGTGGTACCTGCAGGAAGGGTACCACAAGAGGAAGGAGGATGTCTTCCCTGTAACGCACAGAGTTGTGCAATGACATCAAGCTCAGTCTGATGATGCTGTGACACACCGCCCCAGACCATGACGGACCATCCACCTCCAAATCGATCCCACTACAGAGTACAGGCCTCAGTGTAACGCTCATTCCTTCAACGATAAACGCGAATCCGACCATCACCCCTGATGAGACAAAACTGCGACTCGTCAGTGAAGAGCACTTTTTGCCAGTATTATTACTTTATAAACTATAATCACTGGCTTCCGGTAATGGCCGTCCGCGCGTTCACAAGAGAGTCGAGTTCTGGCGTATGAAGTAGGGGTAGCGTAACCTCCGGTGAGAAGAGACGAGCGCGGAAGCACGCGTTGTTTACAGCAAAGGAAAACAGCGAAAAGAAGTGTTGTTTTAGCTACTGTAGAGTTGTATTAGTTTTAAAATGGTGCATTTGTGCATCTATCCAGTCATTCCAATCGTCCATTCATGGCAGCAAACACCCTCACATTTCCTGCATGTTTTGCTCTATCCTCTGTGCTTCTGTGTTCATCACTTGTCATCGGACGCCTACGTTATACGCCAGAACTCGACTCTCTTGTGAACGAGTGGACGGCCATTACCGGAAGCCAGTGATTATAGTTATTAAAGTTATAAATATTGATATGTTTCTTACAAAAGCACATTGCTTCACTTCAGAAGGCCTTTATTAACCCCCTGTCAGCCGTATGGATGACTTTTTTGATAAATGGATGCTCTTTTTTTGGACTTCAAAATCTGAGAAACCATTCACTCACATTATAAAGCTTGGAAGAGTCAGAATAGTTTGAGTCATATACACCAAGGATGGCTTGAGGGTGAGTAAATTAAGGGATAATTTTCATTTTTGGGTGAACTTACCCTTTCAGTGCATCAAAGATTTCTTTTGATGTAACCGAGTCTGTTTAAAGCATATTCAATTAATTAGATTAAAAAATGCTAACCACTTCAGGACTCTGAATTCACACACACACACACACACACACACACACACACACACACACACACACACACACACCTTCTTCCATTGATTTGAAGTTCACCATTAGAGCTGTAAGGAAAGGGAAGCTGTAAAGGAAGTTTTGTCTCCTTCATAGTAGATTTCATCTGAAAAACATTAATTTAGCATTTGGCAATCCAGTACAGAAATATAATTTCAAATAATTTTCATTTGTGGATGTCATTACCTGTCCTTTCAGTTCTCCTATGTAGGCCTTGTAGATTTTGTCAGAATTGTTGACCATCTCACTGGAATGCACTTAACCCAAATCTCCAAGAAGTGAATAAATGTAACCTAGCACTGTTGAGGGCAAATATTATTTGATGTTTCAATAACAAAATATGTCTGATGACAAGATAAAAATATCAGCTTTGTTAATATAACTCATTAATAAGCAATTTCCTTGAAATCTTTTGAAAACATAATTTTTGGCTTTCAGAAAAAGTTCATTAAGTGTGTCCTCTTTTTTATGATATGTCCACATGCCTGTATCAGGTATCTTATTCTTCTCACATAACTCTCCACGAAATTGCTTGAACATATCCCCCACCCCACTTTTAAATTCTGGGCGATGCTGGAGTCTTTTGTGAGATACAGTATCTAGAAATGTTTTTGAGATGTGTTAGCATTGTCAATGAATATCAAAGGATGCCATTAGCACTGAGAAAGTCATCAGAGTGAATAAACACCATGTTAAAAGTGTAATAACCAAGTAAAGGACTCACTTTGATTAACAGATCTAAAGCAGGGCTAAGGCACTTTGCTGCTTTGTCCTTCATGCAGACAACAAGACATATGTCCTATCCATGCATAAAGAAAATATACTTATTTGCAAAAAATAAAATGTTAGTAGTTGTAAAAGTGTGTAATGTTGAATAGGTCAAATATAAAATTATTTGACAAAATGTACAGTCGAAGTCAGAAGTTTACACACACCTTATCCAAATACATTTAAACTCAGTTTTTCACAATTCCTTACATTTAATCATAAACATTTTTCCCTGTCTTAGGTCAGTTAGGATCACTATTTTATTTTAAGAATGTGAAGTGTCAGAATAATAGTAGAGAGAATAATTTATTTCAGCTTTTATTTCTTTCATCACATTCCCAGTGGGTCAGCAGTTTATATACACTTTGTTAGTAATTGGTAGCATTGCCTTTAAATTGTTTAACTTGGGTCAAATGTTCTGCGTGGCCTTCCACAAGCTTCTCACAATAAGTTGCTGGAATTTTGTCCCATTCCTCCAGACAGAACTGGTGTACCTGTGTCAGGTTTGTAGCCATCCTTGTCACACACGCTTTTTCAGTTCTGCCCACAAATTATCAGATTGAGGTCAGGGTTTGTGATGGTTTGTGATGGCCACTCCAATACCTTGACTTTTTTTTCCTTAAGCCATTTTGCCTCAACTTTGGAGGCATGCTTGGGGTCATGGTCCATTTGGAAGAACCTTTTGCGACAGAGCTTTAACTTCCTTGCTGATGTTTTGAGATGTTGCTACAATATATCCACATAACTTTCCTTCCTCATAATTCCATCTATTTTGTGAAGTGCACCAGTCCCTCCTGCAGCAAAGCACCCCCACAACATGATGTTGTCACCCACATTATTCATGGTTGGAATGGTGTTCTTTGGCTTGCAAGACTCACCCTTTTTCCTGCAAACATTATGATGGTCATTATGGCCAAACAGTTACATTTTTGTTTCATCAGACCAGAGGACATTTCTCCAAAAAGTAAGATCTTTTTCCCCGTGTGCACTTACACAATGTAGTCTGGCTTTTCATTATATTGTGGATATAGATACTTGTCTACCTGTTTTCTCCAGCATCTTCACAAGGTCCTTTGCTGTTGTTCTGGGATTGATTTGCACTTTTCACACCAAAATAAGTTAATCTCTAGGAGACAGAATGTGTCTTCTTCCTGACCGGTATGATGGCTGTATGGTCCCATGGTGTTTATACTTGCATACGATTGTTTATACAGATGAATATGGTACTGTTAGGCATTTGGAAATTGCTCCCAAGGATGAACCAGACTTGTGGAGGTCCACAATTTTTCTGAGGTCTTGGCTGATTTCTTTTGATTTTCTCCATGATGTCAAGCAATGAGGCACTGAGTTTGAACGCAGGCCATAAAATACGTCAACAGGTGCAGTACACCTCCTATCAGAAGCAAATTGGCTAAATGTCCAAAGACTTGACATCGTTTTCTGGAGGAATGCCCGCCGAAATTCAGAATCTAGCTTTATAACAACTTTATAGACAGAGGGAGCAAATCTTTCAGACATCATCCATAATATATTGTTACACATTACCTTTAAACACCTCTTACCGTTTAATTAGAGAGGGACTTTCGGAGAAAGCAAAGCAATCCCTCATCCTTTGCAAAAAGCACAGATGTCTGAAAAACTGAGAGTTTGTGCAGTTTTGTGTAAATCAAAAATGAGATTATGCATTTTTTATTTATTTTTATGTACAAGAAGCTTGTAAAGGAGAGTCCTGTCATTTTCAGCTAAAGAGTGAATTTGACTTTTGAGAGCATCTTGAGTAAATGTACTGTACATGCAATTTCCCATTTGATAACTTTGTTAACACTGCTATTCTGCTGCATGTGTCACTGTAACTTTGGTTATAAATAATGCCAACGGAGCTTAAAAATCATTGATTTAAACACTACTTGTAATGCTTCAAGATCTGTGAAGACGATGTGTGCCATGTCTTTTGGAAGCAAATGTCAAGGAAGGCTCCATACCCAGATGGCATCGCACCAGCGTGCCTTCGTTCCTGTTGTAACCAACTGACCCCCATCTTCACTCAGATCTTCAATAAATCACTGGAGCAGTGTGAAGTCCCATGCTGCTTCAAATGCTCAGTTATTATCCCTGTCCCTAAGAAACCCAAAATCATAGGACTTAATGACTACAGACCTGTCCCCTGACATCTGTGGTCATGAAGTCATTTGAGAGACTGGTGTTGGCCCAACTGAAGGACATCACTGGACCCTTTTTGGATCCCCTTCAAGTATATTACTTACATTGCTCTGTACATAATATACTGTATTTTTGTTCTTTATATAACAGATTGTAATAGATTTGCACTACGTGTGTGTATGTGGGTATGTATGAAGGTGAGTGTATGTACGAATATGTGTAATTATTTATTTTTTATTCATTTTTGTTTTAATTGCCTATGTCTTGCTGCTGTTTTTGGTATTGTTTGTATTTTTGTACACTGGAAGCTCCTGTCACCAAGACAAATTCCTTGTATGTGTAAGCATACTTGGCAATAAAGCTGATTCTGATTCACACCGTGAAAGGAACTTGGGAAAGTACCCGTAACAACCGCCAGATGTCGCTGTAACTTGCTGCTTCATAATGCATTGGACTATCTACTCATTTTGAGGATAATTTGCTGAAACGTTAAATGAATATTTCACACAAAAATGAAAATACTCTCATCATTTACTCACCCTCATGCCATCCCAGTGTATGACTTTCTTTCTTCTGCAGAACACAAAGTAACATCTCAGCTCTGTTGGCCCATACAATGCAAGTGAATGGCAAACAAAACTTTAAAGCTCTAAAATGCACATAAAGCCATCACTAAAGTAATCCATACAACTCAATATCTTCAGAAGCAATATAAAAGTTCTGGGTGAGAAACAGATTATTATTCACAGTTGAAGTCAGAAATTTACTTACACAAAATAGTTGTTTTAATGACTTAAACTTAAGTGTATGACACAAGTAATTTTCCAACAAATATATACAGACAGATTGTTTCACTTTTAATTGACTACATCACAATTCCAGTGAGTAAGAATTTTACATACACTAAGTTAACTGTGCCTTTATGCAGCTTGGATAATTCCAGAAAATTATGTCAAGCCTTTAGGAAATTAGCCAATTAGCTTCTGATAAGCTAATTGGCTAATTGGAGTCAATTGGAGGTGTACCTGTGGATGTTTTTAAGGCCTGCCTTCAAACTCAGTACCTCTTCGTTTGACATCATGGGAAAATCAAAAGAAATCAGACAAGACCTCAGAAAAATAATTGTGGACCTCCACAAGTCTGGTTCATCCTTGGGAAACACCTAAAGGTACCACGTTCATCTCTACAAACAATAGTATACAAGAATAAATACCATGGGGACCACACAGCCATCATACTGTTCAGGAAGAAGACGCATTCTGTTTCCTAGAGATGAACGTAGTTTGGTGCGAAAAGTGCAAATCAATCTCAGATCAACAGCAAAGGGCCTTGTGAAGATGCTGGAGTAAACAGGTAGACAAGTATCTATATCCACAGTAAAACAAGTCCAATATCGAATTAACCTGAAAGGCTGCTCAGCAAGGAAGAAGCTACTGCTCCAAAACCGCCATAAAAAGCCCAAATTCTCGAATGAATAACAATACAGTATTCTTTATCTAAAATATGGCATTTTAATTTAGAAAATAGTTTGTTAATACTCAAACACTGACCATCAGAATTCATTAACTGACCAACTAATAATATATCAGACTCAAACCACTGTCTAAAAAATAGAGATTTATTTTTGTGTGTGATATACTTATTGTTCCAGATGTAAAAAGAGTGAAGAGAAAAATTGCGCACAACGTTACACAGGTCTTATTTTCAGGATTCGCACATTAATTCACTTTCCAAAGCTTAAAAAACATGTGAAAATGTGAGCAGTATTCCGTATTCCTAGTTGAAAAACTAAAGTTTGTGCAATACAGAAGGGTGGTCAACGAACAATCTGACCCTTGTTTGAGGTCAGTAGGTCACATGACCAAGGAGCTATTGAAATTTGAAAGTAAAATTTGATACAAATGGACAAATAAGCATGTGCAATGTGTAGGCCCACTGAGTGTACATTATGAACCTTGTTTGAGGTGTGTGGGTCACATGGCCAAGACGCTATTGAATTTGTGATAAAGTGTTTGCATTATGTTTCTCTTCCATTGTGTCAGCTAGAACCAATTTTGAAAGTTTTAGGAGTAATGGGTATAGAGCTATTGAAATGTGAAAAAATTTGAATTGTGACTTTGTTGACGATCCCTAACTGCTATTAAGGAAATAAGGATATAAGGAAAACTACAGGCAAATATCTGTCGAATATCCAACCTGAAACCGTCTTTACCACGGTATAATTTTAAAAATTATCTTTAAAAGCATTATATCCTGCTCTAGGTTTGATAAAATATATTGAACATCAGTAAAGTGTTTATTATGCAGTATATGGTCAATTAATTTAATGTCACAAGAATATGTTTTGAATCCATGTGAATGTTTATTTGACTTTGTCACATTTGTATGTGTGTATCTGAATAGATTAATAAAATGTTGAACCAAATACTTGAGTATTTACTATTAACTGACCAGTAACACCTCAGTTACCATTAAAATGTATAATGTGTTCTCATTAATTAATAGTGAGTTCCCATGATTTTCACTTTAGAAAACTGTTCCAGATCATTAGTAATTATGGATGTGGTAACACTTGACTCTGAGGTTAACGTCATGGTTACTGTTGTAACCTCCGTTCCCCAATGGAAGTGTCGATTGTAGTGACACAAGGGGTCTCTTCTGAGAGCCTCGCGTACCTCTGAACTTGAGAAAAGGCCAATGTCAAATTGGCAGACAGAATTTGCATGTCCCGCCCCCGGACATACGGGTATAAATGGGAGCAGGCGAGCGTCTGTCAGACAGATTTTTTCTTCGGAGCTGAGTGGTTGTGCAACCGCAAAGCTGAATTCACCACTGTTCCACTCACCTCTACTGGCAATAAGCACTGCTGTTGGATCTACAGCGCATTCCAGCGGCTTTAAACCTCTCTGTATGCTGTGCAGTCCATGCCATTGGGGGCTTCGACAGCTCTTTCATTGCCTGAAAGGGGAGCGGGCGAGCGTCTGTCAGACAGGTTTTCACTAAGGAGCAGAGAATAAGGTTACGGTGCATTACAGTGGTAGGGATAGTGACGTGTCAAGGGGAACACAACGTCTTGTTCCTTCCATCGGGGAATGGAGGTTACAACAGTAACCATGACATTCCCCTTCTGTCACTCACTCAACATTGTGTCGATTGTAGTGACAAAAGGGGTCCCACTTCAAAACGCCATGCACTAACCCATGTTACGTGACTGCTGAGCCAGATGCAAGCAAGCTGTTGCATGCTAGATGCAGCTGGGTCGGCTGCAAGTAACCCTCCCCAACACCCACAATAAAAGGTGTCGTATACCGCTCTTAGGTTCCCAGTACCCGCACGGAAACAGGCGACATGACTTGCATGGGAGCCAGCCAGTCAGCCGCGGCATTTTCTCTCTCTATGTTTCTCGTCATAGAGTTAAAAAGTGGATATATGCATCAACGCTATAGATGCATTGGGGAAGGTGTTCTTTTCTGTTCCAATTCTTTCAGGGAGAAAAACCCCTGTGGAGACCACAGCCTGCCCAGACTGTGGGGAGGTAACTTGTGGCTAATACACACAGGCATTGTCAAGCCACCCGTGGACATGGTTCGGTGGTAGATCCTGCCTGACAAGGGAGGAGTTGGTACAGACACATGACCAGGGGACAGCGAGGACTGCCCAAGGGAGACACGGGTCCTGCCAGCAGGGGGACCGTACCACAGAAAATACATCACAGGGAGTTGTGCCTGAAGCGGGAACTATGCCTGTGGAACCCAAGCCCAACATGGACCGCTCGATTCGTGGTGGGTCTGGCGGCGAATTCCTCCGCTGAAATCGCCAGCCAGAGGGCTAGGGAGGAAGAGCATCCAGGAAGCGAGAGCTTAGTGGCTAACCTGGGAAAGAAGGCGCACTGGATCATCTTGGTGAAGGGCGTAAGGTGCAAGCGGAACACCCGGGATGGTGTTCCCTTTCCGCTGTCTGCCAAAGCAGACAAAGAGCTGCTCAGAGCATCTAGAGCCCTGCGTGCGGTCCCCAACCCTCTTGATGGAAGCGAGCACGATCAGGAGGGCCGTCTTCAAGGAGAGGGCTTTGAGCACGACTGAATCAAGCGGCTTGAAGGGGGTCTCTGAAGGCCTGAGAGGACCACTGAGAGATCCCAGGAGGGGAACAGGCTTGGCCAGGAAGGGTTCAACCTCCGGGCGCCTCTTAAGGAAACTGAAAATCAAGTCGTGCTTACCAAGGGACTTGCCGTCCAATGCGTCGTGGTGGGCTGCAATAGCAGCAATATACACCTTCAAGGTGGAGAGGAACAGCCTCCCTTCCAACCTCTCCTGCAGGAATGAAAGCACTGACCGAACTGCGCATCTCTGCGGGTCTTCAGATCTGGAAGAGCACCAATTTGCGAACAGACACCACTTGAGGGCGTAAAGCTGCCTGGGGTAGCTTTGGCTTGGATGATTGTGTCTACGACTGCAGGTGGTAGACCGCTTAAGTCTTCTGTGTTCCATCCAGGGGCCAGACATGGAGGTTCCAGAGGTCTGGGTGGGGTGCCAGAGGGTGCCCTGTCCCTGAAAAAGGAGGTCCTTCCTCAGGGGAATTTGCCAGGGAGGTGCTGTCATGAGGAGCATGAGATCCAAGAACCAGGTCCGAGTGGGATAGTAAGGAGCCACTATGGTGACCTGTTCCTCGTCCTCCCTGACCTTGCACAGCACCAGTGCAAGAAGGCTCACTGGGGGAAATGCGTACTTGTGCATCCCCCGGGGCCAGCTGTGTGCCAGCGCATCTGTGCCGAGAGGGGCCTCCATTAGGGAGTACCAGAGCAGGCAGTGGGAGTTGTCTTGGGAGGCAAAGAGATCTTTCTGTGCCCTGCCGAAGCGGTCCCAGATCAGCTGGACCACCTGGGGGTGGAGCCTCGACTCTCCGCTGAGCGAGACTTGTCGCAACAGCGCATCCGCCGTCGTGTTGCAGTCACCCGGGATGTAAGTGGCAAGCAGCGACTCATTCGTTGAGAAAGAATACCTTGTCAATGTTGCGCATCTCAACCAAATTCAGCCACAACTGGCGTTCCAGCACCACGAGGGTGGCCATCGCCCGCCCGAGTGCTTGTGGTGTGACCTTTGTAGCTCTGAGAGCGAGGTTGGAGGCAGGGTGCAGTTCCTGCAGCACATCGGGATCGGGACTACCCAGGTGCAGATCTTTATGTTCCTTGGCTTGGTGAACTTGCAGGAGAGCCATGGCATGTAGGACGGAGGCGTTCTGTCCAGTGGCGCTGTTGGATTTCGCAGTCAGTGACAACGTTGTCCTACAGGCCTACTGCATGCAAGGTACTGGACGTTCACCGCCTGCTGTGTATTGCTCTTTTATGAGTGGAAACTCAAACTCTTAGAGACAATAAACTCTTTTAGGAGGAGAAACACTCTTTCAGGCAATGAAAGAGCTGTCGAAGCGCCCAGGGGCGTGGACTGCACAGCATGCAGAGAGGAGAAAGTCGCTGGAATGCGCCGTAGATCCAACAGCAGTTCTTATTGCCAGTAGAGGTGAGTGGAACAGTGGTGAACTCAGCTTTGCTGTTGCACAACTGCTCGGCTCCAAAGAAAAAATCTGTCTGACAGACGCTCGCCCGCTCCCCTTTATACCCGTATGTCCGGGGGCGGGACATGCAAATTCTGTCTGCCAATTTGACATTGGCCTTTTCTCAAGTTCAGAGATATGCGAGGCTCTCAGAAGAGACCCCTTGTGTCACTGCAATCGACACAACATCGAGTGAGCGACAGAAGGGGAACCAAGATTTTCACTTTTGTATTATAAGTAATTACTGAGAAGAACTCATTATCAATGCACAGTTGCAAATAAGTCTAGATAATGAAAGAGAAAATTAAGTGTGCATGTGCTGATAATAAATATATGAAACAACATTTTCTTAACTTTTTTTATTAACTCTTTCCCCGCCAAACACGGAATTTTCCGTGTTTTATGAAAAAACGCTTCCCCGCCAAACACAGAATTTTCCGGGTTTCCGTGTTTTAGGTGTTATACGGTAAGGAAGACCCCTCCGCATGTTTAGAAAGAGTACGCAACTCTTTGATCAAAGAAACAGACTGCGATCGTCTCAAACATGAAGAAGTGGAGTATTGAGAAGCTCAAAATATCAGACATAAACATGCCTTTTTATCAGCTTTTTGTCTGAAATGTTGTTTTTGACAAAACCGACCTCTGTTCAAGTCGCAATAAAAAAGAACAAATGAAGATAAAATAAAATCGTTTTTTTTTTGCCTAAAAGCAGAGGCTCAGATCTTTATTGTGATATATAGCATCTTCATATATTCATGGAAGAAAATATTCTGCGGGCCATTAAAATTTAGCGAAAATCGTCAAAAACCCTGGCGGTGGCTGGCAACTTTTTTTTAAAAACGCTGGCGGGGAAAGAGTTAAATGTTATGAGGTATGCGATGCTCTCAGAAGAGACCCTTTGTGTCACTGCAATCGACACAACGTCAAGTGAGTGACAGAAGGGGAACCAAGATTTTCACTTTTGTATTATAAGTAATTACTGAGAAGAACTCATTATGTACTATGTAACATGCACACGAGTTAGTCATGAATGATTACAAAAGATACCCCAAATAATACAGAGTTTGGACACATACAGGTGTTAATGTTGTAATAAGTAATTAATTAGTAGTTATTATTATTTACTCATAGTTAGTTTGTAGTTTTCAGTGAGGCAAATCAAATTAAGTAAATACTGATCAACTAACAGTGAACTACCACAGTCATCAGATCACTGATTAGTTAATTGTGTTTCTGTATTAGTTAATAGTGACTGAAGTGTTAATGTAGTACCACTCATTTGTCCTGCATTAATTCCTGCGTAGTTACCTATTAAGTATGAAACAGTATTCTAAAGCATTACTGAAAACAGATTTAATGATCTTTATTTTATTATTAAGCAGGATTCGTATTTTTATTTCACATAGGCCACACTGACTGATTTCTGTTCATTTGCATGCTGATCACTTAAAGCATCACTTAAAGAAGTATTTAGCAAATTGCTCATTGTTGCACATCGTACTCCAAATTAGATGCATTTATTTAATAATTTATTTTACTTATTTTACCCCAAATTACACTTTCGTTCGGCTTAGTGTAGAATTAAGCAACTTACAATATTGCTATATGTACAGGTTGTCATCTTACCCATTGACTTTCCACCTGACCCAAGATGCCTTATACACAGAGGTGAAAAAAGATAAGTTTGACTTCTGTAAAATTTAGGGTTGCTTTCAGCTTCATTATAGCAAGATGACTAAAGAGCTTAAAATCTAGAGGTATCTGCTTCTACAAAGAGTGAGGAAGTTACATAGCAAATATCTCAAAATTTAAGAAAACAATGCACAGTCAATTGAAAGTTACACATGTAGTAACTTTCAAATATTTACTAGTTTTTTTAATGAATTTCAACAATTTAAAGAAAGATCTCAATGTAATTTCACGGAGTGTATATTGTACACATCTAGAATGTGTCTAAATTCCTTTTAAAATAAAAAATAATTATATTGTCAAATTTTTTCATCTTTGCAGGGTCTTTTCTTACCCATGAATCAATCCCCTGACCCAGTGCTCCATGTACAAAGAGAAGAATTAAGAAGAATTTGTCTCCTTTTTCATTGTGAAAAGATGAAAATAAAAAAGAGATCTTCTATGAAGTAAGGAAGTTGCATTGCAAAATGTATCTTGTAGCAGTTGGAGATTGAATCTAAAATGGTTGTGGAAGATTAGGTTGACACAAAACTTCATTGTTTTTTATTCTTTCTTTCTTTTACAAAAATCAATGCACAGTTGCAAATAAGTCTAGATAATGAAAGAGAAAATTAAGTGTGCATGTGGTGATAATAAATATATGTAACATAACATTTTCTTAACTTTTTTAAGGCTTTGTATATTTACTGTGTTGACAAAATAGAAAATGTATTCTAAATGATAGAATTTGACTCTTGACTGTCTATAATTTCTATTTTTTTATGTCTGAATGAAAAACTTTGGCAAGGAAATAATTTTTTATATTCAGATCAAATTTATATTTTCCTGTTAAGTAAAAAGAGAGTTATTATTTCATGATAAATAATTAAATGTAAACCAGATGACTCACTCTAAACTGGGGGCATGCTGATCCACTGGAGCACTTTATTTTGAAGAAATGTATATCTAGACCTTTATAAACCGATGTCATTGTCAAACAGCTCACTGGATCAAATCCCAAACCAGCAAGAAATTTTATGAGTTTCTATCAGTCTGTCAGTAAAACAAAATGTTATTTACACATCTTAGGTATTTTTTATAGCTGTTTATAAATGCATGAAATGAATAGTTTGAACGTTGTCAGATCCAAATTCCTTCGTGGAGGATGTAATGAGCTTCAAGCCAAAAAGTTAAAGTTATGTTAATGTAAATCAATGTTAAAAGTTCAAAGGGGTCAAATTGACCCGTAAGTGCAATCAAGGGTTAAATATCTTTCTGGTTGTTTGAAGAGCTGCTGTACAGTATGTCATGGAACAAGCTTTTGGAAGGAAGACAATTGTGACTCTAAATTTTTATTTTCACCTGTAAAAGAGTGTAAAACATTGCCTGCTTTTTTACTATCTGTGGCATCAGATCATATTTATATATTTAAGTAATTTGTATAGTTGAGTAATTAATCTAATAATCAAATAATCAAATATCTTGAATTTTAATATTGACACAGGCAGTGTGAAATTCTTTATTCAGTTGTTCTGGTTCATCGGTTCATCTTGTTTTATCTTCTCTTTCAAAAACTTCAAAGGAAAACAAAAAAAATGTACACGTTAAATTTAACAAGAATATTTGTTTTTAGAAGTTTTTTTTTTTTTGCTAACATAAATAAGCCCATTACATTTACCCGACTTTCCGTTACTGTGGTGAACGGCTCCTCCACAACTGCTGCGTCATCACCAGATGACAAAATTACCATCTCTGGTGGCTAGTAATGAGAACAGAGAAATCAAATTGCAGACCTGCACAGAAACTGTATGGAGCTTCTGACAGAATTACTTATAACTGAAAAGAAAGACATTCAAAATAATATATATATATATATATATTTACAGCGCCTCCGGAAAATATTCACAGCGCTTCTCCTTTTCCATATTTTGTTATGTTACAGCCTTATTCCAAAATGGATTAAATTCATTATTTTCCTTAAAATTCTAAAAACAATACCCCATAATGACAACATGAAAGAAGTTTGTTTGAAATCTTTGCAAATGTATTAAAAATAAAAAAATGAAAAAATAATCACATGTACATAAGTATTCACAGCCTTTGCCATGACACTCAAAATTGTGCTCAGGTGCATCCTGTTTCCACTGATCATCCTTGATATTTTTCTACAACTTGATTGGAGTCCACCTGTGGTAAATTCAGTTGATTGGACATGATTTGGAAAGGCACACACCTGTCTATATAAGGTCCCACAGTTAACAGTGCATGTTCTTGGTCACCTCCCTGACTAAGGCCCTTCTCCTCCGATCGCTCAGTTTGGCCGGGTGGCCAGCTCTAGGAAGAGTCCTGGTGGTTCTTCCCTTTACAGATCATGGAGGCCACTGTGCTCATTGGGACCTTCAATGCTGCAGAAATGTTTCTGTACCCTTCCCCAGATCTGTGCCTCGATACAATCCTGTCTCGGAGGTCTACAGACAATTCCATGGCTTGGTTTGTGCTCTGACATGCACTGTTAACTGTGGGACCTTATATAGACAGGTGTGTGCCTTTCCAAAGCGTTTCTCTGTGGAGTGAGGAGAACCTTCCAGAAGAACAACCATCTCTGCAGCACTCCACCAATCAGACCTGTATGGTGGATTGGCCAGACGGAAGCCACTCCTCAGTAAAAGGCACATGACAGCCCGCCTGGAGTATGCCAAAAGGCACTTGAAGGACTCTCAGACCATGAGAAATAAAATTCTCTGGTCTGATGAAACAAATATTGAACTCTTTGGCCTGAATGACAACTGTCATGTCTGGAGGAAACCAGGCACCGCTTATCCAATACCATCCCTACAGTGAAGCATGGTGGTGGAAGCATCATGCTGTAGGGATGTTTTTCAGCGGCAGGAACTGGGAGACTAGTCAGGATCGAGGGAAAGATGAATGCAGCAATGTACAGAGACGTCATTGATGAAAATCTGCTCCAGAGCGCTCTGGACCTCAGTCTGAGGCGAAGGTTCATCTTCCAACAGGACAATGACCCTAAGCACACAGCCAAGATAATAAAGGTGTGGCTACGGGACAACTCCGTGAATGTCTTTGAGTGGCCCAGCCAGAGCCCAGACTTGAACCCATTTGAACATCTAAGGAGAGATCTGAAAATGGCTGTGCACTGACGCTCCCCATCCAATCTGATGGAGCTTGAGAGGTCCTGCAAAGAAGAATGGGAGAAACTGCCCAAAAAATAGGTGTGCCAAGCGTATAGTATCATACACAAAAAGACTTGAGACTGTAATTGGCGCCAAATGTGCTTCAACAAAGTATTGACCAAAGGATGTGAATACGTATGCACATGTGATTTGTTTAGTTTTTTATTTTGAATAAATTTGCAAAGTTTCAAACAAACTTCTTCCATGTTGTCATTATGGGGTATTGTTTTCAGAATTTTGAGGAAAATAATGAATTTAATCAATCTTGGAATAAGGCTGTAACGTAACAAAATGTGGAAAAAGTGAAGGTTGTGAATACTTTCCCGATAAACTGTATATATATATATATATATATATATATATATATATATATATAATGTAATTCAGTATGAACATTTCTAGAAAAATAAAAAATGATTGTGATTTATAAATTATATTCATCCTATGCTATATTGAAAGCACTATAACTCCACATTATATGATGATTTACCTTGTGAATTTCAATGTTTTTAATGTAGTGTTTTTTATCAGATAATTGCAACAAACTCCCAAAACAGTTGGGACAGTTGAGTGCAGGGCCGGACTGGGACACAATTTCAGGCCGGGAAATCCTACACCCATCCAGGCCATCCTATGCACCCAAATAAAATTTAGAAACAAAAATGTTTCCCCATAAATTACATTTATTTCACAGTATGACCATAACATAAAAACATAAACAACCAACCTAGAAGTAAAGCAGTCCTAATATCAAATGGGTCTGCACATAACGTACAAACAAGCATTTACTCTAGAAGTCCAAAGCTGTTTCTACATCTCTACTTCTCACTCATAAGTGTATATAAAAAAAGGAAATTTGTATTACCTTATTAAATGTATGCATCATCTTTCATGTCAAATTCTTACATTTGATCAATCAGTTCAGTTATAATAATAACTTATTTCTTCAAATAACACGTATTAAGCATTTAGGCACTAAAGACACAAGTTTAAGTTTAAAAAGTGGAATTTTCCCCATTCATCCATTATTCAGGTCTTCAGCTGCACAATTGTACGGGGTCTTCATTGCCTAATTGTGAGCTTCATAATGCACTACACATTCTCATTTGGAGAGAGGTCGGGACTGCTGCCAGGCCAATCTAGTACCCGCACTCTCTGCTTACACAGCAATGCACTTGTAATCTAGGCAGTATGTGGTTTGATGTTGTCCTGCTGAAAATGTCGGGACGTCCCTGGAAAAGACAGTGCTGGACGGCAGTATATGTTACTCCAAAGTTTTTACATATCTGTCTGCATTAATGGTGCCCATGCCATAGGCACTAACACACTCCTGGCCCATACAGACACTGGCTTTTGAACCTGCTGCTAATAACAGCTTGGATGGTCCTTTTCCTCTTTGGCCTGGAGAACATGACGGCTGTGTTTTCAAAAACTTTTTGAAATGTGAACTCTTTGGACCAAAAAGAATGGTTTCACTATTCTAATTCCCTTCTAAGATGAGACCGAGCCCAGAGAAGTTGGCAGCACTTCTGGACAGTGTTGATGTATGGCTTCTGCTTTGCATAGTAAAGTATTAATTTGCATCTGTGGATGCAGCGGCAAATGGCGTTGACTAACAAAGGTTTATTAAAGTAATCCCAAGCCCATATTCATGATACCCATTACAGATGAATGATGGTTTTTTTTGAGACAGTGATGTCCGAGGGATCAGAGATCACACACATTCAGAAGTGGTATTCATCTTGCCCTTTACGCACCGAGATTTGACCAGATTCCTTGAATCTTTTAACTACTGTATTTTGTGGACTGTAGAGGGTGAAATGCCCTGGGGGAACATTGTGTCTTGAATGATCAAGGCTGTTTTTGGAGGCTCATTATATACTATGACAAGATTACCTCACTAGTTTAACATATCCTGTTTCACATTACCTTGTTATTTTAACTCATCAAATTGTTATTAGACTTAAATTGCCCCTGTTCCAACTTATATTTTTTTGGAGCATATTGCAATCATCTGATTTGAAATTACTGTACATTAAAAAAAAAAACGAATGAAATTCACAAGGTAAAAGATCATATAATATGTAGTTGTAGGGTTTTCAATTCAGCAAAGGTGAATATAATTTACAAATCACTCCTTTTTGTTTTTATTAGAATCTAATCTAGATAAACTGTCATAGCAGCAAATGTGGATGTAACCGTGATAAATAAAAGGACGTAGCATTATCAAAAGGCTGAAGTGAGCATGCAGAGCAGTTACTATAACTCATCATACTCATCAGAAGTGAGCACAAGAGGACAGATTGGAATTTCATTATTCAAATATGCATTTAAATGGGCTATTATTATCAAAAATCTGATAAGAATATTCACATGACATAACTTAGGAGAAAATGTAAATGTTATAATATTTCAGATATAAGGAGACAATGAACTAAAGTTTATGACCCCTAAAGGCTGATCAAATATTTTATCATATATATATATATATATATATATATATATATATATATATACACATCATTTTTTATATATTATACATGTTTATGGAAACTACATATGCTCACCATATGATCATCAGCAAGTATTGTTCCCCCAAAATCCTAGAAAGACAAATACCATTTAATTTAATGATAAATCTTTGCCAGTAAAGCAATTTGTGATCAGTCATAGCAAAAAGCTTTGAACAACTGTCATATACACTGTACAGAGCCTTTTGATTTCTGACTATATACAGTACATGCACATCTATTCCATTTTGAATTGTCTTCACAAATAAACAAAATAAACAAATAAAAAATAAATAAATAAAAAATTGTATTTATCAATTTTAATACATTTAATAAATGTTATACATTTTAATATATATATATTATATCAACTGTCTGTAAAAAATTTCTTAGATCCTATTTTAGCCTAACCAAATATACTTTATTTGGATAAGAAGTGAAGTTAAACAAATTATACTGTGCATACAGTATTGCTAAACAGACTGTCATCTTACCCACTGGCGCTTTCCCAATACTCCTTGCACATACAGGCACATGAAAATCAAGAGGATTTTGGTTGCTTTCAGCTTCATTGTGAAATGATATAAATATGTAAAGTAAATAAAACACACAGGTATGTATGGCTTATAACCAGAGAGAACAGTAGAGGTATCTGCTTCTGTTTTAATGGAGGAAGTTGCATAGCAATATTTTTCTTGTAGCCTTGTTGTGCAAGGGTAAGTTTTTTTTTTATGTCTAATGATCGTGGTAGTAAAGTGTGCAAGTAAATATGTTGAAGCAACTTTTCTTAACAAAGGCATAATTTTCTCAAGAAAGGAGTTGAATCAATCTAAATTGCCTTTTTTAATCAAATCACGGCACAACTCCGTTAGCCTTGCTCTTGTAGCTTAACAAGATAGCAGAAAGCAATGTTGCAATAAATATTTTCTTAAAACAATGTTGTGTGCAAACAGCCTATGTATTGTGAATCAAAATTATTGAACATATATATATGTTTCTAGGTAATAAACAAAGTGAGAATATTACTCCAGTAAATTATTCTATTTAAACAAACTTCATCCTAAGATGAGCCAATTCTTCTGAAGAAGCGACTTTTAAATTCATAGATTCAGTGTGTGCGAGAGGAAGTAAATAGAGGATAATGCTTCTCTCCCAGTGTCTACATTAAACACTTCACCTCTTTTTCACATTATAACAAACTAATGAATGTATTTAGAAATTAGAGGGTGAAAGACTATTGGAGAACTATATTTACAAAGGAGATACAGATGTGAAATCAAAGGACTGGAGCCTACTGATAGACAGACAGGAGACAAAGATTTGCAGATGCAAATTTGTTCTTAAAGAACAACTAGAAAGACACAGGAGGGTTATATTTGAACTGTATTCCACTACAGATTACAGACTACATGCTGTAAAATGTAATTTGTAAAGTATTCTGTTAGATTCCTCATGGTCAGTAATGTATTCTAAATACTTTGGATTACTTCTTCAGCACTGGTAGATTTTTTTCACTTGTTTTGACTTTAAAAACTCTGCCAGTACAGTAAGACAAAAGTTGCCAGCCACCGCCAGGGTTTTTGACGATTTTCGCTAAATTTTAATGGCCCGCAGAATATTTTCTTCCATGAATATATGAAGATGCTATATATCAAAATAAAGATCTGAGCCTCTGCTTTTAGGCAAAAACAAATTAAAAAAACGATTTTATTTTATCTTCATTTGTTCTTTTTTTATTGACACTTGAACAGAGGTAGGTTTTGTCAAAAACAACATTTCGGACAAAAAGCTGAGAAAAAGGCATTTTTATCAAACAAGTGCTTTAGTATTAGTATGGTGTTCCACTTCACGTTTGAGATGATCGCAGTCTGTTTCTTTGATCAAAGAGTTGCGTACTCTTTCAAAACATGCGCGCGGGTCTTCCTTACTGTATACCACCTAAAACACGGATACCCAATTTTTTTCACTTGTTTTGACTTTAAAAACTCTGCCAGTACAGCAAGACAAAATACACGTTAAAAATACATTCTCTGAAAAAACGAAATATCTTATGCAGTGTTGTTTATAAAACAAGATCAATCACATTGATCTTATTTTAAGGATTTCTTGATATTTTTACAGGAGAACTATAGTAGTTCTTGAAAGAACTGCAAAATCTCTTGGTCAAAGGGGCTATAGAACATGTTCCCTGGTTCCCAAGAACGATGGGGGATTGCGTCCGATTTTAGACCTTCAAGGCTTGAATCGCTCAGTCAATGAACTGGCATTACAGCACAGGAATATCATCTTAGCTCATCTGGTTTCTCTGGGTTTGAGACTCAAAGACAAGAAAAGCGTTCTCTCTCCTACTCAGAGAACTACGTATCTGGGGATCATATGGAATTCGATCATGATACGGGTACAATTGTCTCCCGCTCGAATCGAGACCATTCAGAACACCCTGAGCAAAGTCAGGCTAGGCAAAAGGTTGCACTGTTCTTCAGTATCAACGAATACTAGGTCTCATGGCATTCTTCGTCCTCTGTGATTCCTTTGGGCCTTCTGCACATGAGATGGATAAGGTTTACGCGCGTGGGCTATGTACACTCTCTATGTGCTTCAGACCCTGGTTCCTCACCTTGGGTCCCACTCTAGGTACGTATTGCCGTCGCAGATTGTTAAGTGATCGTCCAGCTCAAAGGGAATGGGAGGGTCATCAGCTCGATTGGCACATCAACTCTCGAGTTGATGGCTGTATTTCTGGCCCTGAAATACTTCCTCCAGCATTTGAGAGGCTGCCATGTCCTGGTGCTGGTGGACACCTCAGCGTCAGTCTCTTACATAAACCATCAAGGAGGTCTACGGTCACCCCAGCTAAACAGACTGGCATGGCAGATTCTCCTTTGGGCCCAGGGTGAACTCCTGTCAATCAGAGCAGTTTATATCCCTGGATGCCTGGTTCTAACGGGAGGCCTCAGTCGCATTGCCTCACAAACAAAAGTGAGCAGGCAAAGGATTTTTCCCCAGTGGTACCCCGCGGCCACATAAACCCTGAGGCGGCATGGGTATTCTCGATCCCACAGGCTATAAATTCCAGTCAATTTCATTGACGTGTTGCACACATATTCACAGCTGGTCACTCCTAAAAGATATTCCCAAAGCGCTAAATCAAGCATCTTGTTTCACACACACACACAAGTGAATCCTGCATGACATCACATTTTGTAAGAACGGATAACGGTTACTAAATGTTCTTCATTGTGAAACATGAACAAATGTGTGCATTTGCACACAACATAGGCTGTTTTAAGAAACTTTAAGAAAATATTTATTGCAACATTGCTTTCTGTTATCTTGTTAAGCTGCAAGAGCAAGGCTAACAGAGTTGTGCCGTAGGTAGGCTTTATCATATTTAATTCACATTTGGCTATAGAAACTGCTCATTGTTTCTCAAAAGTCATGGCATTTTTTGAACATTTGGTGAAATGTAGGTAGAAAAACTGGATTTCGCTGTTAAATAGACAAAAATTATAGATAAATATTATAAAGACCATGCTTCATCTCATAAAAGGTCCTATATTGATATCCACTCCACTAATTCCAAGAATTCTAGTCATTACAATTACCTCATAGCCTCCAGTAAACTTCCCAGCACATGTCCTAGGAAAAAACTCCTTTAGCCAATGGCAATTTAACCAGTTAAGTTGACTCTTTATGTATGTGAGTACCTTTCCCTTGATATATACAGTATATATATTATATATATATATATATAATATGAGCAAACAGGTTTGTGGTCTCAGTGTTAAGCCATTTAACAGGTCTGTGGAAAGTGGATCTATGTTGGTCTTTATGTCTACCATATCGGCAACTCCAGAATTCTCTACCCCAGTGAAACGGTTATACTATATATAAGAATTGAATTAGCAATTAACACTTTTCCCCCCAGACTGTTTCAGTGTATTGGTTTTTAGGTAAACTCATGCTCCAGTGGAATGGCCATTAAAAGCAAATTGTGCTTGTTAATTATTTTTGTGCAGGTGTCTGACATGGTTAGTGCCATATTTGTGTCAAAAAGTTGGGACATTCAAAATCTAAGATGTAAGGCCATTTACATTTCTAATTCAATCTGCAATTTATTTTATGCATCACTGATTCCGCTTTCGCAGAGAACAGCAAAGCCGAGTAGTCAGTGTGTTCTGTGTTGTTGTTCGGCAGTGGAAACTAAATAGGATCATTCCAACGTTTGAGACAATTTTGCATATAATGGTAATTTTTGCCATGTAGTTTGTGCCTGAATGACACAAACTTGCTTTAAGTATGTAATGGAGTGACGCTCTTCAAGCAGCACCCTTTGTTTTCCCAGGTGAACTCCTGTACACATGGATGCATCATTCACAGAGCATGGTGTCACTGAGTTGCTAATTTTGAACTATCAGATTAATGCATTGTACAATTTTGACATGGGCTGTTCTGCATCAATATTTGTGTACTTCAAAGAACTTAATTGAACCTATTTATTCCAATAAATCTTGATTGCCTTTATTATATTAAATAAAATAGACATGCTGATGCCATGAAATTTGCATCTGAGAAGTGGATTAAGAATTTCTTATGCGATATTAGACTAAATAAATGTTTTTCTGTTTTCCCTTGGGATGACAGAGGACAAAATCAGTGCAATCCAGATCATCAACCGTGATACTGGGCTTCATTGTCCAATTGAAAATTCCTTCAATAATGCACATCTGGGAAATGAGGGAGGGTAATCAATCCATGACGGAAACCTTAAAAGACAGTCTGTCCAGTTCATAGATTTTTAAATGTCATGAGTCTGTTTGTCAATTTTTGATTTCAAGTGCTCCTTGTAAGCCAAAATGTCTCCGTTCCATTTGGTGATGGTCTGCTCCTCACACACCCAAATTTCATGAGCCACCTTAAATGAGAAGCAAAACCCATTCATTCCACATTTTAGATCACATATATTTGTCAAATATAAAAATAAACTGCACTTTAGATACAAATAATAAGTTCTAACCCATTTATTGGGCATGTGCATACCTGCTGAATAAGTCTGAAGTCGTGGCTAACTAGCATCATTCCACCCTCAAACTCATTGATGGCCTCAGCCAGAGCATCAATTGTCTCAATGTCCAAGTGATTCGTTGGCTCATCCAGAAACAGCATGTGAGGATTCTGCCATGCGAGCAAGGCAAAACACACCCGACACGTCTGACCATCAGACAAGTTCCTGATGGGACTGACCTGTAAAACAGGGACAACAGTTAAGATTTTTGAAACACAGAAAAAATGAGAGAAAGAATAATAAATTTTATACAGTTTCATTTTTCAGGCTGCATTGTCTGGCTTTCAAAATAAGCCTGCACATTAAACACACCCACACAAATACCTGCTGCTTGCCTGTCAGGCCATAACGTCCAATGATCTTCCTCATCTCCTCTTTTTCTTTGATCTCAGGGAAGCACTTCATCATGTACTCCAGAGGAGACAGGTCAAGCTCTAGCTGCTCAGTCAGATGCTGCAGATAAAACATAATGCAAGAACATTTACAAGTAATGGCAATAACCACATATTAACCATGTATGATTTTTATGAAAATACATTATATTGACTATAACTTTTATTCAGATCTCAGCAATGTAATATTTTACAGATATAAACATTATGAAAATGGCAAGAAAAACACAAACAGCCACATTCTATAGTGAGAATAATAGTGCAAGTATTATTTAATATATTAATAATGAAAATAATGCTATATGTAGCGGGGGTATTTAGTCCCGCCTTGTAGGGGAAATTAGTTAGTGCTGCCCTGGAAGACTGAGTAACGAAAGGATCTTAGTCCCCGCTGCCAGTGCTTTTGGTCTCTTTACACACTCAGGTATGTCTGTTGTTTCCTACAGACCGGAAAGGGTAGGCTTCGGGTAGTGTAATGTCATACAGTGGTTTCCTGAAGCGTAAACGTATATGTGAGACACAGTCTAATATACTCCTCCCTCCCAGAGTCTAATAAAGTAGGTGAGACGCCCCTACTCCCTGACAGCTCTCAACAAAAGATACACTGTAGATAAGTACAAAATTATAACAATATTTATTTTCCTTTAAATATTCTATTTTCTTAAATCAAGAATTATTCTAGTTTGAATAATCAATTAAATAAAAAAAAACAAATAAAAATTAAATTACAGTCTTTGTGTTTTCTTTTAAACCCAATAGAACACAATCTTCACCTTCAATGTGAAAGTTATAAACTTTTCACTAACAAAATAACAAATCCTAAATGTTACCTCAAAAATGAAAAAAAAAAACACTTGTATGGATTCTCAATGTAACACAACCTAGGATAAATCCTCACTGTTCAAATGATCACGTAGAAACACATCACATTTGAAACAAAACATACACAATGAAATTTTACTTCAAAATGAGCACTTGGATGAAATGTTCTGTTAAATGTTCACTCACAGTTCACTTTACCTTCTGTAGTTCACTTGAACTCTCACAGTTCACCTTTTATCAGTTCAATAATCAAAAATGAATAAATTGGAAAAAATACCAGTCTGCAGAACGATGAGTAGTGATGAGTTGTCTTGATGTAGCGTGCGTTGAAATAAACTTGAAACAGCATTGGGGAAGAGGCTAACTTTAAAGTTCACTCAACTTTAAAGAAATGTCCAAAAATGAAATATATATTAAAATGAAATCAAACTGGAACTTCACCACCAAGGAGATGAATCAAACTGGAGATGTCGTTTGGATGGCAGGGAAAAATAATAATAAAAAATATATATTCTGAAAACTTGAATCTCCTCAAAATGATGTATCTGCCGCAACTGCGTCACGCAGCAGTTTCAATCTCACGTGCGGTGACATGTGGAAAACTACGATACATGAGATCATTCTCAGCAGTTATTTCTTATCGTTGCTTCTCAATCAAAAACGTATGCAGTACAAAACACCGCAAAAACTCTCCAAATGTTACTAATAAAGCAAACTTGTACTTAATATGCACTCACAGTTCTCATGGCATTCACAGTATATCACTGTCACTTAGCTCCAGCAGCTAATGCAATCCACGGGAAAATTATCCCAAAACTTTAAACAACTGCGAAACGCGGGTCACGATTCACAAAAACACTTAGTGCTGTCGTCATTTGTCGGAATTAAGCCACGATAATCTGCCGTTGAAGTAACCTTATCGAACAAGCTTTTCAAAACACGACACGACACTAACTTATGCCTACAACACTCACACACACCGCGCTCTCCTTCGTCTCTCTTTGGCTCTCCTCGGAATGCGCAAAAACAGACCACTCGTCAAAATAAAAGTACCCCAAAAATAATTACTTTTCAGAATAATATTTATACACACATATATATATATATATATACCCGTTACATTTCCCCCTGCTAAACCCTGCCACTCCACAGACATCTCCAGCAGGTTAATCTCTGAAACACAAAACAAAAACAACATGTTAGAAAACGTCACATTATACACATATGCACGTATAATACCATATCTCAATACCTCAAAGTTATAGAACCTTTTACACTCTTATTTCACAACATAGTCATTTCTGTACTTCACAGGCAAGGTACCCTTATTTTGTCTCTGAGAACGTCTAATCTCAGGAACACTCTCTCTTTCAGTTTCAGAAACATCAGCATCATCGGAGTCATTTTGTATACTCAATTCTGATTCTGCTACTACATCCTGATCCTCATTGTTACCATCCTGTCCCACTTCCTCTAACTCCCCTTGACTCACCCTTGTGTGTGTATGGTAAGTGGAGTGTAGTGACGTTTCTGGAAAGCAAACCATGTCTGACATGTCTGCATCTGATTCGGTCTTATCACTCACCCTACATCTAGGTGTACGCTGTAATGCAGGTGACAAAAATGTACAATGTCGCAACTGATCTCTGTGTACTACCTTCGTGGACCCTCCTTTTTCAGGTTTGATAGTGAAGACAGGTATGTCCGAGTGGTTTTGCTTTACACAATGTACGGTACATGTTCCCACTTATCTTGAATTTTATTTCTACCCCTGTGTTTGTGATTGCGCATTAGCACTCGATCTCCAGGCCTCACAAGAGCTCCAAACGACTTGCGATCGTATGCCCGCTTTCTTCTTTTGGAAGCCTCTTGAGACACTGTGTTTGCAACCTCCACAGCTGTTTTCAGTCTTGCATGATGACCTTTCACCCATTCGTTTAGGTTGTCAACATCATCCTCTTCTAATTCCTTTTCCCCAAGAACATCCATTGGTAAACGTGCATCCCTCCCGAACATTAGATAAAATGGAGAATAACCAGTGGATGAATGGACGTGACTGTTGTAAGCCATTACCAGCTCTGGAAGGTGAGTCTTCCAATCTCTTTTTTTTTCTGGTGGCAAGGTTCTTAACAAGTCATGCATGGTACGGTTGAATCTCTCACATTGAGAGTTTCCCTGCAGATGGTATGGGCTTGTGCGGCGTTTCCCTATACTATAGATCTTACAAAGCTCCTTGATCACGTTTGCTTCAAAACACCTGCCTTCGTCTGAATGCAATCGAGCTGGACAACCATAATAAACAAACCAATGCTTAAGCAGAGCTTTCGCCGTTGTGCTTGCTGTCTGGTTCTTGGTAGGAACAGCCATTGTGAATCTGGTAAACATGTCAGTGAGAACAAGCACATTCTCATACCCTCCAGAGGACTGCTCAAGCTGTGTATAGTCCATGGCTAGAACCTCCAATGGGGCTGAGACATTACTACATGTCATAGGTGCTCCAATTCTGGGAAACACATCTTTGGCCAGAGCACATCTTTTACACTGCCTTATCCAGCTTGAAATATCCTTGGACATGGTAGGCCAATAGTAACTTCGTCTCATTAGTGTCAATGTACTTCTTTCTCCGAAATGTCCTCCGTGTTCATGTTGGCCCTCATACACTTCACGCTGCAGAAGTTCAGGGACAGCCATTTGCCATACCTCCTCTCCATCCCTAGGATCAAAGATTTGTCTGAACAGTACTCCTTGATGCAATTTAAGACGATCAAATTCCTTAGTAAGCTTCTTCACCTTTGGATCCATACAACTTTGATCCTTTTTTCCTGGTCTTTTGTTTTCAGATACAGCTTCATAAATGGGACTGATTACAGGGTCCTTCCTCTGTTGCTTCGCAATCTCGCTCCAGTTATAACCACTGATTCCTCCTCTTATTGATGCTTGCACCGCAGCTTCACCTTCAGATTTTTCTGGGTCACCACTCTTGTTCGGCCACAAACACGCTCTCACTTCATCGGTTCCAAGCCGGATAAAATCCTTCCCATCATCGTTCCTCTCTGGTTCCTCTTTAAAGGGGATTCTTGACAAGGCATCGGCATTCGTGTTGTACCGGCCAGATTTGTAACATACCTCAAAGTTGTACTCAGCTATTTGCGCTACCCAGCGTTGCTCGACTGCTCCAAGATTAGCTGAGTTGAGGTAACGTAGCGGGTTATGGTCAGTAATCACTGTGAATTTTGAGTACATAAGGTACTCCTTGAATTTCTCTGTGACTGCCCACTTTAATGCAAGCAACTCCAGCTTAAATGCACTGTAGTTTTTGTCATTTTTCTCGGATCCTCTCAAACCTCTACTTGCATATGCTATGACACGTTCAATTCCTTCTTGCTTCTGGCTAAGCACGGCCCCTAATCCATGATAGCTTCCATCCGTGGTAAGTATAAACGGCACACTGAAGTCAGGGTATGCAAGTATTGGAGGTGACATTAAACACTTCTTCAACTCATCTAATGCGGTCTGGCATTCTTGACTCCAGGCGAAAGTTACTGAGGTCCTGCTTTTCTTTCCTCCACCTACCAACGCATGTAGTGGCTTGGCAATCTGAGCAAACCTGGGTACAAATCTCCTGTAGTAGCTCATAAAACCAAGTACTTGTCTCACGTCTTTTGCACTCTTGGGAACTGGCCATGTGTCTAATGCTTTAACTTTCTCGTTATCCACTTGTATTCCTTCAGAGGAAATCCGATGCCCTAAAAACTTTACTTCAGGCCTTAGGAGAAAACATTTGCTTGGCTTTAACTTCAGACCATGCTGTTTCATCCGGCTGAAAACAAGTTCCAACCTCTCACAGTGACTCTCGAAATATTTGGAGAATATAATAATATCATCCAGATAAACCAGAAGAACATCAAAGAACAAGTCACCAAGCACCGCACCCATAAGGCACTGAAAAGTGGCAGGGGCACTGCACAATCCGAATGGCATCCTGGTCCACTCAAACAGCCCAAACGGAGTGGTAACAGCTGTCTTCTCCCGATCCATTCCACTCACTGCTACCTGAAAGTATCCAGCTGTTAGGTCTAGTGTAGAGAACAGCTTGGCATTACCCAAAGCATCCAAGGACTCTTCCACCCGTGGAAGCGGATATGCGTCCTTACATGTCACTTGATTCAGCTTTCGGTAATCACAGCAGAAACGTACACTACCATCTTTCTTCATAACTATAACTGCAGGTGATGCCCAGGGGCTACTGCTCTCCTTGAGGATTCCCTGGGATACCAGGTCCTGAACATGTCTCTTGACCTCTTGAAATATCTGTGGTGGTATTCTACGATGTCGCTGCTTTATCGGTGGCGCTTCACTGGTAGGAATATCATGCACCACAGCCGTGGTATAACCATAATCTTGGTCGTCCTTGGAGAAAACATCTCTGTGCTTTGATAACAACCCTATGAGTCTCTCACATTGTGCCTGTGTGAGTCCTTCGGAGTTCACTTCCACAGGTAGCGGTAGTTGTGCAAGTAAGTTGTTTTCAACTTGAACCTTGTCTTGCATCAACTCCTTGACATGAAGTACACCATCATCTTCCTCAAACTCGAGCACATCCTTTGTAATCACTTCCTTTGGATGGTAAACAGTAGCAACTCTAGTTCGGGGTACAAGTCTAACAGTTTTTTCACTAAAGTTCAGCATACGCACAGGGACTCTTCCACCTTCTGCTTTAACATGAGCTACCAGAAGTCCTTTTGGTAAACTTGCCTTAGCTGCAGGCTCTACATGTACATGGCTTTTTACTTTAAGTGACACTCCACAACGACCTTCCAGTACCTTCTCACAGCGTGGAGGAATAGTGACAGCCTGTCTTCCAGCCATCTTTACATAACCAATCCTTCCATCAGGTCCTGAATGTCCCATTTCCTTATCAACTCTAGCAAGCACTCTCTGAACCTGAGCTTCAGCTCTCTGACCATACTTGTCAGCTTTTTCCATCCCCTCCGCTGAGATGAACAGGGACTGAACTTCCTTGAGCACATTCATTCCGATGATCCCCGACACCCCTTTCATTTCTTCTACGCCAGGCCTTAACTCTGCGCTTCATCTCTCGTCGCAAGAAGTTATCTTTTAGACCTAACACCAAATGCTCTTTCAGTACATTTTCAGCATCCACGACTCTATCTGGTTCTCGGCGCTGAACACTATTAAGTCTCTCCTGAAGATCATATGCATAGGAGCGTATTGTTTCTCCTGCATTCTGTGCACGAACATAGAAATCTTTAAGCCTTGTACCAATAGGCACTTTATCTCCATAGGTGTCAAGGAGAACAGTGAAGATGTTATCAACAGATTCTTCCTTTCCATCCATCATGAACTTCACTGTGGCTTTGGCTTCATCCTTTAGGTGTTGTTTCACTAGTTCAACTCGGTCTTCATTGGGTACTCTCATGACTTGAAATGCGGATTTCATTGATGTCACCCACTCTTCAATACTCAACTCTCCAGGTTTTGACATGCAACCACTGAATTCAGGAAGTCTCCTGTCTCGAGGGATATAAATGGCAGCTGGGGTTGCTGGTGCAAAGCCTGTTTCTCAATTACCATTTTCGCTAGGGACAACGCTTCTATCTGCTCTGTTCTGGCTTGATCAAGTGCCCCTGCCTGCTCTGTGAATCTCCTTTGCATCTCTGCCATTTCTCTTCTTAATTCCTCCATCTCAGACATCTTGCTTGACAATCACCTGTGGGCCTGGAAATCGAGTGACTATTTAAACATGCCTAATACGATCCTGTTCGTGACGCCACTTTTGTAGCGGGGGTATTTAGTCCCGCCTTGTAGGGGAAATTAGTTAGTGCTGCCCTGGAAGACTGAGTAACGAAAGGATCTTAGTCCCCGCTCCCAGTGCTTTTGGTCTCTTTACACACACAGGTATGTATGTTGTTTCCTACCTTATTGTGAAGTGACACTGCAGACCGGAAAGGGTAGGCCTCGGGTAGTGTAATGTCATACAGTGGCTTCACGAAGTGTAAATGTATATGTGAGACACAGTCTAATATATTCCTCCCTCCCAGAGTCTAATAAAGTAGGTGAGACGCCCCTACTCCCTGACAGCTCTCAACAAAAGATACACTGTAGATAAGTACAAAATTATAACAATATTTATTTTCCTTTAAATATTCTATTTCTATTTTCTTAAATCAAGAATTATTCTAGTTTGAATAATCAATTAAATAAAAAAAAGTTATAAACTTTTCACTAACAAAATAACAAATCCTAAATGTTACCTCAAAAATGAAAAAAAAAAAAGAAAAAAAAACACTTGTATGGATTCTCAATGTAACACAACCTAGGATAAATCCTCACTGTTCAAATGATCACGTAGAAACACATCACATTTGAAACAAAACATACACAATGAAATCTCACTTCAAAATGAGCACTTGGATGAAATGTTCTGTTAAATGTTCACTCACAGTTCACTTTACATTCTGTAGTTCACTTGAACTCTGACAGTTCACCTTTTATCAGTTCAATAATCAAAAATGAATAAATTGGAAAAAATACCAGTCTGCAGAACGATGAGTAGTGATGAGTTGTCTTGACGTAGCGTGCTTTGAAATAAACTTGAAATAGCATTGGGGAAGAGGCTAACTTTAAAGTTCACTCAACTTCAAAGAAATGTCCAAAAATGAAATATTAAAATGAAATCAAACTGGAACTTCACCACCAAGGAGATGAATCAAACTGGAGATGTCGTTTGGATGGCAGGGAAAAATAATAATAAAAAATATATATAATGAAAACTTGAATCTCCTCAAAATGATGTATCTGCCGCAACTGCGTCACGCAGCAGTTTCAATCTCACGTGCGGCGACACATGTGGAAAACTCTGATACATGTGATCATTCTCAGCAGTTATTTCTTATCGTTGCTTCTCAATCAAAAACGTACGAAGTACAAAACACCGCAAAAACTCTTCAAATGACACTAATAAAGCAAACTTGTACTTTATATGCACTCACAGTTCTGATGGCATTCACAGTATATCACTGTCACTTAGCTCTAGCAGCTAATGCAATCCACGGGAAAATTATCCCAAAACTTTAAACAACTGCGAAACGCGGGTCACGATTCACAAAAACACTTAGTGCTGTCGTCATTTGTCGGAATTAAGCCACGATAATCTTCCGTTGAAGTAACCTTATCGAACAAGCTTTTCAAAACACGACACGACACTAACTTCTGCCTACAACACTCACACACAAATGCTCTCCTTCGTCGCTCTTCGGCTCTCCTCCGAATGCGCAAAAACAGACCACTCGTCAAAATAAAAGTACCCCAAAAATAATTACTTTTCAGAATAATATTTACACACATATATATATATATATATATATATATATATATATATATATATATATATATATATATATATATATATATATATATATATACACACACACACACATATATATATATATATATATATATATATATATATATATATATATATATATATATATATATATATATATATACACACATATATACCCATTACATATAGTAAATAATCATTTCTACCAAGTCTGTACCTGGTGATACCTGCCAGTCTTAACATGTGAGTGTTTTCTTCTCATTCCGTCTGTGGGGAGAAGCTATGAGGGAGAAAATCACAAGCCAAACAATTTAAATGTCTTTAAATATGATTTACTAAGAACGTCAATGTCAAAGTTGACTGTGAAATCAATCCATTACGTTTAATAATCAAAATACAAACTGACCTCTCCCATCAGTAGCTTGATGTCACGGTCTCGCTCACCTGCACCGTGTTTCGTGTCGTCTGCACCGTGTTTCCTGTCATCTGCCCCGTGTTTTCTGTTTCACCCGTCACTAGTCACATCCATGTCACGCTCCCTTGTTGTCCGCCCCGTGTTTTCTGTTTTACCGCTCACGCTTCCTGTCATGTCTTCCTTGTTGTCCGCCCGTGTTTCACTGTCTCTGTGAAAACTACACTTCCCTTCTTCCCGTCTTTTCCGGCCCTGTCACTGTGTTATTGTCCGCACCTGTCCGTCATTTTGTCATTACCGTGTCTCTTTATTTAAACCCTGCTGTTTTCCCTTCATTACAGAACGCACGACCCAACGCCTGCCACGGTCAACGAGCCAGCACCAACGCCTGCCACGGCCAGCGAGCCAGCGCCTGTAGCCTCGACCGTCCCAGAGCCAGCGCTGGTTCTGGGACGGTCGAGGCTACAGGCGCTGGCTCTGGGACGGTCGAGGCTACAGGCGCTGGCTCGCTGGCCGTGGCAGGCGTTGGCGCTGGCTCGTTGACCGTGGCAGGCGTTGGGTCGTTGTGGTAGCCATGACCGTCCAAGGGCCAGCGCCCCTCGAGCCTTCCAGGGCTCCGCATCTCAAGTCTCTCAAGCCTTCCAGGGCTCCTCCTCCCGAGCCTTCCAGGGCTCCGCCTCCTGAGCCCCTCGAGCCTTCCAGGGCTCTGCCTCTCAAGTCTCTCGAGCCTTCCAGGGCTCCGCCTCTCAAGCCTCTCGAGCCTTCCAGGGCTCCGCCTCTCAAGCCTCTCGAGCCTCCTAGGGCTCCTCCTCCCGAGCCTTCCAGGGCTCCGCCTCCCGAGCCCCTCAAGCCTTCCAGGGCTCCGCCTCTCAAGTCTCTCGAGCCTTCCAGGACTCCGCCTCTCAAGCCTCTCGAGCCTTCCAGGGCTCCGCCTCTCAAGCCTCTCGAGCCTTCCAGGGCTCCGCCTCTCAAGTCTCTCGAGCCTCCTAGGGCTCATCCTCCCGAGCCTTCCAGGGCTCCGCCTCTCAAGCCTCTCGAGCCTCCTAGGGCTCCTCCTCCCGAGCCTTCCAGGGCTCCGCCTCCCGAGCCCCTCAAGCCTTCCAGGGCTCCGCCTCTCAAGTCTCTCGAGCCTTCCAGGACTCCGCCTCTCAAGCCTCTCGAGCCTTCCAGGGCTCCGCCTCTCAAGCCTCTCGAGCCTTCCAGGGCTCCGCCTCTCAAGTCTCTCGAGCCTCCTAGGGCTCATCCTCCCGAGCCTTCCAGGGCTCCGCCTCTCAAGTCTCTCGAGCCTTCCAGGACTCCGCCTCTCAAGTCTCTCGAGCCTCCTAGGACTCCTCCTCTCGAGCCTTCCAGGGCTCCGCCTCTCAAGCCTCTCGAGCCTTCCAGGGCTCCTGCTCCCGAGCCTTCCAGGGCTCCGCCTCTCAAGTCTGTCGAGCCTCCTAGGGCTCCTCCTCTCGAGTCTTCCAGGGCTCTGCCACTGAAGTCTCTCGAGTCTCCAAGGGCTCCTCCCCTTGAGCCTCTCGAGCCTCCCAGGGCTCCGCCTCTCGGGCCTCTCGAGCCTCCCACGGCTCCGCACCTCGAGCCTCTCGAGCCTCCCATGGCTCCGCCTCTCGGGCCTCCCACGGCTCTGCCTCTCGGGCCTCCCACGGCTCCGCCTCTCGGGCCTCCCACGGCTCCGCCACCTGAGCAACCCTTGGCGCTGCCTCACAAGTCTTCTACGGCTCCGCCTTCGAAGTCCTCCTTGGCCCCGCCTACCACGGCTCCGCCTCCTGAGTCACCCTCGGCTCCGCCTCCTGAGCCTCCCTTGGCACCGCTTCCTGGGCCTTCTACGCAATCGCTTCCCTCGGCTCCGCCTCCTGAGCCCCCCCCACGGCCCTGCCTATGCCTCCTTTAGTGCCGCCTCCCAAGTCTTCTACGGCTCTGCCTCCCAAGTCCTCCTTGGCTCCGCCTCACACGGCTCCGCCAGCCTCTGTCCTGCGGCCACCTCCCAGGTCTCCTGTACCGGCCCCTGTCCAGAGGCCAGCTCCCAGGCCACCCAAACCAGCTCCTGCCCCATGGCCCGCTCCCAGACCTCCTAATCTGGTGCTCACCTCGTGGCCAGCTCCCGAGCCCCCCAGGCCTATCCCCACATTGTGGCCACCTTCCAGGCCTCCTGAACCTGCCCCTGCCCGGTTTATGCCCCCCAGGCCACCGGACCCGGTCCCCTTCACACACCCCCATAGACTGCTTGCCTGCCCTCTCGGCCTCCCTTGTCTGCCTGTCCACCCGCTCGACCTCCTTGGTCTGCCTGCCTCCCGTGGACTGCCTAATTGCCCCCAGGGTCTGTCTCAGCACCCCTTGCACCCCCGTGAACTGTCCTTGTGCCCCTTGTTCCCCCCCTGGTCTGTCTGTTTTCCCCCCAGTCTACCCCCTCTCGCCTGGGTTCTTCATTCCGTTTTATTGTTTCTTTTGTTTATTTTAAGACCGTCTGGAATCTGGTCCTTTTGAGGGGGGATTATGTCATGGTCTCGCTCACCTGCACCGTGTTTCGTGTCGTCTGCCCCGTGTTTTCTGTTTCACCCGTCACTAGTCACGTCCATGTCACGCTCCCTTTTTGTCCGCCCCGTGTTTTCTGTTTTACCGCTCACGCTTCCTGTCATGTCTTCCTTGTTGTCCGCCCGTGTTTCACTGTCTCTGTGAAAACTACACTTCCCTTCTTCCCGTCTTTTCCGGCCCTGTCACTGTGTTATTGTCCGCACCTGTCCGTCATTTTGTCATTACCGTGTCTCTTTATTTAAAACCCGCTGTTTTCCCTTCCCTTTGTTGTGCGTTGATGTTCCATGTTCGTTCTTACGTTGGTGTATGCTCTGTATGCTCTTTGTTCATGTTCCCTGCAGCTTCCAGCCGTTCGTGTTTCCCTGTTGTGTCGCCCGTTCGAGGACTACTCTCCCCTTCGTGGATGTTCACTGCCTGCACCCCTCCTGTGTTTAACCCAGTACTTAAGCCTATGTTTTCCCATCATGGACTTTCATTTGTTCCAGTGTTTGTTTATTTTTGTGTTCTTCCCCCAATAAACTGCGTTTGGATCCTAATCACCCGTCTGCCTTCTCCTGCTTCCTCAAATCATTACACTTGAGCAGTGTGGACTTTCCTGCCCCATTGGGACCCACAAGTGCGACTCGGGTGTCCAAGTCAATGCCAAACTCCAAGTTTTTGTAAATATAATGCTGTAAAAATTAAACAAGGCATTGCTTAACTTGAATAACTTTTCTAATTATGTAATTGTTACAGTTATTATATGGAAATATTATAATTATATTATTAATTATAAATAATTATTCAAATTCTTTACAGTAATTTGAACAATTTTACTCTGTGCAGTCTAGAAGTGCAGTCGAGAGCAAACAGTAAATAACTGCATTTTCACATTTACAAATGCATGTGGCAACATGTGAATGTAAAAAAAGCACAACCCAAAGCAAACCTTACTTAGTAAACAGTGGCGGCTGCTGGTCTTTCAAAGAGGGGAAGCTCATTTTCGGCCTACATTATAAACTTATTTAAAAGTAAATTCTGCCCTATGAATGAACGAACGAACGAACGAACGAACGAACGCTCTAAAACAAAATATATTATACTTGGTAAAACTGAAACAAGGAATGTGGTGTATAATTGTGTGAAATGTATTATGCAAACTGACTAGCAATTTCGCCAAACAAATATAAAGAAATAGGTTGCTGCAGTTTGACTACACTTGAGAAATCTGCGATGGGACTGAGCGCGAAATAGCTTCAGTGACTTCTTATAGTACAGATTCGCTGTCAATCAAAAGGAGATGCAGTCTTTCGACAGATCCTCCAATCATCACGCGGAAGCCCGGAGTCCGGGCCAGCCCACTCCTCATTCACCCCCAGAGACGCTGAGCGTCCGTGGGCGGGACATAATCGCAGCATTTATCCAATGACCGTCTATTTTCGGAGCACTGAAAAAAACTGTTCAGAGCAGCCCCATTGAAGTCAATGGACGCTCGGCTTCAACAGGGAAATGCACTGACGCTACGGGAATGTATGAGAAGTAAATCGAGCCAGCCGACCTGCTATATGTAATGTAGCTGATTCTGAACGAACTCGTCTTCGAGATGAACGTGTTCTAACGCATTTTTAGTCAATAAATTGTTTACACAATAGTAAATATTTGACCATTATTTTTTTGACATTATAGGGGAAGCTGAGCTTCCCTTGCAGTCTAAAAGAAATCCCCACTGTTAGTAAATGCTGGCAATTAAAAAACAGACCAGGGGGGTGCCTGGGTAACTCAGTGAGTAAAGATGCTGACTACCACCCCTGGGGTCACAAGTTTGAATCAGGGTGTGCTGAGTGACTCCAGTCATGTCTCCTAAGCAACCAAATTGGCCTGGTTGCTAGGGAGGGTAGAGTCACATGGGGTAACCTCTATAATGTGGTTCTCGGTCACAGTGGGGCACGTGGTGAGTTGTGCGTGGATGCCGTGGAGAATAGCGTGAAGCCTCCACATGTGCTATGTCTCCGCAGTAACGCGCTCAACAAGCCACGTGATAAGATGCGCGGGTTGACGGTCTCAGACGCGGAGGCAACTGAGAATCGTCCTCTGCCACCCGGATTGAGGCGAGTCACTATGAGGACGTAGAGCGCATTGGGCAATCCAAATTGGGGAGAAAAGGGGATGAAAAATAAATAAATAATAAAATAAAAATAGACACTGTTCTGAAAGGTTGCAGACTCACTGTGTCAATGGAGTATCGGAAGCTGACATTCTGCACCATGATTACAGGAGGGGGAATTTTCCCACAAGGAGGAAAATAAAACGACATGGTCTGAAGGACAAAAATGTGGTTAAAACTGTTATACTGAATGCTCTGATAAAGGTTTTAATCTTAAATAGCAAAATTAGGGCAACCTAAGGCTTAAGCTGTGCTCATAGACATGAGTTAAAATCACCACAGGTAGTGTAAGGGAGTGCTGTTACTGTTTTGCAAAAACTGATTTGCTGTCGAAAAGCTATCAACGTCCTGTTGAAGAAATTACAGACAACCAAAAAATATCTTAGCCTGATGCTACATTAATTAAGTTTTTAAATTATTTTTATTATTATTTACTTAAGTGACCTAAAATAAGATCTGAACAATCTTCATATATTCAAACTGATCAAAGTAGGTAACATTGGTCTACTGGTCAAAGTGAATCATCATTTCTAAACTGATGCTTTATGCTGATAACAGATCTTGAGCAATAGAAAGTTACACAAAGACGTTAAATACATTAAAACAATAGACATTCATATTAGCCAACTACCTCTAACTAAACAGAGTGTGTAAATTTGAGTTTGCGCAACAAACCTTGTCATTCACTACACGGGCTGTTAGGCCAGTGGCCACCATTTTTTGCAGCGTTTTTTCTTTGCTCTGAGCCTGGCGAGCTAGTTTGGCTGAACCATGACCAAAACGGGTGATATAATTCTATACATAGAGAAAGAGGGAATGTTTTCAAATTGTTTTTACAATGGCATTCTTACAGCAAATATAAGGCAAAGACATCAAAGCAATAAAAATGAGACAAGACAGAAGCAATGCAAGAACAAGAGAAAGGTAAAAACAACAGGATCATAGAATATCTTTGTTGAAACACTACAAACTACACAAAGGGATGATCATGAGACAGACTGCAGTTTAAACAGAACCACAAGGCTGTGCTGTTTCACCTTCATGTGAAATGTCTGGTCCTGTTCCCAGTTGTACCGCTTCATCTGGTTCTCCTCCAGCTCCTCCCTGGTCTTTACATACTGGTCATAGTTACCCTAAAAAAAAGCCATGCATTACTTTCAGTGCAAACATCAAAATGCATTACTTTCTCTTTGCTCACATACCTTTTTCATATATGTGATTAATGTGCTTTCCTTTTACTAATAAACCAGACTCAGGTGCAGCATGGGTTCATAATTAGCAACAGTAATAAAAGCATCACATTTCATCCATTTTAAAGGTTGACAAGTTTGTACAAAGCAGGGGAGTCTTAGGATCAGGTCTCATATTAAGAGCGATAGCACAGAAACAATGATTTTCAGGGGACAATAACGTTTAAGAAAGAGCTTTGTTAGAAAGGCAATTGAGTAACAGCACAATTAGAGTAATTGTCTGTAGACAGATACAGGTTTGGATCCCAGAGCATGCCCTTTCCCCCATTTAATAAACATCCTACCTCCAAAACATTTATGGAGCTCAATTCTTTGAGTTGGATTAGCATATTTTCAAATAAGATGCTACACTACACATAATAATCCACAAAACAAAAGCTCCAACCTGCAAACTGTAGGTAAAACAATTGTTAATATCCTGCTACAGCACTCACAGTGTAATACTTGAGCTTCCTCTGGTGGAGGTGAATGATGTTGGTGCACACACCATTGAGGAAGTCTTGAGAATGAGCACAAGATACGCTTGAAGCTGAAAAAGATTAAGCATCATTAAAAATGGTTTAACATAATATTACTTTTCAAAATATTCTCAATTAGAACAACCTCTTTTACATGAATCCTTTCTGCACAAGATAAACTGTATTTTTTTATTTTTTTTTTAAGATCTACAAAGTCTCCATTTCATTCCATTAATTGATCCCGTACCAAACATGAAAAAAATCCATGCACCAAATAATTCATGTGAGTGGTTCCGATAATACACTAGCTTGCTATTAACTGAAAATGATCCAAGAACCATCATGTTTTGACTTGACTATTCTATTCAGATAAGTTTTATATTTGGAGGCACCACTGTAACAAGTACGAATGCTTTATTTGAAGGTTCGATTCCTTCAACATTGATACACAAGTTCTGCTAAACTTTACTAGTGCATGTCTGGAGTGTTACAGTTTGACAGTGCTTGATAAATCATTCATTTTTGTGGTTCCTAAAGCAGTTTCTTCTTCCAACTTACAGAAAGGGTTTAAAAAATTTAGGAGGGGAAAAATAAAACATTTAAATCTACCTCTTTTTCATTTTATGTCACCAACAATGTGGCTCAAATTCACAGTTCTCAGCCTATCCATACCCTGCCCAATATATTGGAGTCAGTTATCTGATCTAGCAGGCAGTCACTCGCATTGCCCTTAACAAGTGCAAAAAGTATGTTTGTTCCTATTTTGTCTAATAATGGTTTCAAAATTACAATTTCAATAATTACACAGTTAGAAAAATACAAAAAAAAAAGTATATGAAAAAGTTACTGAGCTACATTAAATTGTTTGTTTGCCAGAAATCAATAATAAAAAGATTTCAGAGTTATGTGGTTGGAGCTACCTTGTGATAATAGATGGATTAGCTCCCTCAAAGTTACATTTACATTTACATTTATTCATTTGGCAGACGCTTTTATCCAAAGCGACTTACAAAAGAGGAAGAACATCAGCGAATCATCTTAGGGAGACAGTGGTACAAAAAGTGCCATATTACAAAGTTTCACTATCATCATAATAGTATACAAAACAGATTTAAGTGCAACAACAAATGTAAATATATATATATATATATATATATATATATATATATATATATATATATATATATATATATTTTTTTATTATTATTTTTTATTTTTTAGTGACCGGTTAAGTGCTTTTGGAAAAGATGTGTTTTTAGCCATTTTTTGAAGATAGAGAGTGAGTTAGCTTCCCGGATTGAGTTGGGAAGGTCATTCCACCACGGTGGTATGATGAAACTGAAAGTCCGGGAAAGTGTTTTGGTGCCTCTTTGTTTTGGTACGACAAGGCGACATTCCTTAGCCGACCGCAGGCTTCTGGTGGGAACGTAGCTCTGCATAAATGTTTTTAGGTATGCTGGAGCAGACCCAGTGACTGTTTTATATGCCAGCATCAGGGCCTTGAATTTAAAATGTGCATGAACCGGCAGCCAGTGGAGAGAGACAAAGAGTGGTGTAACATGTGCTCTCTTAGGTTCATTAAAGACCAGACGTGCTGCTGCATTCTGGATCATTTGCAGAGGTCTAATAGCACATGCAGGAAGGCCTGCAATGAGAGCGTTACAGTAGTCCAGTCTAGTTATGACAAGGGACTGAACGAGCAGTTGTGTGGCATGTACAGAGAGGAAGGGTCTTATCTTCCTGATATTGTAGAGTGTAAATCTACAAGATCTTGCAGTTTTTGAAATGTGGTCTGTGAAATTTAGCTCATCATCAATGGTTTCCCCTAGATTTCTGACCGTTTTGGATGGCGAAACTGTAGTTGGACCCAGCTGCACGGTGATGTTATGTTCAACAGCCGGGTTGGCTGGAAAGACAAGGAGTTCGGTCTTGGCAGGGTTGAGTTGAAGCTGGTGTTCCTTCATCCAGGCCGAGATGTCTGCCAGACAGGCAGCGATTCGAACGGTCACTGTGGTGTCGTTGGGCTGGAAAGACAAGTAGAGTTGCGTGTCATCAGCGTAGCAGTTGACTTTCTGTATAGGAAAGCAGTTTATTTCTTTGGTGTTCACATACTGTCCATGTTCCTCCTTTCTTCAACTGCTTCAGTTCAAAGTTCTGTGACGAGGAAGAACATTTATTTAGATGTGTGTTTTCCCAATCTAGGAAATACTTTCTTGGTTGATTAACTTTTGATATTATGTGGTCCAGAGGCATTTCCAGCATTGAAGGACATCCGGGGCTTAGCCCAGACAATGTTATTTTCACACTAGCAACCACTTCTCTGTAGTCCCAAGCTGGTGAGAGGGTATTCTTTGAGTTTTGCCTGTTTCTACAGATCCTAAATCTTCCACTCTAGTACTATCCTCAACATCCTCTCTCCTCCCTGAATCATCTGTGATGCAAAAGAACAGATACAGGACATAACTTATTGCAATCAGCTTCAAACAACTAATTCATCAAGTGCTACATATGTCAAATTGTAGACCAATACATTGAAGAAAATGTATTGGGAAGAGCAGATCAGTGGGATTGCCCTAAGATCTATCATGATTCTTGAATTTTCATGTACATTAACATAAAGTCATCACAAAAGAGTTATATTATAGTGAGTAAAGTGAGGTAAAAATTGTTTTTTAATATAAACAATTTATATTTTTTGACATAAACAGTCAAAATTATGTATACGATCCTAAGTTAAAGCAATACATGAATGACTCCAGTCTAAGTTCATTGACACACCATGGCATCGAACTGTATATAATTCTCAATGTTCATTTGTCAAAATCCTTTCATTAGGATCATTGAGATAAACAATGTTTCACATTTAACTTTCTCTAAGTAAAGTGACAGATTAATTGTTACCAGTTTCCATGCCTGATTCTGGCACAGCTGCTGCTGCTGCTGCTCCTCAGTCTGTTGCTCATCTTTGCTACACTCTACAAAACCATTTAATCAAATCAAAGTGTTTATTTCCTACAAACTATTATCACAAAACAAGTCACACATACATTTTATGCTAATGCTTATTGGTTATCCTTAGCGAAAACAACACCTGATAAACAAGAAAAGTATACTTGAAACGGGACACTAACCGCGGTCTCCTGCGTGAGAGGCGGATGCGCTAACACGGAGGCTAGAGGATTCAACATATATTTACAGTCGGTAGTGGACCTCTTGAGGTTTAGCCTACTGTGGGTGAAAGCCAGCTAGATGATGATCTTAAGACTTTAAGGACAAAAACAAATGTGAATTCTTACCCACTGACTTCTTTCGGAAAAATCCACAAAGCCTCATTTGCTTAATTTTTGCTGTCTTTCCTGCTAACTGCTGTTAACTCGCCACTAAGTAACGTTAGTTGATGTCAACGACTGTGCAAGCTCCTCCTCTACCTGCTGCATATTCAACAGAGAGGAAGAAACGGAGTCGCCCATAGGCTACCGACAGCAAAGGAACTTATTCTATAGGCTAGATTATGCCTATGTCTATTTTTACAGGCTGTATGCAGTATGTGCAAAGCCAAAGCACAATGAAATAAGGCAAAATACAAAATATAGATATTGAAAATACATTCGGGGCTACACTCAAAACATTCGGGGCTGAAGCCCCGGCAAAATCGGCTGCCGCCGCCTCTGATGTGGTCATGACAAGGTCAGGAAGTGCTTCTATCACACTAGCCAACTTGTGTAATGTCTCTTCGCTTTACTTTTGAAACTGTGTATTTTAATTGTAAGTGCATTAATGTAACAACATTTTGTTTAACTGAGGGACAAGTCGCAAGTTAACCCAAAACATTTCAATTATCTCGGATACCCTCATGCCGTCCCAGATATGTATGGCTTTCTTTGTTCTGCTGAACACAAACAAAGATTTTTTAGTAGAATATTTCAGCTCTGTTGGTCCATTCAATGAAAGTGAATGCTGTCCAGAACAAATTTTCCTCTCACCTTGTAAGTGGCAATATGCACAAAGAATGCAAATCGCCAAAAACAAAAGATGATGAAAGTGAAAGTGGAGATTCATAGTAAAAAAAAATTACTTAAATATGTATCTGTTTCTCAACCTATCATGCTGTTTCAGATTACATGGATTAAACCACTGGTGTCGAATGGATTGCTTTTATGCTGCCTTTAAAAGCTTTTAAGAGCTTAAAAGTTCTGGCCACCATTTACTTGGATTGAATGGTCCTAAAAAACAAAGTCTTTGTTTTCAGCAAAAGTAAGTCATACACATCTGGGATGGCATGAGGGTGAGTAAAAATAATGAGAGCATATTTTTTGGGGGGGTGAACTGTCCCTTAAACTTATAACATTCCTTGTTATATATGGAGCCAGAAATACGACAAAACAATTTGAATTTGAATTGTGTAAATCTGAATTATAGACTTTTGAATTATAAGTGTGATTTTGCCAAATTTTATATTACGTTGTATTTTAAAAAGGTTTGAATTTGAATTTTTTAAACTCCAATCCTGGACATTTCATATTTAACCAAATTGAATAGTTTTTTTTTTTTATGGCACAATTTTATAAATATATATTTTCAAACAGCACATTTTTTGGTTGTGAATTCTTACACTGTAATATTATGTTTTAAAAAATACAGCTTCAAGTTTTCAAGATGAAGAAGAAATTCAGAACACCAAATTCAATATTCTAAAATTCAAACCTACAGAAAGTGGGTCAGAGATCAAGCTTCCGTGTTCCACAGGGAAGATTAGAGAGTCTCGGAAAAGTCGAACGGAGCATTTTGGCCAATTACAGGTCGAGGTGCAATAATTCTCTGGCGTGAGCGTGATTCAAAGGTCGTCATTCTGACCATGAAGTGGTTCTTAAACTTTTATGATTTATATTTTTATGGTTAGCACATTCTTAGCACATGAGACATTTGTCTAAGCGGTCTCTGGTATTTGTTTTGGTATAAATTATATTTAGTATGTAAGTGATAAACTGGTCTGAGATCTGTTGTCCCTACATCTTACCTGTTTGTAAGGATGTGGTGGTACTGGCAATGCTCTCACAGGTGTTTGACATGACAATGACATGTACCTCGTAGCTCTCCCCACAGGCTAGATTTATGAGTTGGCACTCTGTAGTGCTGGAATTGCAAGACAGACGTGTACCATTGCGGCCTATGGCAATAGCCCGGTAGGTTGTGGCCCCAAGCACAGTAGGCCATGAGACCAAAGCAGATGCTCTAGAACAGCTGTAGTTCACCGAGATGGAATTCACTGGACTTAAAACTGACAGAAAAAAGAAGTTTGAGAAAACAGAATGTTTCTGTGTGTAAAAAAAAACACCTCTAAGTTTTTAAACAACATTCTTATCAACTTTTAATTTCCATCTGATTTCAATTGGGTTAGGGATAGGATTATGATTATTTGATAGGAATGTTATTCCTGGACTTTGATGTCCTACTTTGGCAAAGCATGTCATGCATCATTGTATCAATCATTATGTATTAAGAGTACCATCAAATCTGACATTGATATAAGTTCACTTATCTGTTAATAAATAAAAACAAAATACTGGTTTGCTTACTGTTTGTTGTATAGTTGACTTGGATGGGTTCTCCAGCTTCTAAGAGAGCATTAACTGAAGATACTGAGATTTGGTATGTGGAACAGGGTGTAATATTCTGCACATCCAATGTGATACCAAACACAGCATTTGAATATGTTGTACTGTTAAGGGAATTCACATTTCTGACTGTAACTTGGTAGACTAGAACCTTGTCCACAGGTTGCCAACTGATTTGTGCAGACTGTGGCCCCTTCTGTTGTACTCTGACCACCGCTGGAGGCTCTATTGGGTTGAGATCTGGTGACTGAGGGGGCCATTTTAGTACAGTGAACTCATTGTCATGTTCAAGAAACCAATTTGAAATGATTCGAGCTTTGTGACATGGTGCATTATCCTGCTGGAAGTAGCCATCAGAGGATGGGTACATGGTGGCCATAAAGGGATGGACATGGTCAGAAACAATGCTCAGGTAGGCCGTGGCATTTAAACAATGCCCAATTGGCACTAAGGGGCCTAAAGTGTGCCAAGAAAACATCCCCTACACCATTACACCACCACCAGCAGCCTGCACAGTGGTAACAAGGCATGATGGATCCATGTTCTCATTCTGTTTACGCCAAATTCTGACTCTACCATCTGAATGTCTCAACAGAAATCGAGACTCATCAGACCAGGCAACATTTTTCCAGTCTTCAACTGTCCAATTTTGGTGAGCTCTTGCAAATTGTAGCCTCTTTTTCCTATTTGTAGTGGAGATGAGTGGTACTTGGTGGGGTCTTCTGCTGTTGTAGCCCATCCGCCTCAATGTTGTGCATGTTGTGGCTTCACAAATGCTCTGCTGCATACCTCGGTTGTAACGAGTGGTTATTTCAGGCAAAGTTGCTCTTCTATTAGCTTGAATCAGTCGGCCCATTCTCCTCTGACCTCTAGCATCAACAAGGCATTTTCGCCCACAGGACTGCCACATACTGGATGTTTTTACCTTTTCACACCATTCTTTGTAAACCCTAGAAATGGTTGTGCGTGAAAATCCCAGTAACTGAGCAGATTGTGAAATACTCAGACCGGCCCGTCTGGCACCAACAACCATGCCACGCTCAAAATTGCTTAAATCACCTTTCTTTCCCATTCTGACATTCAGTTTGGAGTTCAGGCGATTGTCTTGACCAGGACCACACCCCTAAATGCATTGAAGCAACTGCCATGTGATTGGTTGATTAGATAATTGCATTAATGAGAAATTGAGCAACATCTCAGCACGTAGTGTTGCAGGGGCACTCTTCAAAATAATCTCCCGGGTGGGGATTCCGAAATAAATCCTCACCGATCAGGGCACGACGTTTATGTCACGTACACTTCGCGAGCTTTACGGACTGTTGGGCATTAAATCGATTCGCACTAGCGTTTACCATCCGCAGACGGATGGCCTAGTGGAACGATTTAATAAAACACTCAAAAATATGATTCGTAAGTTCGTGCATGAAGGCACTAGGAATTGGGATAGATGGCTCGACCCCCTGTTATTTGCAGTACGAGAGGTCCCACAAGCCTCTACGGGATTTTCCCCGTTTGAGCTGCTGTATGGGCGGCGCCCGCGCGGGGTGCTTGACGTCATCCGCGAAGCATGGGAGGTAGGACCTTCGACTAGTAAAAATGAAATTCAGTACATTCTTGATCTTCGAGCAAAACTCCACACACTGGGGAAATTAACACAGGAGAATCTGCTCCAAGCTCAAGAATGCCAACGCCGGCTGTATGACAGGGGTACTCGGCTAAGGGAATTTGCACCGGGAGATAGGGTACTTGTATTGCTCCCAACATCGAGCTCTAAATTACTCGCCAAGTGGCAAGGACCCTTTGAGGTCACACAACGAGTAGGTGAACTCGATTGTGAGGTTAAACGTACCGATAGAGGGGTCAAATTTACCACCTCAACCTCCTGAAATTGTGGAGGGAAGAAGCGGCCTCTGTGACGTTGGCCACGGTAGTTCCGGAGAGGGCGGAGCTCGGGCCGGAGGTAAACAAAAACCCCAATCTTAACATCCCAATTACTTGTGGTGATCACCTCTCACCGCGCCAACTCACGGAGGTTTCAGAATTGCAAAAAGAATTTGCAAATGTGTTTTCCCCTCTACCGGGCCGTACAGATCTCATATAGCACCACATCGAGACCGAGCCGGGGTGGTGGTTCGTAGCCGCCCCTATCGCTTACCGGAACACAAAAAAAAATTGTTCGGGACGAATTGGATGCAATGCTTGAATTGGGAGTAATAGAAGAGTCCCACAGTGATTGGTCCAGCACGGTTGTTCTTGTTCCCAAGAGCGATGGGTCTGTTCGATTCTGTGTGGATTACAGAAAAGTCAACGCAGTGTCTAAATTTGACGCATACCCAATGCCCCGTGTTGATGAACTGCTCGATTGGTTAGGTACTGCTCGTTTTTATTCGACCTTGGATTTAACGAAGGGTTATTGGCAGATCCCCTTGATACCAATGTCCCATGAGAAAACCGCCTTCACCACGCCGTTTGGATTACACTAATTTGTAATGCTTCCTTTCGGTTTGTTTGGAGCACCGGCCACGTTTCAGCGTCTCATGGATAGGATCCTCAGACCTCACACCGCTTACGCCGCTGCCTATTTAGATGATATCATCATTTATAGCAATGACTGGCAGCGGCACATGCAACATCTGAGGGCCGTCCTGAGATCGCTGCGGCGGGCGGGGCTCACAGCAAATCCTAAGAAGTGCGTGATTGGGCGTGTGGAGGTACGGTATCAGGGGTTCCACTTGGGTCATGGCCAGGTGCGTCCCCAAATTGACAAAACCGCGGCGATTGCGACTTGCCCTAGACCCAAGACCAAAAAGGGGGTGAGGCAGTTCCTGGGGCTGGCTGGCTATTATAGGAGGTTTGTGCCTAATTATTCGGACGTCACCAGCCCGCTGACTGACCTCACTAAAAAGGGGGCTCCAGATCCGGTCCAATGGTCGGAGCAGTGCCAACAGGCGTTTATACAGATTAAAGCGGCACTTTGTGGGGGGCCGCTTTTGCATGCACCTGACTTCTCTCTCCCTTTTGTATTGCAGACGGACGCTTCAGACAGAGGGCTGGGGGCCGTACTCTCGCAGGTGGTGGAGGGGGAGGAGTGCCCGGTGCTGTACATCAGCCGGAAGCTCTCCTTGAGGGAGACCAAGTACAGCACGGTAGAGAAGGAATGTCTGGCCATCAAGTGGGCAGTCCTCACGCTCCGATACTACCTGCTGGGGTGGGCCTTCACCCTCTGCTCGGATCACGCCCCACTCCAGTGGCTTCACTGCATGAAGGATACTAACGCCCGGATCACCCGTTGGTATCTGGCCCTCCAGCCTTTTAAGTTCAAGGTGGTCCACAGACCGGGGGTACAGATGGCTGCCGCTGACTTTCTCTCCAGAAATGGGGGGGGGAGTGGTAGGCAGGCCGGATGATGCCCCGGCCTGAGTCGGGTGGTGGGGGTATGTGGCAGCGGGGGCGTGGTCAAGCGCCCGTCAGGGAGAGAAAAGCGGTAAGGGCGCTTACACCTGAGCTAAATTATGTCTAACACCTGTGTCTAATTTCAGTAAGCATGGGGAGAGCAGCATATAAAGCAGCAGTGAAAGAGCCTCGGGGAGAGAGTGACAAGGGAACCCAGTATTCCCAAGAAAGACATTAATGTATAGTGTGTGAAAAGAATATTAAAGAACCTGTTACCTGAGGAAGTTTCCTGTGTTTTCCCTCTCTCAGAGCGAGAGCGTTCCACATAATGCTTTTGCATGAAAGAGTTCTTACCCAGATCATTCTCATTCTTTGTTATCATGCACTCTTACCTCAAATCTCTGATAATGTCATGGCAGTTTAGAGCAGCATTCCTGGTCTCTGTGTCTCAAGCAATAAATAAAGCTTCAGCAGATAACCCTGAATCCGTCCTACAGTGGAAGAATCAGTAGACATCAATTGGTCCTTTAAGTCATCAGAACTGACTAATGCATACAGTCTATTAAAGTAAGGTGACGTTGTGACAGAACGGCCAGAACACATGCTTCACACCCTGCACTCAAGATCTGTGAAGACGATGTGTGCCGTGTCTTTCGGAAGCAAAGGTCAAGGAAGGCTCCAGGCCCAGATGGCATCTCACCAGCGTGCCTTCCTTCCTGTGCTAACCAACTGACCCCCATCTTCACTCAGATCTTCAATAGATCACTGGAGCAGTGTGAAGTCCCATGCTGCTTCAAACGCTCAGTTATTATCCCTGTCCCTAAGAAACCCAAAATCACAGGACTTAATGACTACAGACCTGTCCCCTGACATCTGTGGTCATGAAGTCATTTGAGAGACTGGTGTTGGCCCACCTGAAGGACATCACTGGACCCTTTTTGGATCCCCTTCAATTTGCTTATCGAGCAAACAGGTCTGTGGATGATGCAGTCAACATGGGATAGCATCACGTCTTGCAACATCTGGACAGACCGGGGACATACGCAAGGATCCTTTTTGTGGACTTCAGCTTGGCTTTCAACACAATCATCCCAGCTATACTCCGGACTAAGTTAAACCAACTCCCTGTTCCCACCTCTACCTGTCAGTGGATTACCAGCTTTCTGACGGACAGGCAGCAGCTTGTGAGGCAGGGAAAATTCACTTCCACCACCTGTATAATAAGCCCTGGTGCCCCTCAGGGATGTGTGCTCTCCCCACTACTCTTCTCCCTCTACACAAATGACTGCACCACCAAGGACCCCTCTGTCAAGCTCCTGAAGTTTGCAGACGACACCACTGTCATCGGCCTCATCCGAGATGATGATGAGTCTGCATATAGAAAGGAGGTTGAACGGCTGGCTGTCTGGTGCATTCAAAACAACCTGGAGCTAAACACGCTCAAAACGGTGGAGATGACTGTGGACTTTAGGAGGAACACCCCAACATTGTCCCCCCTCACCATTCTGAACAGCACTGTGGCAGCAGTGGAGTCATTCAGGTTCCTGGGCACTACCATCTCACAGGACCTGAAGTGGGAGATACACATCGACTCCATTGTGAAAAAGGCCCAGCAGAGATTGTACTTCCTTCGCCAGCTGAGGAAGTTCAACCTGCCACAGGTGCTGCTGAAACAGTTCTACTCAGCAGTCATTGAGTCTGTCATCTGCACTTCAATAACTGTCTGGTTTGGTGCAGCTACGAAATCAGACATCAGAAGACTACAAAAGGACAGTTCGGTCTGCTGAGAGGATTATTGGTTGCCCCCTGCCCCCCCTTCAAGAACTATACACTTCGAGAGTGAAGCAAAAGGCTGTAAAAATCACTCTGGACCCCAATCACCCTGCCCACTACCTTTTTGAACTGTTGCCTTCTGACCGGCGCTTCAGAGCTCTGAACACCAGAACTGTCAGGCACAGGAACAGTTTTTTCCCTCAGGCTATCCACCTAATGTACAATTAAATTGCCCCATTGAGCAATAATTATGTGCAATACACAGTTTAAGTCTATTTATATTATCCAACATATCCACTTCTGCCATTACTTACATTGCTCTGTACATAATATACTGTATTTTTGTTCTTTATATAACAGATTGTAATAGATTTGCAATACGTGTGTGTATGTGGGTATGTATGAAGGTGAGTGTATGTACGAATATGTATAATTATTTATTTTTTATTCTTTTTTGTTTTAAATGCCTATGTCTTGCTGCTGTTTTTGGTATTGTTTGTATTGTTGTGCACTGGAAGCTCCTGTCACCAAGACAAATTCCTTGTATGTGTAAGCATACTTGGCAATAAAGCTGATTCTGATTCACACCGTGAAAGGAACTTGGGAAAGTACCCGTAACAACCGCCAGATGTCGCTGTAACTTGCTGCTTCATAATGCATTGGACTATCTACTCATTTTGAGGATAAGTTCATAAAACGTTAAATGAATATTTCACACAAAAATGAAAATACTCTCATCATTTACTCACCCTCATGCCATCCCAGTGTATGACTTTCTTTCTTCTGCAGAACACAAAGTAACATCTCAGCTCTGTTGGCCCATACAATGCAAGTGAATGGCAAACAAAACTTTAAAGCTCTAAAATGCACATAAAGCCATCACTAAAGTAATCCATACAACTCCAGTGGTTAAATCCATATCTTCAGAAGCAATATAAAAGTTCTGGGTGAGAATTAGATTATTATTCACAGTTGAAGTCAGAAATTTACTTACACAAAATAGTTGTTTTAATGACTTAAACTTAAGTGTATGACACAAGTAATTTTCCGTGTGTCAAAAAACAAATATTTACAGACAGATTGTTTCACTTTTAATTGACTACATCACAATTCCAGTGAGTAAGAATTTTACATACACTAAGTTAACTGTGCCTTTATGCAGCTTAGAAAATTCCAGAAAATTAGGTCAAGCCTTTAGGAAATTAGCCAATTAGCTTCTGATAAGCTAATTGGCTAATTGGAGTCAATTGGAGGTGTACCTGTGGATGTTTTTAAGGCCTGCCTTCAAACTCAGTGCCTCTTCATTTGACATCATGGGAAAATCAAAAGCAATCAGGCAAGACCTCAGAAAAATTATTGTGGACCTCCACAAGTCTGATTCATCCTTGGGAAACAAGGTACCATGTTCATCTCTACAAACAATAGTATACAAGAATAAATACCATGGGGACCACACAGCCATCATACTGCTCAGGAAGGAGACGCATTCTGTTTCCTAGAGATGAACGTAGTTTTGTGCGAAAAGTGCAAATCAATCTCAGATCAACAGCAAAGGGCCTTGTGAAGATGCTGGAGTAAACAGGTAGACAAGTATCTATATCCACAGTAAAACAAGTCCAATATCGAATTAACCTGAAAGGCTGCTCAGCAAGGAAGAAGCCACTGCTCCAAAACCGCCATAAAAAGCCCAAACTCTCGACTCCAGGGGGGGGTAGTCAGTGTCAATACTCACTGAGCAACCCAGGCCCCCCCGACATTTCACATTCTTAAAACAAACTAATGATCCTAACTGCCCTAAGACAGAGAATGTTTTTTTATGATTAAATGTCAGGAATTGTGAAAAACGGAGTTTACATGTATTTGGCTAAAGGTGCATGTAAACTTCTGACTTCAACTGTAAGTTCTATTTTACCATAAACTCCACTTTTGACCAGCCTCGACCAGTTGGTGACGATATGCATGAAGAATGCAAAATGCCAAAAGCAAAAGAAGAAAGTGAAAGTGGAGATTGGTAGTAAAAAAAGGACTTAAATCTTGATGTTTTTTCTTTTCTTTTCTTTTCTTTTCTTTTCTTTTCTTTTCTTTTCTTTTCTTTTCTTTTCTTTTCTTACCTTGATAAATTTTGTGACCAGAAACAATTTCCTTAAGGGGTGCCTTTAGCTCCGTTGTACCCTATGTGTGTGTCTCTGCCCCTTTCATTTTCTGATTGCAATTCTGTGCTCATCTATAATTTTCTGTTGCCCTTGTTTCTGAATGGAAGAGCAAGTTACAAAGGCTAGACATATTTTAAGACTAGTTTTATTTTCTTTCATCCGAATAAATCTCGAATCGACCTAACCATGGATCACCAGTGTCTACTTCATTCCAACTACAAAGCAGACTACACCAGTTATATGTATATTCCAATTCCAATACAATTGCATTCATTTTGTCCCCTTAGATTCATTTTGTGCCACAATAATTTGTTTCCCCACACTGAAGCAACTCCCTGATCAGGATGGGGTTCACACATTTGATAGAAAATATATTTTAGTTAATTTTATTCTGGCCTGTATATTATAAATAATTGCACATTTAACTGCTGGATTTTTGGTATTACAAACATGGTTCCCCTTCTGTCGCTCTCTCCACGTTGTGTCAGAGAAGCGACACTAGGGGTCTCTCTTGAGCGCCGATATTCACCTCTGAACTATGAAAAAAGGCCAATGAGAGTTGGCAACCGGTATTTGCATGTCCCGCCCCCGGATATACGGGTATTTAAGCGGCACAAATACGGGAGTTCATTCAGAAAATTTCTTTGGAGCCGATGGTCGTGTTTGCAGACTGCTGCGTTTTACACACCGAGTTCCTGCTATCCTCTGCTGCATGCTGTTGGATTCTACGGCGCACAGCAGCAGCTTTCTCCTGTTTGCACGGCTGTGCACTTCCTGCCCCTGAGCGCATCGACAGTTGCAGATAAGAAAGATCTGTCACGAGTTCTTTCATTCATAAAAGAGTGATTTTATTTAAAAGAGTAATTTTCTCTAAAAGAGCAAAAACACAGCGGCGTTGAACGTCCTTTTAAGGACGCGTCTTTATAAAGATGACTTTCCACCCCTGTTTTGTTCCTGGATGCGGTAGAGTACTCTCTGCTTCCGACGGCCACAGGCGTTGTCTCGTGTGTCTGGGCAGCGATCACACTGAGGCTGCGTTTGTGGATGGTTCATGTTCTCATTGCGAGAACATGACCATGACAACGTTGCGGTAGCGGCTTGCTTACAACCGTTGGAGGCGATTCGGGGATGGCAGCGGGTACAGCTCCGCCGGGTACGCCCCCTCGGACCACCCGCGCCCCTGCACGCTCGTTGACTCCCGTCCCCGCTCGAGGTGGCGGCGACTCGCCTCACAGCCAGTCTGCCTACCCTCTTGCGATGGAAGCAGATGAGTTCGCCTCGACATCAGAGGGCGTGGGCTCTGATGCTGAGGGCTCCTCTGGGCTGCCGCCTTCGGGCTTGCACGCCCAGGAGGAGGCCGATGCACAGCTGTCCGATATGCTTTCCCGGGCAGCCAACAGCGTGGGTCTGGATTGGAACCCTCCATCCTCCCCACAGCCATCACGGCTGGACGATTGGTTCTTGGGCGTTGGGCGCCACTCACAGCCTCGCCCCCCCCCGGTTCCTTTCTTCCTGGAGGTGCATGATGAGCTGACGTCTTCGTGGAGAGCACCCCTCTCCACTCGTCGCACCGCCACCTGCTCATCCGCCCTCGCCACCCTCGACGGCGGAGCGCGCCACGGGTACACGGAGATCCCCCAGGTGGATAGAGCTGTTGCGCTCTACTTATGTCCCGGAAGCACTACCACCTGGCGGGGCCACCCTGTACTCCCTTCCCGGTCCTGTAGAGCAACATCCTCGCTCACTGCGAAGGCCTACAGCGCTACCGGACGCGCCGCTTCTGCCCTGCATGCCATGGCTCTCCTGCAGGTCCACCAAGCCAAGGCACTACGCAACATGGACGGGGTGGCCCTGATCCCGACACGCTGCAGGAACTGCGCTCAGCGACCGACCTCGCCCTGAGAGCGACGAAGGTCACAGCGCAGGCACTCGGGCAGGCGATGGCCACTCTGGTGGTCCAGGAACGTCAGCAATGGCTGGACTTGGTTGAGATGCATGAAGCTGACAAGACTCGCTTCCTCAACACCCCTTTCTCCCAGTTCGGCCTCTTCGGCGACACCGTTGAGGACTTTGCCCAGCAGTTCTCCCTGGTGAAGAAGCAGACGGAGGCCATTTCGCAAATCATGCCGCGCCGCAAGCTTGCCGCCACGGCCCAGGCCCCACCTGCTCGCCGAGGGCGTCCTCCCACGGCCAGAAGACCTTCTGCTCTCAGCCCCGGCATCGAGCAAACCGCAGGAAGCGTACGCCCCCTGCCTCACGGACCCCTTCGAGGACCCGGAAGGCTCCCAAGCGTCCCTGAGACAGCGGACCCAGAGGACGAGAAGTTAGCTCCGGAGGTGGTAAGACCACTCCGTCCCCCGGTGGAGGGCCGGGAGGAGAATCTTTTGTTTTTTCATTTGCCGCACCCCCTGACGGGGGCTGCGGTACCCAAATTCTCAATAAAAGAGCTATTTCCTTTACCTCTGGGTCACATGGCCCGCAAATGCCGTTCTCACGGCACTTTGCTTTCAGGCCTCAACAGTCTCGGCGCCCAGGATGCGGTGCTTCCGCCCTCAGCCCCACGACTGTTCCCTGGCCGACCGGTTCAGACGAGTCCAGAGGACGCCAGCATCAGACCTCCTCCTCAGTCACTAACCCGCCCCCTGCCGGGTGCGCGGAACCAGGTAAGTGCTTTGAGTTTATTCTCAGCACCAGAGCCTCGGGACGCCACAGCGCCTCCCGACGTCGCGTTACCTGTTCCGCACCGCTGCGAAGCCCCACCGGGTACGTCCAAAATACTCGTCCCCTTGGTGCCCCTAGCACGGAGCTTAGAGGCATGGCTTTCACTGCCCAGCTCATCACGGTGGCTGCACCGGACCATCCGACTCGGTTACGCAATTCAGTTTGCCAGGTCTCCGCCCCCCTTTGTGGGCGTTCGTTCCTCCGCAGTGCATGGCGAACATGCCCACTCCCTGCGCGAGGAAATCAGATTGGATTGGAACCCTCCATCCTCCCCACAGCCATCACGGCTGGACGATTGGTTCTTGGGCGTTGAGCGCCACTAACAGCCTCGCCCCCCCGGTTCCTTTCTTCCCGGAGGTGCATGATGAGCTGACGTCTTCGTGGAGAGCACCCCTCTCCACTCGTCGCACCGCCACCTGCTCATCCGCCCTCGCCACCCTCGACGGCGGAGCGCGCCACGGGTACACGGAGATCCCCCAGGTGGATAGAGCTGTTGCGCTCCACTTATGTCCCGGAAGCACTACCACCTGGCGGGGCCGCCCTGTACTCCCTTCCCGGTCCTGTAGAGCAACATCCTCGCTCACTGCGAAGGCCTACAGCGCTACCGGACGCGCCGCTTCCGCCCTGCATGCCATGGCTCTCCTGCAGGTCCACCAAGCCAAGGCACTACGCAACATGCACGGGGTGGCCCTGATCCCGACACGCTGCAGGAACTGCGCTCAGCGACCGACCTCGCCCTGAGAGCGACGAAGGTCACAGCGCAGGCACTCGGGCAGGCGATGGCCACTCTGGTGGTCCAGGAACGTCAGCAATGGCTGGACTTGGTTGAGATGCGTGAAGCTGACAAGACTCGCTTCCTCAACGCCCCTTTCTCCCAGTTCGGCCTCTTCGGCGACACCGTTGAGAACTTTGCCCAGCAGTTCTCCCTGGTGAAGAAGCAGACGGAGGCCATTTCGCAAATCATGCCGCGCTGCAAGCTTGCCGCCACAGCCCAGGCCCCAACTGCTCGCCGAGGGCATCCTCCCGCGGCCAGAAGACCTTCTGCTCTCAGCCCCGGCGTCGAGCAAACCGCAGGAAGCGTACGCCCCCTGCCTAACGGACCCCTTCGAGGACCCGGAAGGCTCCCAAGCGTCCCTGAGACAGCGGAACCAGAGGACGAGAAGTTAGCTCCGGAGGTGGTAAGACCACTCCGTCCCCCGGTGGAGGGCCGGGAGGAGAATCTTTTGTTTTTTCATTTGCCGCACCCCCTCACGGGGGCTGCGGTACCCAAATTCTCAATAAAAGAGCTATTTCCTTTACCTCTGGGTCACATGGCCCGCAAATGCTGTTCTCACGGCACTTTGCTTTCAGGTCTCAACAGTCTCGGCACCCAGGATGCGGTGCTTCCGCCCTCAGCCCCACGACTGTTCCCCGGCTGGGTAAGCATTCAAAATGCTTACCCAGAAACAAATTCTATCTGGCGTCCGGCATCTAGATTGGTTCGCAGCGGTAGACCTGAAGGACGTGTACTTCCACGTCTCAATTTGCCCTCGACATCGACCCTTTCTACGGTTCGCGTTCGACGGCCAGGCGTATCAGTACAAGGTCCGCCCCTTCGGCCTGTCTCTGTCCCCTCGCGTCTTCATGAAGGTCGCAGAGGCGGCTCTTGCCCCGCTACGAGGAGCGGGCATACGCATACTCAATTACCTCGACGATTGGCTCATTTTGGCCTCCTCGCAGGAATTACTATGCGCACACAGAGACCAGGTGCTCGAGCACCTCGGCCGTTTAGAGTTTCAGGTCAACTGGGAAAAGAGCAAGCTCACCCCGGTCCAGAGCATCTCTTTTCTCGGTTTGGAGTTAGACTCAGTCTCAATGACAGCACGTCTCTCCAACGAGCGTGCTCAGTCAGTGCTGGAATGCCTCGCTTCTTTCGAACCAGGCACCGTGGTCCCTTTGAAACGTTTCCAACGGCTCCTGGGGCATATGGCATCCTCCGCAGCAGCCGCGCCACTGGGGTTGATGCCTATGAGACCACTTCAGCATTGGCTCCAGACTCGAGTCCCGAGACGAGCATGGTGCCACGGCACGCACGGCGTGGAAGTTACCCCCGCCTGCCGCCAAACCTTCAAACCCTGGACAGACCTCTGCTTTCTACGGGCAGGAGTACCCTTGCAGCAGGTGTCCCGTCACGTTCTGGTTACAACCGACGCCTCCAAATTGGGTTGGGGTGCCGTGTGCAATGGGCGCGCAGCCGCAGGCCGGTGGAACCGAGGCCCGTTGCGCTGGCACATCAACTGCCTAGAGCTGCTGGCCGTTTTTCTTGCCCTGAAGAAATTTCTTCCGTTGATTCGTGGCAAGCATGTCCTAGTCAGGACAGACAGCACCACGGTGGTGGCCTACATAAACCGGCAAGGCGGAGTACACTCCCTCCACATGTCACAGCTCGCCCGTCGTCTCCTCCTTTGGAGTCAGCAGCGACTGGAGTCACTGCGCACCGCTCACATCCCCGGCAACCTCAATGTGATAGCGGACGCGCTGTCAAGGCAAAACTTGCCCGGCGGAGAGTGGAGGCTCCACCCCCAATCGGTCCAGCTGATTTGGGACAGGTTCGGCAAGGCCCAGGTAGACCTGTTTGCCTCCCAGGAAATCTCCCACTGTCCGCTCTGGTATGCCCTCACAGAGGCTCCCCTTGGGACAAATGCTCTGGCGCACGTCTGGTCCCTGGACGGGATGTGGAGGATCTAGCCGGCCTACCTTCGGCCGTCATAGACACTATTAACCAAGCCAGAGCCCCTTCGACCAGGCATCTTTACGCCCTGAAGTGGCGTCTGTTCGCGGACTGGTGTTCTTCCCGAGCCGAAGACCCGCAGAAGTGCGCAGTTAGGTCAGTGCTCGTGTTTCTTCAGGAGAGGCTGGAGAGGAGGCTGTCCCCCTCCACCCTCAAGGTGTATGTTGCTGCTATCGCGGCCCACCATGACACGGTAGACGGCAAGTCTCTTGGTAAGCACGACTTAATCGTCAGGTTCCTAAAAGGTGCCCGTAGGATGACTCCCTCCCGGCCTAACCTGTTTCCCTCCTGGGATCTCTCGGTCGTCCTTATGGGACTCCGGAGACCCCCCTTCGAGCCGCTTGACTCAGTTGGACTCAGGGCCCTCTCTCTCAAGACCACCCTGCTGATCGCACTCGCTTCCATCAAGAGGGTCGGGGACCTGCATGCGTTCTCTGTTAGCGACGCTTGCCTGGAGTTCGGTCCGGCGGACACTTTCGTGATCCTAAGACCGCGACCGGGCTACGTGCCCAAGGTTCCTACCACACTCTTCAGGGATCAGGTGGTGAACCTGCAAGCGCTGCCCCGGGAGGAGGCAGACCCAGCCCTTTCACTGCTGTGTCCAGTACGTGCCTTACGTATTTACCAGGACCGCACACAGAGCACCAGACGCTCTGAGCAGCTCCTCGTCTGCTTTGGGGGACAGCAGAAAGGGAATGCTGTCTCAAGCAGAGACTCGCCCACTGGGTTGTCGATGCCATTTCCCTGGCTTATCACACCCAGGCCGTGCCCCCCCCTTTGCGGGTCCGAGCCCACTCCACCAGGAGTGTTGCGTCCTCGTGGGCACTGGCTAGGGGCATTGCCCTAGCAGACATTTGTAGAGCAGCGGGCTGGGCAACACCTAACACTTTTGCGAGATTCCACAATCTCCGAGTTGTGTCAGTATCATCCCGTGTTCTCTCAGGTACCGAGCCCGTAGAACTCGGTGGCACGTCCACGATCTGACCGGGTGAATCGCTTGCACCCAGCGCCCTTCCCCCTAACCAGGGGAAACAGTGCGCCTTCTTTCCCAGGAGATCCCAGGTTTGGGACACTGGTTGACTCCTCCCTAGCCCTCGTGGGTCGCAGTTCTGCGGAGGAACTCGCCGACCCAAACCACTGCGGGTACCACTAGCTACCCTGTACTGGTATAGGTGCCCCACAGGTAAGGCCTCCTGTTCGGACTCCCCCTGTGTGTAAAACCACGGTTCTGTCCCCTCACGAGAGTTGACTCCGTGTTTTCCTTAGGCAGTTACAGCTGCCTCGGGTGCCGTGCTGTATGCTTCCCCCCTCTGCGAGGCTGGATCTACCACCGCACTACTGTTCCGCATAAGACCTAAGTATAGGCCATGCGATGTATTTGCCACTCAAAATTTGCCTCCCCTCCCGGGTAAGTGTGGCCTCCGCAGGGTCTTCTCCGCCCTAATAAGGGCTAAGACCCCCTTCCCTCAATGCGTGTAAGGGCCCCAGCCGTAGTTGCTGTATGTGAGAAACATAGAGAGAAAAGAGGCCCAGCCAGGCTGGCCGTTCCCATGTTGGCGCCGTCACCTTGTTCCCCCCTCCAGGGTAACGATAAGGAATCCTGATGGCTTAAATGGGGCATTGGGGAAGGGTACGTGCAGCCTGATACAGTTGGTCATTCTGCACGTAGGAATACCTGCTCTCTCCTGTATCAGCGGATCACGTACACGGCTCAGCGCATGGCTCTTTTTAAGTGGACCCCTAGTGTCGCTTCTCTGACACAACGTGGAGAGAGCGACAGAAGGGGAACGTCTAGGTTACGTATGTAACCTCCGTTCCCCGATGGAGGGAACGAGACGTTGTGTCTCCCATGCCACGTCACTGAGCCGAGCCCCTGTTGTGGCCGGACCATTTCCGGCTCCTCAGAAAAATCCTGAATGAACTCCCGTATTTGCGCCGCTTAAATACCCGTATGTCCGGGGGCTGGACATGCAAATACTGGTTGCTAACTCTCATTGGCCTTTTTTCATCGTTCAGAGGTGAATATCGGCGCTCAAGAGAGACCCCTAGTGTCGCTTCTCTGACACAACGTCTCGTTCCCTCCATCGGGGAACGGAGGTTACATACGTAGACGTTATAGTATTAATGTAATCTGTGGTATCTCATACTACATTGGTTTAATAATCAAGTACTGCCAAGAATTATTTTCTTTTTTTTCAAAGAGAGAACAGTGTGACTTCTTACCTTAATTTTGTCAATAAAATATTTAGCATCTTCACATCAAGACTGTCTGACATTTATATTTTCTATAGTTTTTTTTGTTTTTTTACATGGGTGTCTTTGAATCACTGGTCAGCATTATCTGTTAGAGTATCATGACTAGTCAGCTTGCCTTAAATAAAGGGATCGACTAATATAAAACAACTAATTAAGATAAATGTAAAAAATAAAGTGCTGGCAAACAAGTGCACTGATCTCCAAAAATAACAAAACTGCACTGCTCAGAGGCCGATTACACCTGTCTGTGTACCTCCCTAATATTTTCCCAAACAAAAGAGGGAAACATATTTACATGGAGAGGTAGAACTATTAACAAAGAGAGATCTAATCATCTGATTACTGCATGTATCATTGATTACATCAATCAATCCCAAATGAAATCTTAATACCTCCAATGTTACACCAAGTGCTTTGAACTCTGAACAGAGATTGTATTTTGACAAAAAGTGAATTAATGACAATACAGTATTCTTTATCTAAAATATGTCATTTGAATTTAGAAAATAGTTTGTTAATACTCAAACACTGACCATCAGAATTCATTAACTGACCAACTAATAATATATCAGACTCAAACCACTGTCTAAAAAATAGAGATCTATTTTTGTGTGTGATATACTTATTGTTCCAGATGTAAAAAGAGTGAAGAGAAAAATTGCGCACAAAGTTACACAGGTCTTATTTTCAGGATTCGCACATTAATTCACTTTCCAAAGCTTAAAAAACATGTGAAAATGTGAGCAGTATTCCGTATTCCTAGTTGAAAAACTAAAGTTTGTGCAATACAGAAGGGTGGTCAATGAACAATCTGATCCTTGTTTGAGGTCATTAGGTCACATGACCAAGGAGCTATTGAAATTTGAAACTTAAAAAAAATATATATATATATATATATAAAATCAAGGGCGAGTCTAGCCCCTTTTTAGGGGTGCTTCAGCACCCCTAAAAAGGAGCTCAGAACCCCTAAAACTTGGAGTAAGAAATGTTGTTATTCTAAAAATTTAGTTCGTCTTTGACAAGGTTAAATAATGTCCAAAACATACTCCGTAGATTGTGGTTTAAAATGTATGTGTTAAGGATGAAAATGAAAACACCCCCGCTTAGCAAATGGTGTCATCCTCTTCTCTTCTTCTACTTCTCCTCTGTACCTGCACCACTCAGCATGACCGTCATCCAGCGCGAAACACACGCAGAGGGAGAACCCGTTATGTAGTGTTGTGAATCAACTAAGTTGCTCCAAAGCTGTGTATCACACTTCTTTCCTTTTACCTAGAGTTGTTCCGATTCCGAAACCATATCGGTGAGTACTGGAGTCAGTATCCTGAATCACCATGGTACACCTATAATAAGTGTTTATTTTCGGACTATTTTAGTCCAGCGGGTCGCCGCCACTGTGGAGTAGCACAGGACCTGGGTGACTCATCCAGTCATAAACGGAGAGAAGTAGCGCCGGTTACAATGTTCTTCCGCAAGACGCATGCAGTTCTGTTTATTAACTGCTAGAGTGTGAAACAAAAACAGCAGCGCGACAAATAAACTGTGTACCTGTGTAGTCCGTACGTGTGTCTCTGTTGTTAAAGTTTATCGTTAATTTGATACTCATTTTAACAATCGGGAGTCATGTAAACATGACATCACGTGCGTCTTTTCTGGTCAGACGTCATGGAAACATGAAGCCCTGGCGTTTGGACCAGAGTGAAAACAAACATATCACTGTATACCACCAGTATGTGTGAAAACACTCACTGTGGCTTTTTAAATTAATTGTTATTCATTCCTAGATTTATATCTGTTATTTTTCAGTTGTGGCTGACTATCAAACAAGACAATAAAAGAAAGTTTAATGTTTTACTTTTGCTGTATTTATTCATTCCTCACACACAGAGGATTTAACCTGAACCAGGCTTAACTCCTGAACTCCTAGCATTACTCTCTCTCTCTCTCTCTCTCTCTGTGTGTGTGGCCTGCCAGTGAGCAATGGACATATGACAGTTCTTTAAAAGATAAAAGACAGATTCAGGTGAGAGACTAGGGACAGTCCATAATGACCTCTGTCTTGTTTTATTTTTGTTTTTTTGTTCTTCTGAAAAGTGTTAAGCTAAAGTATCTAGGCAATGGTCCCCTGCTTTTATTTATTTCAAACCCACAATGGAGAATACAGCTTCTCTTGTGAAAGGAATTTGTGGTTTAAAAAAGTTTCTAAGCCCAATAATAATAATAATAAAGATATTTAAAATGCTTTTGATCATATCCTTAAAATCTGTAAATGGTCTCCATAACATTTTTGTGACATGTCAAATTGACCTCAACTCTCCTGCCTACAATATATTTGTGTATGATTGTCAGTGCCAAGGGAAAGAGAGGGAGATGGAGAAGGAGAAGGGGAAAGGGAGAGCATGCAGGAAGAACCAGGTGAGGAAACAACAGCAATAAATGGACATATAGTGAATAGTGGCAAGCAAAACCGTAACTAATCATACTCCTATACTAACTTATTGGCATTAAGTAGCCTATATTACATTTACTTTTTGTAACATTATTTTACACCACATTTTTTCATAATAAAGGAGGAGGGAAACAACAGGGAGAGTCCATAAGGGATGAGAGGGAATTGACTAGTGAAAGAAATGAAGAGACAGAGGGAGTGCAACATAGAGACCACCAAGCCAAAGCAGTAGAGACAGAAGAGAGCTGTTCAGACTTAAGGGGATAAGGACACTGGTCCTAAACAGTTAAAGCTGTCTCAATACCCTCATACTCAGTTTGTCACACAAAAAAGAGCCTTTCAAGAACCATTTTTTGTAAATAATTTACAGAAAATGAATTACATTTTATTGTCCAAGTACCTGTTATTTTGTTCAATGACAAAGTTGAATCTAATCTAACCAATCTGATGACTGTTGATACAAAAGGAGGCACATGGAGTTAACGGTCAGGAAAACCAGCTGAGTGAAGAAGGTTTTGTGTTCGTTACAGGGGGCTGTCTGTGTGAACTCTCACAATTAAGCTGGTGCTCTGAAAAGGTCTAAAAAAAAAAAGAAAAAAAAAATCTGGATTTTGGAGTTAGTTGAACCAATATTAAAATGATAAAGTTATTTTTCAATAGACATATTTTTTATTTTTGTGTGAAAAGAGGGTGGGTGGTGGCAGTGGGGCTCATTGGGTGCTCAGCACCCCTAAAGCTCTGACCCTAGAATCGCCCCTGTATAAAATCATATGAGATGAAAATGGACAAACTAAAGTGTGTGCAATACAGAAGGGTAGTCAATGAACAATCTGAACCTTGTTTGAGGTCAGTAGGTCACATGACCAAGGAGCTATTGAAATTTGAAAGTAAAATTTGTTTGTAAAATTGAATGAGATACAAATGGACAAATAAGCATGTGCAATGTGTAGGCCCACTGAGTGTACATTATGAACCTTGTTTGAGCTGTGTGGGTCACATGGCCAAGACGCTATTGAATTTGTGATAAAGTGTTTGCATTATGTTTCTCTTCTATTGTGTCAGCTAGAACCAATTTTGTTTTAGTTTTAGGAGTAATGGGTATAGAGCTATTGAAATGTGAAAAAATTTGAATTGTGACTTTGTTGACGATCCCTAACTGCTATTAAGAAAATAAGGATATAAGGAAAACTACAGGCGAATATATGTCGAATATCCAACCTGAAACCGTCTTTACCACGGTATAATTTTAAAAATTATCTTTAAAAGCATTATATCCTGCTCTAGGTTTGATAAAATATATTGAACATCAGTAAAGTGTTTATTATGCAGTATATGGTCAATTAATTTAATGTCACAAGAATATGTTTTGAATCCATGTGAATGTTTATGTGACTTTGTCACATTTGTATGTGTGTATCTGAATAGATTAATAAAATGTTGAACCAAATACTTGAGTATTTACTATTAACTGACCAGTAACACCTCAGTTACCATTAAAATGTATAATGTGTTTTCATTTTATAATACTGTTCAAGATAACCATTAACTCATAAGGAAGGACACAATAAGATCTCATTAATTAATAGTGAGTTCCCATGATTTTCACTTTAGAAAACTGTTCCAGATCATTAGTAATTATGGATGTGGTAACACTTGACTCTGAGGTTAACATCATGGTTACTGTTGTAACCTCCGTTCCCCGATGGAAGTGTCGATTGTAGTGACACAAGGGGTCTCTTCTGAGAGCCTCGCGTACCTCTGAACTTGAGAATGTCAAATTGACAGACAGAATTTGCATGTCCCGCCCCCGGACATACAGGTATAAAGGGGAGTGGGCGAGCGTCTGTCAGACAGATTTTTTTCTTCGGAGCAGAGCGGTTGTGCAACAGCAAAGCTGAGTTCACCACTGTTCCACTCACCTCTACTGGCAATAAGCACTGCTGTTGGATCTACAGCGCATTCCAGCGGCTTTCTCCTCTCTGTATGCTGTGCAGTCCACGCCACTGGGCGCTTCGACAGCTTTTTCATTGCCTGAAAGGGGAGCGGGCGAGCGTGTGTCAGACAGGTTTTCACTAAGGAGCCGAGAATAAGGTTACGGTGCATTACAGTGGTAGGGATAGTGACGTGTCAAGGGGAACACAACGTCTTGTTCCTTCCATCGGGGAATGGAGGTTACAACAGTAACCATGACATTCCCCTTCTGTCACTCACTCAACGTTGTGTCGATTGTAGTGACAAAAGGGGTCCCACTTCAAAACGCCATGCACTAAATCGTGTTACATGACTGCTGAGCCAGGTGCAAGCAAGCTGTTGCATGATAGATGCAGCTGGGTCGGCTGAAAGTAACCCTCCCCAACGCCCACAATAAAAGGTGTCATATACCGCTCTTAGGTTCCCAGTACCCGCACGGAAACAGGCGACATGACTTGCATGGGAGCCAGCCAGCCAGCCGTGGCATTTTCTCTCTCTATGTTTCTCGTTATAGAGTTAAAATGTGGATGGGGCTATCTTAACGCTATAGATGCATTGGGGAAGGTGTTCTTTTCTGTTTCAATCACACGGTATTACCGAGTTCTACAGGCTCGGACCTGACAAAACCCGGGACGAGGACGACTCAACCCTGAGGTTTTAGCACCTAGCAAAGGTGTTGGGTGTTGCCCAGCCCGCTGCTCTGCAGATGTCTGCTGGAGAGGTGCCCATGAGGATGCCACACTTCTTGTAGAGTGTGTTCGAATCCGCAGGGGGGGACTGTATGTGATAGGCTAGGGGATAACATCAAAAATCCAATGAGCTAACCTCTGTTTGGAGATGGCGTTCCCTTTTCCGCTGTCCGCCACAGCAGACAAAGAGCTGCTCAGAGCATCTAGAGCCCTGCGTGCGGTCCCCAACCCTCTTGATGGAAGCGAGCACGATCAGGAGGGCCGTCTTCAAGGAGAGGGCTTTGAGCGCGACTGAATCACGCAGCTTGAAGGGGGGTCTCTGAAGGCCTGAGAGGACCACTGAGAGATCCCAGGAGGGGAACAGGCTTGGCCGGGAAAGGTTCAACCTCCGGGCGCCTATTAAGGAAGCTGAAAATCAAGTTGTGCTTACCAAGGGACTTGCCTTCCAATGCGTCATGGTGGGCTGCGATAGCAGCAATATACACCTTCAAGGTGGAGGGGAACAGCCTCCCCTCCAACCTCTCCTGCAGGAATGAAAGCACTGACCGAACTGCGCATCTCTGCGGGTCTTCAGATCTGGAAGAGCACCAATTTGCGAACAGACACCAATTGAGGGCGTAAAGCTGCCTGGGGGAGCTTTGGCTTGGATGATTGTGTCTACGACTGCAGGTGGTAGACCGCTTAAGTCTTCTGTGTTCCATTCAGCGGCCAGATATGAAAGTTCCAGAGGTCTGGGTGCGGTGCCAGAGGGTGCCCTGTCCCTGAAAAAGGAGGTCCTTCCTCAGGGGAATTTGCCAGGGAGATGCTGTTGTGAGGAGCGTGAGATCCAAGAACCAGGTCCGAGTGGCATAGTAAGAAGCCACTAAGGTGACCTGTTCCTCGTCCTCCCTGACCTTGCACAGCAGCAGTGCAAGAAGGCTCACTGGGGGAAATGCGTACTTGTGCATCCCCCGGGACCAGCTGTGTGCCAGCGCATCTGTGCCGAGAGGGGCCTCCCTTGAATGCACTTATAGTTCAAGTAACTATGTTGCATTAAAAGGGTGTTAAATCACACTTCAACAATCGCAATCCAATTATACAAATGGATAATTTACTCATTTTAAAAACAGTCAATGCTTGAAATTTAAATATATATATATATATATATATATATATATATATATATATATATATATATGTGTGTGTGTGTACAGTATGTACTTGTTTCTGTGTGAATGTGTATGTGTGTGTGTGTAAGGTATTGCTTGAACCACACACTTGAACCTGTGAGTCCATCTTAGGTATTTTTTATACCTAAGATGGACTCTGTTTATAAATGCATGAAATGTTTATAAATACATGAAATGAATAGTTTGAACGTTGTCAGATCCAAATTCCTTTGTGGAGGATGTAATGAGCTTCGAGCCAAAAAGTTAAAGTTATGTTGATGTAAATCAGTGTTAAAAGTTCAAAGGGGTCAAATTGACCCGTAAGTGCAATCAAGGGTTAAATATCTTTCTGGTTGTTTGAAGAGCTGCTGTACAGTATGTCATGGAACAAGCTTTTGGAAGGAAGACAATTGTGACTCTGAATTTTTATTTTCACCTGTAAAAGAGTGTAAAACATTGGCTGCTTTTTTACTATCTGTGGCATCAGATCATATTTATATATTTAAGTAATTTGTATAGTTGAGTAATTAATCTAATAATCAAATAATCAAATATCTTGAATTTTAATATTGACACAGGCAGTGTGAAATTCTTTATTCAGTTGTTCTGGTTCATCGGTTCATCTTGTTTTATCTTCTCTTTCAAAAACTTCAAAGGAAAACAAAAAGAATGCACACGTTAAATTTAACAAGAATATTTGTTTTTAGAAGTTTTTTTTTTTTTGCTAACATAAATAAGCCCATTACATTTACCTGACTTTCCGTTACTATGGTGAACGGCTCCTCCACAACTGCTGCGTCATCACCAGATGACAAAATTACCATCTCTGGTGGCTAGTAATGAGAACAGAGAAATCAAACTGCAGACCTGCATAGAAACTGTATGAAGCTTCTGACAGAATTACTTATAAATGAAAAGAAAGACATTCAAAATAATATATATATAATAATGGATGAATGGGAAAAATTCCATTTTTAAACTTAAACTTGTGTCTTTAGTGCCTAAATGCTTAATATGTGTTATTTGAAAAATTAAGTTATTATTATAACTGAATTGATTGATCAAATGTAATAATTTGACATGAAAGATGATGCATACATTTAATAAGGTAATACAAATTTCCTTTTTTTATATACACTTATGAGTGAGAAGTAGAGATGTAGAAACAGCTTTGGACTTCTAGAGTAAATGCTTGTTTGTACGTTATGTGCAGACCCATTTGATATTAGGACTGCTTTACTTCTAGGTTGGTTGTTTATGTTTTTATGTTATGGTCATACTGTGAAATAAATGTAATTTATGGGGAAACATTTTTGTTTCTAAATTTTATTTGGGTGCATAGGATGGCCTGGATGGGTATAGGATTTCCCGGCCTGAAATTGTGTCCCAGTCCGGCCCTGCACTCAACTGTCCCAACTGTTTTGGAGTTTGTTGCAATCATCTGATAAAAAACACTACATTAAAAACATTGAAATTCACAAGGTAAATCATCATATAATGTGGAGTTATAGTGCTTTCAATATAGCATAGGATGAATATAATTTATAATTCACAAACATTTTTTATTTTTCTAGAAATGTTCATACTGAATTACATTATATATATATATATATATATATATATATATATATATATATATATATATATATATATATATATATATATATATACAGTGCATCGGGAAAGTATTCACAGCGCTTCACTTTTTCCACATTTTGTTATTTTACAGCCTTATTCCAAGATTGATTAAATTCATTATTTTCCTTAAAATTCTAAAAACAATACCCCATAATGACAACATGAAAGAAGTTTGTTTGAAATCTTTGCAAATGTATTAAAAATTAAAAAAATAAAACGATTGAAAGCACTATAACTCCACATTATATGATGTTTTACCTTGTGAATTTTAATGTTTTTTATGTAGTGTTCAAACTCCAAAACAGTTGGTATAGTCGAGTGTTTTCCACTGTGAAACCATTTCTTCAAATAACACTTAGGCACTAAAGACACAATTTTAAGTTTAAAATGTCTGCAGGCAGGCCAATCTAGTACCCGCACTCTCTGCTTACACAGCAATGCACTTGTAATCTAGGCAGTATGTGGTTTGATGTTGTCCTGCTGAAAATGTCGGGACGTCCCTGGAAAAGACGGTGCTGGATGGCAGTATATGTTACTCCAAAATTTTTACATATCTGTCTGCATTAATGGTGCCCTCACAGATATGCAAGTTACCCATGCCATAGGCACTAACACACTCCTGGCCCATACAGACACTGGCTTTTGAACCTGCTGCTAATAACAGCTTGGATGGTCCTTTTCCTCTTTGGCCTGGAGAACACGACGTCTGTGTTTTCAAAAACTTTTTGAAATGTGAACTCTTTGGACCAAAAAGAATGGTTTCACTATTCTAATTCCCTTCTAAGATGAGACCGAGCCCAGAGAAGTTGGCAGCGCTTCTGGACAGTGTTGATGTATGGCTTCTGCTTTGCATAGTAAAGTATTAACTTGCATCTGTGGATGCAGTGGCAAATGGCATTGACTAACAAAGGTTTATTAAAGTAATCCCAAGCCCATATTCATGATACCCATTACAGATGAATGATGTTTTTTTTTTTGAGACAGTGATGTCCGAGGGATCAGAGATCACACACATTCAGAAGTGGTATTCATCTTGCCCTTTACACACCGAGATTTGACCAAATTCCTTGAATCTTTTAACTACTGTATTTTGTGGACTGTAGAGGGTGAAATGCCCAAAATCCTTCCAATTTGTCTTTGGGGAACATTGTGTCTTGAATGATCAAGGCTGTTTTTGGAGGCTCATTATATACAATGACAAGATTACCTCACTAGTTTAACATATCCTGTTTCACATTACCTTGTTATTTTAACTCATCAAATTGTTATTAGACTTAAATTGCCCCTGTTCCAACTTGTATTTTTTTGGAGCATATTGCAATCATCTGATTTGAAATTACTGTACATTAAAAAAAAAAACGAATGAAATTCATAAGGTAAAAGATCATATAATATGTAGTTGTAGGGTTTTCAATTCAGCAAAGGTGAATATAATTTACAAATCACTCCTTTTTGTTTTTATTAGAATCTAATCTAGATAAACTGTCATAGCAGCAAATGTGGATGTAACCGTGATAAATAAAAGGACGTAGCATTATCAAGTGGCTGAAGTGAGCATGCAGAGCAGTTACTATAACTCATCATACTCATCAGAAGTGAGCACAAGAGGACAGATTGGAATTTCATTATTCAAATATGCATTTAAATGGGCTATTATTATCAAAAATCTGATAAGAATATTCACATGACATAACTTAGGAGAAAATGTAAATGTTATAATATTTCAGACATAAGGAGACAATGAACTAAAGTTTATGACCCCTAAAGGCTGATCAAATATTTTATCATATATATATATATATATATATATATATATATATATATATATATATATATACACATCATTTTTTATATATTATACATGTTTATGGCAACTACATATGCTCACCATATGATTTCCAGCAAGAATGTTTCCCCAAAATCCTACAAAGACAAATACCATTTAATTTAATGATAAATCTTTGCCAGTAAAGCAATTTGTGATCAGTCATAGCAAAAAGCTTTGAACAACTGTCATATACACTGTACAGAGCCTTTTGATTTCTGACTACATACAGTACATGCACATCTATTCCATTTTGAATTGTCTTGCAGATATTTTTATGTAAAAAACTAATATAAAATAAATAAATAAATAATATATATATATATATATATATACACATACATATATAAAATTGTATTTATTAATTTTAATACATTTAATAACTATTTTCAATTTTTATATATATATATATATATGTAAACTGTCTGTAAAAAATTACATTTTAGACCACCTCGAGAATTTCTTAGATCCTATTTTAGCCTAACCAAATATACTTTATTTGGATAAGAAGTGAAGTTAAACAAATTATACTGTGCATACAGTATTGCTAAACAGACTGTCATCTTACCCACTGGCGCTTTCCCAATACTCCTTGCACAGGCACATACAGGCACATGAAAATCAAGAGGATTTTGGTTGCTTTCAGCTTCATTGTGAAATGATATAAATATGTAAAGTAAATAAAACACACAGGTATGTATGGCTTATAACCAGAGAGAACAGTAGAGGTATCTGCTTCTGTTTTAATGGAGGAAGTTGCATAGAAATATTTTTCTTGTAGCCTTGTTGTGCAAGGGTAAGTTTTTTTTTTTTTTTTTTTATGTCTAATGACCTTGGCATGATTTTCTCAAGAAAGGAGTTGAATTAATCTAGATTGCCTTTTTTCAGATAAAATTATTGAACATATACTGTATATATGTTTCTAGGTAAAAAACAAAGTGAGAATATTACTCAGGTAAATTATTCTATTTAAACAAACTTCATCCTATAAAGATGAGCCAATTCTTGTGTAGAAGCGACTTTTAAATTCATAGATTCAGTGTGTGTGAGAGGAAGTAAATAGAGGATAATGCTTCTCTCCCAGTGTCTACATTAAACACTTCACCTCTTTTTCACATTATAACAAACTAATGAATGTATTTAGAATTTAGAGGGTGAAAGACTATTGGAGAACTATATTTACAAAGGAGATACAGATGTGAAATCAAAGGACTGGAGCCTACTGATAGACAGACAGGAGACAAAGATTTGCAGATGCAAATTTGTTCTTAAAGAACAACTAGAAAGACACAGGAGGGTTATATTTGAACTGTATTCCACTACAGATTACAGACTACATGCTGTAAAATGTAATTTGTAAAGTATTCCGTTAGATTCCTCATGGTCAGTAATGTATTCTAAATAATTTGGATTACTTCTTCAGCACTGGTAGATTTTTTTCACTTGTTTTGACTTTAAAAACTCTGCCAGTACAGCAAGACAAAATACACATGTTAAAAATACATTCTCTGAAAAAACGAAATATCTTATGCAGTGTTGTTTATAAAACAAGATCAATCACATTGATCTTATTTTAAGGATTTCTTGATATTTTTACAGGAGAACTATAGTAGTTCTTGAAAGAACTGCAAAATCTCTTGGTCAAATGGGCTATAGAACATGTTCCCTGGTTCCCAAGAAGGATGGGGATTGCGTCCGATTTTAGACCTTCGAGGCTTGAATCGCTCAGTCAATGCGCTCAAGTTCAAGATGCTAACCGTCAAGACGGTCGTGTCTCAAATCCAACATCACGATTGGTTGGTCTCGATCGATCTCATGGACGCATATTTTCATATAGAAATTCTGCCACAACACAGGAAGTTCCTGAGGTCCGTTTTCAGAGGTGAAGCTTTCCAATATTGGGTTCTTCCATTCGGCCTAGCCTTATCCCCCCACACATTCACGAAGTGTATGGATGTAGCACTGGCTCCTCTGCGACTCAAAGGCATCCGCATTCTGAATTATATAGACGACTGGATGATACTAGCATAGTCACAAGAACTGGCATTACAGCACAGGAATATCATCTTAGCTCATCTGGTTTCTCTGGATTTGAGACCAAACGACAAGAAAAGCATTCGCTCTCCTACTCAAAGAACTACGTATCCGGGGATCATATGGAATTCGATCATGATACAGGCACAATTGTCTCCTGCTCGAATCGAGACCATTCAGCACACCCTGAGCAAAGACAGGCTAGGCCAAGTTTGCACTGTTCTTCAGTATCAACGAATACAAGGTTCTCATGGCATCTTTGTCCTCTGTGATTCCTTTGGGCCTTCTGCAAATGAGACTGATATGGTTTACGCACCGTGGGCTACGTACCCTCTCTATGTGCTTCAGACCCCGGTTCCTCACCTTGGGTCCCACTCTAGGTACGTATTGCCGTCGCAGATTGTTAAGTGATCGTCCAGCTCAAAGGGAATGGGAGGTTCATCAGCTCGATTGGCACGTCTTGAGTTGATGGCTGTATTTCTGGCCCTGAAATACTTCCTCCAGCATTTGAGAGGCTGCCATGTCCTGGTGCTGGTGGACAACACAGCGGCAGTCTCTTACATAAACCATCAAGGATGTCTACGGTCACCCCAGCTAAACAGGTTGGCACGGCAGATTCTCCTTTGGGCCCAGGGTAAACTTCTGTCAATCAGAGCAGTTTATATCCCCGGATGCCTGAATGTGGGAGCGGATTTACTGTCCAGACAGAAAATACAGATGGGGGAGTGGAAACCACCCCGAGGTAGTGAGACAAATCTAGTTAAGATTTTACAAGGCAGAAGTGGACATCTTTGCCTAAAAACAGACAATGTCCCCTCTACTTCTCCCTGAGTCACCCAGCCCCCCTGGGTCTGGACGTGATGGCACATACATGGCCCAAAATGCACCTGTATGCATTTTCTCTGGTTTCTCTGCTCCCGGGAGTTCTGGCTAGAGTTTGCCAACAAGGGTCTTGCCTCTTACTTATAGCGCCGTGTTGGCCGAACAGGGTATGGTTTTCGAGAGATAACATCTCTCCTTGAAGGCTCGCCTTGGGCGATTCCGTACAGGAGGGACCTTCTGTCTCAGGCACAGGGGACGATATTTCATCCCCGGCCCCAGTTGTGGAACCTTCATGTTTGGCCCATGAAGGGTACCAACTGAGGCACAGGGCTTTCACCTGAAGTTATCAAGACCATTCTCAGTGCTAGGGCTCCTTCCACTAGGAAAAGTTATCCCAATAAATGGGGTGTCTTTGAAAGGAGTTGCACTACACGTAATGCAGATCCAATTAACTGCCAGATTGCTTCAGTTTAGGACTACCTGCAGGAGAAATTATCTACAGGCACACGCCCCGCTACTCCCAGGGTTTATGTGGCCGCTCTGTCGGCTTGCCACGCCTGATTGGCGGGGTACCACTGGGGAAAAATCCTTTGCCTGCTCACTTTTGTTTGTGAGGCAATGCGACTGAGGCCTCCCGTTAGAACCAGGATCCCTTTATAGGATTTAGATATAGTCCTTGAGGGTTTTGAAACCCCCTTTGAACCTGTAGTGTCAGTGTAAGTCAGGGCAACTATTAGTTGGTCATGGGAGCCGTAACAGGGGGGCGGCCACCACCAAAGAAACAGTCACATTTGGTGAGGGATGCTATTGCCCTGGCCTATGAGGCCCATGGTCAAGCTTCGCCAGTAGGTATCAGGGCTCACTCTACCAGAGGGGTCGCCTCCTCTAAAGCCTTGGCTAGAGGTGTCCCTCTATAGCATGTTTGTAGTGAGGCAGGCTGGTCCTGTCTGCATACATTCATAAAATGTTATGGTTTGGATGTTCATGCCACTCCGGGCTCTTACGTCCTTGAGTCAACATCACAAGCTCATGTCTGAGACCTCTTGCGTTCTTGTGAGCACAAACTACACAACCGTAAGGGGTCCAGACATCCGCAGTGTGGCGGCGTGAGTATTCTCGATCCCAAAGTGCTAAATCAAGTGCAGCATTAAAGTGTAGCTTTTGATAGGGAACGTCTCGGGTTACTTAACTATAACCTTTGTTCCCTGAAAAAGCAGAACGAGATGCTGCACTTCATTGCCGCACTGAGGATGCCCCAGAACTGCTCTTCAGACAAAAATACCTGACGATGCACCTGTGGCGCATCTATTTATAGCCCCTGGAACTGGCACATCCTGACGATGTCACCAGCAGAGGCTATAATTTCCAGTTAATTTCATTGATGTGTTGCACACATATTCACAGCTGGTCACTCCTAAAAGATATTCCCAAAGCGCTAAATCAAGTGCAGCATCTTGTTTCACTTTATCAGGGAACAAGGGTTACAGTTAAGTAACCCAAGACGTTTCACTGCTGTTCAAATGCACTTTTGGATCGCATCATTTATATGTATAAATGTTTTCCATCTGAAAGGACTAAATATTAAATTAAACAAATGACAATAAAATGTAAAGTAATCTCTTCAGTAATCAAAATAATTTTTGAATGTAACTGTATTCTAAATACCAATGATTTTTGTATTTTAAATACGTAATCCCTTTACATGTATTCCGTTACTGCCCAACCCTGGAAACACACACACACACACAAGTGAATCCTGCATGACATCACATTTTGTAAGAACGGATAACGGTTACTAAATGTTCTTCATTGTGAAACATGAACAAATGTGTGCATTTGCACACAACATAGGCTGTTTTAAGAAACTTTAAGAAAATATTTATTGCAACATTGCTTTCTGTTATCTTGTTAAGCTACAAGAGCAAGGCTAACAGAGTTGTGCCGTAGGTAGGCTTTATCATATTTAATTCACATTTGGCTATAGAAACTGCTCATTGTTTCTCAAAAGTCATGGCATATTTGAACATTTGGTTAAATGAAGGTAGAAAAACTGGATTTCACTGTTAAATATACAAAAATGATAGATAAATATTATAAAGACCATGCTTCATCTCATAAAAGGTCCTATATTGATATCCACTCCACTAATTCAAGAATCCTAGTCATTACAATCTCATCTTAGCCTCCAGTAAACTTCCCAGCACATGTCCTAGGAAAAAACTCCTTTAGCCAATGGCAATTTAACCAGTTAAGTTGACTCTTTATGTATGTGAGTAGCTTTCCCTTGATATACAGTAGATATATATATAATATGAGCAAACAGGTTTGTGGTCTCAGTGTTAAGCCATTTAACAGGTCTGTGGAAATTGGATCTATGTTGGTCTTTATGACTACCATATCGGCAACTCCAGAATTCTCTACCCCAGTGAAACGGTTATACTATATATAAGAATTGAATTAGCAATTAACACTTTTTCCCCCCAGACTGTTTCAGTGTATTGGTTTTTAGGTAAACTCATGCTCCAGTGGAATGGCCATTAAAAGCAAATTGTGCTTGTTAATTATTTTTGTGCAGGTGTCTGACATGGTTAGTGCCATATTTGTGTCAAAAAGTTGGGACATTCAAAATCTACCTAAGATTTAAGGCCATTTATATTTCTAAATCAATCTGCAATTTATTTTATGCATCACTGATTCCGCTTTCGCAGAGAACAGCAAAGCCGAGTAGTCAGTGTGTTCTGTGTTGTTGTTCGGCAGTGGAAACTAAATAGGATCATTCCAACGTTTGAGACAATTTTGCATATAATGGTAATTTTTGCCATGCAGTTTGTGCCTGAATGACACAAACTTGCTTTAAGTATGTAATGGAGTGATGCTCTTCAAGCAGCACCCTTTGTTTTCCCAGGTGAACTCCTGTACACATGGATGCATCATTCACAGAGCATGGTGTCACTGAGTTGCTAATTTTGAACTATCAGATTAATGCATTGTACAATTTTGACATGAATACTCAAAAGTTAAAGGATATGTATGACATTTGCTTTTTGAAAATGTACCCTAGTTAAGTTCTCTACAAAGCATTGGGCTGTTATGCATCAATATTTGTGTACTTCAAAGAACTTAATTGAACCTATTTATTCCAATAAATCTTGATTGCCTTTATAATATTAAATCAAAATAGACATGCTGATGCCATGAAATTTGCATCTGAGAGGTGGATTAAGAATTTCTTATGAGATATTAGACCAAATAATGTTTTTCTGTTTTCCCTTGGGATGACAGATGACAAAATCAGTGCAATCCAGATCATCAACCGTGATACTGGGCTTCATTGTCCAATTGAAAATTCCTTCAATAATGCATATCTGGAAAATGAGGGAGGGTAAACCTTAAAAAGACAGTCTGTCCAGTTCATAGATTTTTAAATGTCATGAGTCTGTTTGTCAATTTTTGATTTCAAGTGCTCCTTGTAAGCCAAAATGTCTCCGTTCCATTTGGTGGTGGTCTGCTCCTCACACACCCAAATTTCATGAGCCACCTTAAATGAGAAGCAAAACCCATTCATTCCACATTTTAGATCACATATATTTGTCAAATATAAAAATAAACTGCACTTTAGATACAAATAATAAGTTCTAACCCATAAATTGGGCATGTGCATACCTGCTTAATAAGTCTGAAGTCGTGGCTAACTAGCATCATTCCACCCTCAAACTCATTGATGGCCTCAGCCAGAGCATCAATTGTCTCAATGTCCAAGTGATTCGTTGGCTCATCCAGAAACAGCATGTGAGGATTCTGCCATCCGAGCAAGGCAAAACACACCCGACACGTCTGACCATCAGACAAGTTCCTGATGGGACTGACCTGTAAAACAGGGACAACAGTTAAGATTTTTGAAACACAGAAAAAATGAGAGAAAGAATAATACATTTTATACAGTTTCATTTTTCAGGCTGCATTGTCTGGCTTTCAAAATAAGCCTGCACATTAAACACACCCACACAAATACCTGCTGCTTGCCTGTCAGGCCATAACGTCCAATGATCTTCCTCATCTCCTCTTTTCTTTGATCTCAGGGAAGCACTTCATCATGTACTCCAGAGGAGACAGGTCAAGCTCTAGCTGCTCAGTCAGATGCTGCAGATAAAACACAATGCAAGAACATTTACAAGTAATGGCAATAACCACATATTAACCATGTATGATTTTTATGAAAATACATTATATTGACTATAACTTTTATTCAGATCTCAGCAATGTAACATTTTACAGATATAAACATTATGAAAATGGCAAGAAAAACACAAACAGCCACATTCTATAGTGAGAATAATAGTGCAAGTATTATTTAATATATTAATAATGAAAATAATGCTATATGTAGCGGGGGTATTTAGTCCCGCCTTGTAGGGGATATTAGTTAGTGCTGCCCTGGAAGACTGAGTAACGAAAGGATCTTAGTCCCCGCTCCCAGTGCTTTTGGTCTCTTTACACACACAGGTATGTATGTTGTTTCCTACCTTATTGTGAAGTGACACTACAGACCGGAAAGGGTAGGCTTCGGGTAGTGTAATGTCATACAGTGGCTTCCTGAAGCGTAAACGTATATGTGAGACACAGTCTAATATACTCCTCCCTCCCAGAGTCTAATAAAGTAGGTGAGACGCCCCTACTCCCTGACAGCTCTCAACAAAAGATACACTGTAGATAAGTACATTATAACAATATTTATTTTCCTTTAAATATTCTATTTTCTTAAATCAAGAATTATTCTAGTTTGAATAATAAATTAAATAAAAAAACAAATAAAAATTAAATTACAGTCTTTGTGTTTTCTTTTAAACCCAATAGAACACAATCTTCACCTTCAATGTGAAAGTTATAAACTTTTCACTAACAAAATAACAAATCCTAAATGTTACCTCAAAAATGAAAAAAAAAAAAAACACTTGTATGGATTCTCAATGTAACACAACCTAGGATAAATCCTCACTGTTCAAATGATCACGTAGAAACACATCACATTTGAAACAAAACATACACAATGAAATCTCACTTCAAAATGAGCACTTGGATGAAATGTTCTGTTAAATGTTCACTCACAGTTCACTTTACCTTCTGTAGTTCACTTGAACTCTCACAGTTCACCTTTTATCAGTTCAATAATCAAAAATGAATAAATTGGAAAAAATACCAGTCTGCAGAACGATGAGTAGTGATGAGTTGTCTTGACGTAGCGTTCACTCAACTTTAAAGAAATGTCCAAAAATGAAATATATATTAAAATGAAATCAAACTGGAACTTCACCACCAAGGAGATGAATCAAACTGGAGATGTCGTTTGGATGGCAGGGAAAAATAATAATAAAAAATATATATTCTGAAAACTTGAATCTCCTCAAAATGATGTATCTGCCGCAACTGCGTCACGCAGCAGTTTCAATCTCACGTGCGGCGACACATGTGGAAAACTCTGATACATGTGATCATTCTCAGCAGTTATTTCTTATCGTTGCTTCTCAATCAAAAACGTATGAAGTACAAAACACCGCAAAAACTCTTCAAATGTCACTAATAAAGCAAACTTGTACTTTATATGCACTCACAGTTCTCATGGCATTCACAGTATATCACTGTCACTTAGCTCCAGCAGCTAATGCAATCCACGGGAAAATTATCCCAAAACTTTAAACAACTGCGAAACGCGGGTCACGATTCACAAAAACACTTGTGCTGTCGTCATTTGTCGGAATTAAGCCACGATAATCTTCAGTTGAAGTAACCTTATCGAACAAGCTTTTCAAAACACGACACGACACTAACTTATGCCTACAACACTCACACACACCGCGCTCTCCTTCGTCTCTCCTCGGAATGCGCAAAAACAGACCACTCGTCAAAATAAAAGTACCCCAAAAATAATTACTTTTCAGAATAATATTTATACACACACACACATATATATATATATATATATATATATATATATATATATATATATATATACTAGTCACGTCCATGTCACGCTCCCTTGTTGTCCGCCCCGTGTTTTCTGTTTTACCGCTCACGCTTCCTGTCATGTCTTCCTTGTTGTCCGCCCGTGTTTCACTGTCTCTGTGAAAACTACACTTCCCTTCTTCCCGTCTTTTCCGGCCCTGTCACTGTGTTATTGTCCGCACCTGTCTGTCATTTTGTCATTACCGTGTCTCTTTATTTAAACCCCGCTGTTTTCCCTTCATTACAGAATGCACGACCCAACGCCTGCCACGGTCAGCGAGCCAGCGCCAACGCCTGCCACGGTCAGCGAGCCAGCGCCTGTAGCCTCGACCGTCCCAGAACCAGCGCCGGTAGCCATGACCGTCCAAGGGCCAGCACCCTTGAGCCTTCCAGGGCTCCGCATCTCAAATCTCTCGAGCCTCCTAGGGCTCCTCCTCCCGAGCCTTCCAGGGCTCCGCCTCCCGAGCCCCTCAAGCCTTCCAGGGCTCCTCCTCCCGAGCCTTCCAGGGCTCCGCCTCTCAAGTCTCTCGAGCCTTCCAGGGCTCCGCCTCTCAAGCCTCTCGAGCCTCTCGAGCCTTCCAGGGCTCCGCCTCTCAAGCCTCTCGAGCCTCCTAGGGCTCCTCCTCCCGAGCCTTCCAGGGCTCCGCCTCTCAAGTCTCTCGAGCCTTCCAGGACTCCGCCTCTCAAGTCTCTCGAGCCTTCCAGGGCTCCGCCTCTCAAGCCTCTCGAGCCTGCCAGGGCTCCGCCTCTCAAGTCTCTCGAGCCTTCCAGGGCTCCGCCTCCCGAGCCTTCCAGGGCTCCGCCTCTCAAATCTGTCGAGCCTCCTAGGGCTCCTCCTCTCGAGTCTTCCAGGGCTCCGCCACTGAAGTCTCTCGAGTCTCCAAGGGCTCCTCCCCTTGAGCCTCTCGAGCCTCCCAGGGCTCCGCCTCTCGGGCCTCTCGAGCCTCCCAGGGCTCCGCCTCTTGAGCCTCTCGAGCCTCCCATGGCTCCGCCTCTCGGGCCTCCCATGGCTCCACCTCTCGGGCCTCCCACGGCTCTGCCTCCCACGGCTCTGCCTCCTACGGCTCCGCCTCCCGCGGCTCTGCCTCCCGCGGCACCGCCTCCTGAGCCACCCTCGGCATCGCCACCTGAGCAACCCTTGGCGCCGCCTCACAAGTCTTCTACGGATCAGCCTTCGAAGTCCTCCTTGGCCCCGCCTACCACGGCTCCGCCTCCTGAGTCACCCTCGGCTCCGCCTCCTGAGCCTCCCTTGGCTCCGCTTCCTGGGCCTTCTACGCAGTCGCTTCCCTCGGCTCCGCCTCCTGAGCCCCCCCACGGCCCTGCCTATGCCTCCTTCGGCGCCGCCTCCCAAGTCTTCTACGGCTCTGCCTCCCAAGTCCTCCTTGGCTCCGCCTCACACGGCTCCGCCAGCCTCTGTCCTGCGGCCACCTCCCAGGTCTCCTGTACCGGCCCCTGTCCAGAGGCCAGCTCCCAGGCCACCCAAACCAGCTCCTGCCCCATGGCCCGCTCCCAGACCTCCTAATCTGGTGCTCACCTCGTGGCCAGTTCCCGAGCCCCCCAGGCCTATCCCCACATTGTGGCCACCTTCCAGGCCTCCTGAACCTGCCCCTGCCCGGTTTATGCCCCCCAGGCCACCGGACCCGGTCCCCTTCACACACCCCCATAGACTGCTTGCCTGCCCTCTCGGGCTCCCTGGTCTGCCTGTCCGCCCTCTCGACCTCCCTGGTCTGCCTGCCTCCCGTGGACTGCCTAATTGCCCCCAGGGTCTGTCTCAGCACCCCTTGCACCCCTGTGAACTGTCCTTGTGCCCCTTGTTCCCCCCCGGTCTGTCTGTTTTCCCCCCAGTCTACCCCCTCTCGCCTGGTTTCTTCATTCCGTTTTATTGTTTCTTTTGTTTATTTTAAGACCGTCTGGAATCCGGTCCTTTTGAGGGGGGATTATGTCACGGTCTCGCTCACCTGCACCGTGTTTCGTGTCGTCTGCCCCGTGTTTTCTGTTTCACCCATCACTAGTCACGTCCATGTCATGCTCCCTTTTTGTCCGCCCCGTGTTTTCTGTTTTACCACTCACGCTTCCTGTCATGACTTCCTTGTTGTCCGCCCGTGTTTCACTGTCTCTGTGAAAACTACACTTCCCTTCTTCCCGTCTTTTCAGGCCCTGTCACTGTGTTATTGTCCGCACCTGTCCGTCATTTTGTCATTACCGTGTCTCTTTATTTAAACCCCGCTGTTTTCCCTTCCCTTTGTCGTGCGTTGATGTTCCATGTTCGTTCTTACGTTGGTGTATGCTCTGTATGCTCTTTGTTCATGTTCCCTGCAGCTTCCAGCCGTTCGTGTTTCCCTGTTGTGTCGCCCGTTCGAGGACTACTCTCCCCTTCGTGGATGTTCACTGCCTGCACCCCTCCTGTGTTTAACCCAGTACTTAAGCCTATGTTTTCCCATCGTGGACTTTCATTTGTTCCAGTGTTTGTTTATTTTTGTATTCTTCCCCCAATAAACTGCGTTTGGATCCTAATCACCCGTCTGCCTTCTCCTGCTTCCTCAAATCATTACACTTGAGCAGTGTGGACTTTCCTGCCCCATTGGGACCCACAAGTGCGACTCGGGTGTCCAAGTCAATGCCAAACTCCAAGTTTTTGTAAATATAATGCTGTAAAAATTAAACAAGGCATTGCTTAACTTGAATAACTTTTCTAATTATGTAATTGTTACAGTTATTATATGGAAATATTATAATTATATTATTAATTATAAATAATTATTCAAATTCTTTACAGTAATTTGAACAATTTTACTCTGTGCAGTCTAGAAGTGCAGTCGAGAGCAAACAGTAAATAACTGCATTTTCACATTTACAAATGCATATGGCAACGTGAATGTAAAAAAAGCACAACCCAAAGCAAACCTTACTTAGTAAATGCTGGCAATTAAAAAACAGACCAGGGGGGTGCCTGGGTAACTCAGTGAGTAAAGATGCTGACTACCACCCCTGGGGTCACAAGTTTGAATCAGGGCGTGCTGAGTGACTCCAGTCATGTCTCCTAAGCAACCAAATTGGCCTGGTTGCTAGGGAGGGTAGAGTCACATGGGGTAACCTCTATAATGTGGTTCTCGGTCACAGTGGGGCACGTGGTGAGTTGTGCATGGATGCCGTGGAGAATAGCGTGAAGCCTCCACATGTGCTATGTCTCCGCAGTAACGCGCTCAACAAGCCACGTGATAAGATGCGCGGGTTGACGGTCTCAGACGCGGAGGCAACTGAGAATCGTCCTCTGCCACCCGGATTGAGGCGAGTCACTATGAGGACGTAGAGCGCATTGGGCAATCCAAATTGGGGAGAAAAGGGGATGAAAAATAAATAAATAATAAAATAAAAATAGACACTGTTCTGAAAGGTTGCAGACTCACTGTGTCAATGGAGTATCGGAAGCTGACATTCTGCACCATGATTACAGGAGGGGGAATTTTCCCACAAGGAGGAAAATAAAACGACATGGTCTGAAGGACAAAAATGTGGTTAAAACTGTTATACTGAATGCTCTGATAAAGGTTTTAATCTTAAATAGCAAAATTAGGGCAACCTAAGGCTTAAGCTGTGCTCATAGACATGAGTTAAAATCACCACAGGTAGTGTAAGGGAGTGCTGTTACTGTTTTGCAAAAACTGTTTTGCTGTCGAAAAGCTATCAACGTCCTGTTGAAGAAATTACAGACAACCAAAAAATATCTTAGCCTGATGCTACATTAATTAATTTTTTTAATTATTTGTATTATTATTTACTTAAGTGACCTAAAATAAGATCTGAACAATCTTCATATATTCAAACTGATCAAAGTAGGTAACATTGGTCAACTGGTCAAAGTGAATCATCATTTCTAAAGTGATGCTTTATGCTGATAACAGATCTTGAGCAATAGAAAGTTACACAAAGACGTTAAATACATAAAAAACAATAGACATTCATATTAGCCAACTACCTCTAACTAAACAGAGTGTGTAAATTTGAGTTTGCGCAACAAACCTTGTCATTCACTACACGGGCTGTTAGGCCAGTGGCCACCATTTTTTGCAGCGTTTTTTCTTTGCTCTGAGCCTGGCGAGCTCCTTTGGCTGAACCATGACCAAAACGGGCGATATAATTCTATACATAGAGAAAGAGGGAATGTTTTCAAATTGTTTTTACAATGGCATTCTTACAGCAAATATAAGGCAAAGACATCAAAGCAATAAAAATGAGACAAGACAGAAGCAATGCAAGAACAAGAGAAAGGTAAAAACAACAGGATCATAGAATGTCTTTGTTGAAACACTACAAACTACACAAAGGGATGATCATGAGACAGACTGCAGTTTAAACAGAACCACAAGGCTGTGCTGTTTCACCTTCATGTGAAATGTCTGGTCCTGTTCCCAGTTGTACCGCTTCATCTGGTTCTCCTCCAGCTCCTCCCTGGTCTTTACATACTGGTCATAGTTACCCTAAAAAAAAGCCATGCATTACTTTCAGTGCAAACATCAAAATGCATTACTTTCTCTTTGCTCACATACCTTTTTCATATATGTGATTAATGTGCTTTCCTTTTACTAATAAACCAGACTCAGGTGCAGCATGGGTTCATAATTAGCAACAGTAATAAAAGCATCACATTTCATCCATTTTAAAGGTTGACAAGTTTGTACAAAGCAGGGGAGTCTTAGGATCAGGTCTCATATTAATAGCGATAGCACAGAAACAATGATTTTCAGGGGACAATAACGTTTAAGAAAGAGCTTTGTTAGAAAGGCAATTGAGTAACAGCACAATTAGAGTAATTGTCTGTAGACAGATACAGGTTTGGATCCCAGAGCATGCCCTTTCCCCCATTTAATAAACATCCTACCTCCAAAACATTTATGGAGCTCAATTCTTTGAGTTGGATTAGCATATTTTCAAATAAGTTGCTACACTACACATAATAATCCACAAAACAAAAGCTCCAACCTGCAAATTGTAGGTAAAACAATTGTTAATATCCTGCTACAGCACTCACAGTGTAATACTTGAGCTTCCTCTTGTGGAGGTGAATGATGTTGGTGCACACACCATTGAGGAAGTCTTGAGAATGAGCACAAGGATACGCTTGAAGCTGAAAAAGATTAAGCATCATTAAAAATGGTTTAACATAATATTCCTTTTCAAAATAGTCACAATTAGAACAACCTCTTTTACATGAATCCTTTCTGCACAAGATAAACTGTAGTTTAGTTTAGCACTAGATAGAACCTCATCAACAGTGAAAGCACTTACGACTTATGCTCCTCTTCCAGCCATACACAGGCATCCAGATCCAAGTGGTTAGTAGGTTCAACGTGAAGGGCTTAATAAAAAGAGCCCTGAAAGCAAGAGAGAAAATATAGGATGTAGATTTATTATTATCTGTGAATGCAATAAATAGGTAAACTATAGATCTTAGTGAAAAGCAAATCCAGCAACAGCCGTGGAATGGAGAAATATAAGGAATAAAACCTGGTAAACCACAGATCTTACAAGAGATTTTATTTATATGGCCCATTCATCCATTGTCTTTAAGTGAATTGTGAGGATGACCAATCAAATCCAAGCTTTGTTTAAAAATATGCCATTGTTTCACACTAATATAAACTACAGTATTTTGCTGCTTAAATGTATTTATTTTTACCGAAATCTGCTCAGTTCAATATTTTAATACCCACCCATGTTAAAAGTAATGGCATGTGTCTGCGTGTGCTCTATAGAGCGCTCGTGGTGAATGCAGCTGTGCACATGAACACTCAAACGCACTTCTTGTTTAAAATAAACCTGTGTAATTAATGTAAACACAAACATCAATGTACTACGAGAGTTTAAGCACAGTCAAACTCTGACTGCATTGAATCCGTTTTAATGCATATCTAATAATCAGTTTAAAAAGTTTATCATTAATTTAAGTAGTTTTAATTTTAACGTTTTTATATTAAAATTTTTGTAAGTTGTAATTTCTGCTGTTACTGAAAAAACCTAAAGCACTATTTACTATATTTTATGGCTCTTGGATAACTTTAAAAGCTTATTTACTTAAAATACACTTTGTTTCATTAGGCTACATTGTATTACATTTGTTAATATAAATATTAAAACTTTATTAATGTTAATATTTTTAATGTTTTCAAAAGCATATTTGTTTATTGGTTTATTTTTCAGTGTTTGGAGAGCCGTGGGGGAAAAAAACACTTAGGCATGCTGCAGATTTAAAAAGTTTAGGAACCACTGCTATACACTATTCTATATTACTATAATTACTTTATTTTCTAAATTAAAACAAAATCATATATAGATGACATTTTAATAACCATCATACCTGGCAAGGGACACACGCATCCTCCAGCCTCCACTGAAATCTTTCAGCTTTTTTTGCTGCATGGCAGGGTTGAAACCAAGTCCATAGAGGATTCGTGAGGCTCGAACTTCAGCTTTGTCTGCGTCCAACTCCTCCAAACGCTCATAGATCTCCATCAGTTTTTCACACTCTGCTACGGTGATGAGAAGAAGTGAGCAGAGAAAAGGGGCAATGTCACACAAGATTAATCGCTGTGCAATTTGTTCTAAATTTAAAGCAAACTTACAATAACAGTATTTTAAGGTATAAGCTAAAAATGTATAACCATTGGTAAAAGTTGGAATGCCAGACTATTTAACCTGTAAGTGTACAGTATGGTGCAGCATGAATTTATTAATAAAGCATGTGTGACTCACAGTCCTCATGAGCCAATCTCTCAGCTTCCTTCTCCAGTTTTATCCTCTCTTCATCAATCTCCAAGACACAATGCAGTGCTGTCTTCTCACTGGGGGCCATTTCACGCGTCAGGTGATAGATGTCGATGTGTTCTGGGATGGGAACTTCTCTGTGACCAATAGCTGACAGAAGCATAGACTTGCCTACAAAAAGTGTTCAAAAGTTCGCTCATTCATGGAAGCCCTTATCCTATTGTCTGTGCATTATTTTTTATTATGTTTGCCCACAACACTTGTCACCTTCTATTAATAGTAAATATTACCTTTTGGAACCCTGTATTTCACAGGTGTATGTATAAATCTTCCTTAAACTTGGGAAGTGTTTGAAGCATCAGCCCCAAGGTCACCTGTCTTACATACCAGTGCCATTGAGGCCAATGAGACCGTAACGTCGGCCGGAGTTGAGCTCTAGGCTGGTGTCACTCAGTAATTCTTGGCCATGAAAGGTGAGCGACAGACTGCTGATGTGAACATCAGTGCTGTTGGGATGGCAGGCCAAGACGCCCGTCACTGCCTGAGCCTCCATCTTCCGCAGCTCAAACTCATCCAGCTCCTTGGCTAGAGCGTCAATATCTGAGAGAAGAAAATATAAAGCAGGGGAGAGAGAGAGAAAGAGAGAGAGAGAAATGTATTGCACTTTTCATAATAAATAACTTCACATCACTATTATTGTACATTAAATCACGTACAAGTATTAAGTAAAATGTCAAGAAAATTATACACTGTAGCTGTTCGAGTCGATGTGTTTGTATGTGTATGACTTTTACATTTAAAGAGTGTGTTAAGAGTCTAAGTTTGTGAACTTAAAAAATGTTAGAAGTACACTAACTGGATGAATAATCACTTGTCTCAAAGCCTCACTCTCTAGGCTAACTTTAGCACAGCAGAAACTTATACTTAACTTCAGTTATACTGAGCAGGCTAAGAGAAATCTCAAGAAAACTTTCTTAACTACAGTTACTATGACATCATCAATTCTTGTGATTTTCACACAAACGAAACACACCGCCATTTGCATCCCCGTTAGATATCACACCATTCATAATATTTTCAAACCCATGTGCACCACTACAGTGCCTTGCGAAAGTATTCGGCCCCCTTGAACTTTTCGACCTTTTGCCACATTTCAGGCTTCAAACATAAAGATATAAAACTGTAATTTTTTGTGAAGAATCAACAACAAGTGGGACACAATCATGAAGTGGAATTAAATTTATTGGATATTTCAAACTTTTTTAACAAATAAAAAACTGAAAAATTGGGTGTGCAAAATTATTCAGCCCCCTTAAGTTAATACTTTGTAGCGCCACCTTTTGCTGCGATTACAGCTGTAAGTCGCTTGGGGTATGTCTCTATCAGTTTTGCACATCGAGAGACTGAAATTTTTGCCCATTCCTCCTTGCAAAACAGCTCGAGCTCAGTGAGGTTGGATGGAGAGAGTTTGTGAACAGCAGTTTTCAGTTCTTTCCACAGATTCTCGATTGGATTCAGGTCTGGACTTTGACTTGGCCATTCTAACACCTGGATATGTTTATTTGTGAACCATTCCATTGTAGATTTTGCTTTATGTTTTGGATCATTGTCTTGTTGGAAGACAAATCTCCGTCCCAGTCTCAGGTCTTTTGCAGACTCCATCAGGTTTTCTTCCAGAATGGTCCTGTATTTGGCTCCATCCATCTTCCCATCAATTTTAACCATCTTCCCTGTCCCTGCTGAAGAAAAGCAGGCCCAAACCATGATGCTGCCACCACCATGTTTGACAGTGGGGATGGTGTGTTCAGGGTGATGAGCTGTGTTGCACTGTGTTGCATTGTTGCCAAAAAGTTCGATTTTGGTTTCATCTGACCAGAGCACCTTCTTCCACATGTTTGGTGTGTCTCCCAGGTGGCTTGTGGCAAACTTTAGACGACACTTTTTATGGATATCTTTAAGAAATGGCTTTCTTCTTGCCACTCTTCCATAAAGGCCAGATTTGTGCAGTATACGACTGATTGTTTTCCTATGGACAGAGTCTCCCACCTCAGCGGTAGATCTCTGCAGTTCATCCAGAGTGATCATGGGCCTCTTGGCTGCATCTCTGATCAGTCTTCTCCTTGTATGAGCTGAAAGTTTAGAGGGACGGCCGGGTCTTGGTAGATTTGCAGTGGTCTGATACTCCTTTCATTTCAATATTATCGCTTGCACAGTGCTCCTTGGGATGTTTAAAGCTTGGGAAATCTTTCTGTATCCAAATCCGGCTTTAAACTTCTCCACAACAGTATCTCGGACCTGCCTGGTGTGTTCCTTGTTCTTCATGATGCTCTCTGTGCTTTAAACGGACCTCTGAGACTATCACAGAGCAGGTGCATTTATACGGAGACTTGATTACACACAGGTGGATTCTATTTATCATCATTAGTCATTTAGGTCAACATTGGATCATTCAGAGATCCTCACTGAACTTCTGGAGAGTTTTAGTTTTTTTATTTGTTAAAAAAGTTTGAAATATCCAATAAATTTCGTTCCACTTCATGATTGTGTCCCACTTGTTGTTGATTCTTCACAAAAAATTACAGTTTTATATCTTTCTGTTTGAAGCCTGAAATGTGGCAAAAGGTTGAAAAGTTCAAGGGGGCCGAATACTTTCGCAAGGCACTGTATATATGTAGCCAACATATGGATTTAACCACTGAAGTTATATGGATTACTTTTCTGCTGCCTTATGTACATTTTTGAGCTTCAAATTTTGGTGCCATTCACTTGTATTGTATTGACCTACAGAGCTGAAATATTCTTATAAAAATTCTTATTTTGTGTTCTGCAGAAGATAAAAATTCATACACATCTGGGACGGCATGAGGATGAGTAAATTATGAGATAATTTTAATTTTTGGATGAGGTATCCCTTTAAAAGCAATTATCCATTGGCAATGAATAGTACCTTCGGAGATTAAGTCATTCTTCATTCCTCCTAAATCAATGGCTACTGAGGCAAGGTATGCCATTTTTATAATAGCCTACGCTTAAAGAGTGTTACTTCTGTTTTTCACATTTAAGATTCAGATTATCAGCTTCAAACGTGTTCAATGTGCAAAAAATAATAATAATAATTCAAATAAAACAACAACAGTGTTTCACCTGTTCGTCTGGTTGTACATTGTGTTAAATATACTGTTCTGTAGACTCTAAAAAAAACACACACAAAAAAACATCAATGCTCATAAACTGTAGAACATATTTAACAATTATTGCTGTTCGTTATTAGCAGCTAGAACAGTATTCTTAATGCAAATTGACAGGCTGATATGATCTTAAACTGTAGCTATAAATGAAAATGGGTAATGAATTAGACAATGAATGCATCCAGGGGCGGCACACAATACATGTGCATATAAATGTTTTTTCACTGCAGTTGAACAACATCAGCATGTCGTGCTGTTCGTGAGCTGCTATTCCCTAAAACTAGCTAAGCTAGCTACCCAAAGCACAACGTGTAGCCACAACGCTCTTCATAAACACATGACACCATTCTCGGCTTCACACAATGACAACTAATAAACACCATCACATTGTCAGAAGCCCAAACAAAAGTAATATTAATCTCTCATGACAGAACACCAGCTAGATAACTATCGCGGTTTATTGACATCTCTAATTCAGAGTTTGACATTACTTCAAGATGTTCATAAATTCAGCGGTAACCCCTGTGCTTTATAATAAACACGTAGGCCTACATTCGTGTACGGGGCTTTCACACGGTAGTGGTCTCAGACTGAAATGACAGCAGGAGGCATCCAGGGCCACACTCATGTAAAAACAACCTGCTCTAGTAAATGCAGGATATTACCTCACTTACCAACAAGCCATTATTTACATCTGATAAAAAATACAAAGGATAGAAAGATAAGTTAAGTGAAAAAGGAGTTAAACTTGTTGCTGAGAAGGTTGAAGCGCGCAGACAGCCGCAGCTTGCGCGACCGTATTTGATCAAGAGCAGATGTCCGCCTGCTGGTGAGATGGGCCTCACTTGAGCACTTAACTAAGCAGTAATAAACACTGCTTACCATGCAACAATTACTTAAGGGTGTTATACAAATATCGAAGTGTTTGTAGCTGAAGTAGACGTAGCAGGAGCAACAGTAGGATGTCATTAAAAGCAAATTGAAATGTGAAACAACACTGCAAAATAGCAGTTGGATTTTGAAAATAAAATGTGCTACAGTATTATATAAAATCACCACAAAGAATAAGTAGCGTAACAACAAGTAAGTGAACAAGGGGCAGGGTTGGGGAGTAACGGAATGCGTGTAACGGGATTGCGTATTTAAAATACAAAATATAAGTATCTGTGTTCCACTACAGTTACAATTTAAATCATTGGTAATTACAATACAGTTACATTCAAAAAGTATTTTGATTCCTTTGTTTTGTATGTTTGAGTATTTTGATTTAGTTTACTTTGCATGTTATTGTCATTTGTTTTATTTAATATTTAGTCCTTTCAGATGGAAAACATTTATAATATAAATGATGCGATCCAAAGTGCATTTGAACAGCAGTGAAACACTTTCTTATGATGTGTTACATTCATACAAGCAGACAGAGAAATAAGTTTGAAGTAAGTTTGGAGCAGAAGAAATAGAAATAACCTTGTGTAAATTGTCAGCTTTACGCTAAGCTAAAATACTAAAATTCACGTTGGATCATAATTTCATTTTTCTATTAAGACTTTTGATATTAGGACAAAGATCATATTCTTGATAATAATTTTTGTATTGTATTCCTGTAAAAATATCTAAAAATCCTTAAAACAAGATCAGTTTGATTGACCTGGTTTTGTAAACAACACTGCATAAGATATTCTGGTTTTTCAGAGAATGTATTTTTAACATGTGTATTACTGTACTGGCAGAGTTTTTATAGTCAAAACAAGTGAAAAAAAAAAATCTACCAGTGCTGAAGAAATAATCTAAAGTATTTAGAGTATTTTATTTATTTAACCTTTATTTAACCAGGAAAGTCCCATTGAGGTTAAAAACCTCTTTTTCAAGGGAGTCCTGGCCAAGAGGCAGCAAAAACACAATCAATTACATTTATAAAGGTTATACAACACAAATAATTAAAAACATTTACAATTTAAACAGGTCATTTCAGGTTCTCTCAATCTGGACTTAAAAGCATTTAAGGAAATGAGTTCAGATAATTTCAAGTCTTTTTGCAAAAAGTTCAATGCAGAAGGAGCGGAGTAGACAAAAGCCCTTCCCCAGTTCTGTTTGGGCAAATGGAACAAAGAGCAGCAAGTGATCATTTGATCGCAATGAATAAGAACCAACACTTCTCCATGTGATTAAACTACTGATGTAGGATGGCAACAGACCAAGCATAGATAAAAATATGCCAATGCCCTGATCTCCTGTTGGACAACACTGGCCATCCCACTCTGGAATATAATTCACAATGATGGGTCAATTTTTTACAATTCGTAATAAATCTCAGAGACGCATGATAAACAGTGTCAATCTTATGCAGACATTGTGCTGAAGCGGTCCTATACACCAGGTCACCATAATCTAAGACAGATAAAAATGTTGCAGTGACTAATTGCTTTTTTGCTTTAAAAGAAAAACAAAATTTATTTCGAAAGAAAAAAGACAGTTTAAGTTTGAGTTTCTTCACAAGGTTGTCTATATGAGGTTTAAAAGTGAGAGCATCATCAAGCCAAATGCCAAGGTACTTATAAAAATGAACCACCTGTATGACACTTCCAGTCAAAGTGAACACAGAAGGAGGAACTTTATAAACCTTCTTAGTATTACTAAACAGCATCAGCTATGTTTTTTGAGTATGTTACTGACCTTGAGTAATCTAATGAAATGTGTTACAAATTACATTTTACAGCATGTATTCTGTAATCTGTAGTGTAATACATTTAAAAAGTAACCCTCTCAAAATTGACAAGGGGTGATACAAATATAAAAGTATAAAAAATATAAAATTATGTGGTTTGTGTGTGTATACGTGTTTATACTATATAAAATGCCCCCACAATTATAGTGAAACCAGAGATCACATTGTGGGGCCCACCTGCGGTCCCCACGTGGGAAATGGCTTAGTAAACATACCAAACTATGTTTTTTGAAAATTTAAAAATAGAGTTATTGTTAAGGGATAGAAATTATCTGTAAAAAAACAATAAAATGCATGGAAGTCTATAGAGAGTCCCCACGATGATAAATTTGTGTGTGTGTGTGTGTGTGTGTGTGTGTACCGTAAACTAGAAAGATAAATTAAGTTTATTTAACACAGCACTGGTAATAATTGGTGCTGTATATTTTTAGAGTGGTATATCTTATTAAATAGGTTCAAATAATATATGAATGAAACACTCTTCATCAGTTACTGATTCAAATGGAGAAGTTTTATTGAGTTTTTACAGGATCATCATCACTGTGGCATTTAAGGCTAGACCAGATCTGATGAAGAAAACAAATGAACCCAGAGCAACAGAAGAGCAAGAGCTACCTCACTCAACAATACCAATAACTGCCACCACAAAAGATGAATAATTAAATGTCTCACTTATCATCTTACCTCTCTAAAGGATCACAGAAAGTGAATTGACTAATAAACTAAAAAAGGCAGGCCTTTAAAAAAAAAGAGCAAAATGAAAGAAAATGAATGATCAATAATAAGATACCTAAATAAATGAATGCTAAACTAGAATAGAATAAACAATTAAATCAAGAAACAAGAAAAAAGGGGGCAGGTTAGGATTCTCACTGTCCGTCTTTCTCTTATTGAAAACATACTGGAAAAAGTTTTGTCAGGTAACCTGAATATGTGCTTCATGTTGTAATATCTAAATTAACGGGTTTTATTCATATCAAAAACGATTTAACATGTCTAAATCACCTTGACTGCATTATGTCACAACAACAAAACAAGTTTTTAAGGAGTAGATCAAGTATAAATACAATAGCTCCTTACGGCAAACATTGCAGGTGACCTCTTTTTACAGTACACTTCTCTGACACATTTGATGCACTGGTGTCTTATTTATTTATTTGCATTTAGCATTGAACATGCACAATTATAATATATTACAACAGCAAATCAATCAACAGAGTAATGCATTTTCTAGCTTGTCATTCATGCCCGATGACGTGTCTCGCGCGATCTGAAAAGGCATCAGGGCAAGACCGCATCCAGACTCTCAAGATTATAATAATGGACGCAATATAAACAGCTGCTCAAGCAGCGCGTGGCGGACACTTGTCAAACTCGAATCATTGCAGCTGGATGTGGATGATGCTCCAGGACTCATATACGTGGAACGCTTGTGTGTGCTATTTGTTTTCTTGGGTCTGTTTCATTGCATCCTCTTTAGCACAGCCGTAGACCTGATATACGAACGCTGTGAACGATGCTCGAGACATATAGCAAAGCTAAGAAACTACTTTCACGTTCATGTTTATGAATATTTCAGTTAACCCGCGGAAGATATGCAAGGCTTGATGGACTTGCACAAAGAGGCAGATTAATGTGTTTTTCTGGGGGAAATGTTGCTAGTGGCATGCTAACGTTGTTTTCGGCTTTAGAGTGCAAGCAATGGGGTACTTAAGTATTGTAAATATAATTTAACGTCGATTTTTTTGATAGCTATTATGGAAATAATCTGCCTAATGGATGTCTTTAAGTTTAATTCAACCGGAATAGTTCAGTACTTAGTCAACATAGTGCGTCAACGTTGCATGCCAGTTGCAAACCCTGTTAGCGATATGTATTATATATAACCTCTCGTGAATCACTTGTGGTGGCGTTTTCTGATCTTAAAATGCCGTTATAAATGTCTAATTATGTCTTTACATATGCAGTTTACGCATATCTCAAGAGAATTTTCTGATTTCTGACGGTTTATGGGTTACATTATATGGAGTGTGGTGCAGCCTTAGTCTTGCATGTGTAGATGTTAATTAGACCCATACATGCTGATGTTAGTCATGAATTTCAAGAAGCAGTTCAGATTGTTTGGTGTTGCTCCTCCTGTTGTTGTTATGCATTTATTTGACGTATGCACTTTAATATGTGTGTGAACAGATTATCAGTACAAGCAGGCATAATGTTAATGTCAGGAATAGAAAACTGTTAAAAATCCCTTTGAAGTGTTGTTATCTGACTCTACTTTAAACATTAACCATACAAACCATCAAAACAAGACTTTTCTTGCTACTTGAACTGCTCTTTAAGCTGAGGAATCCCTAGTTGGGACTGGAAATACTTTGATTGACTTCTGGAAGACTTCACTCCATCATGCGTCTGTCTTCCTTATTGGCTGTTTTCCGGCCTGCTCTGCCTCTCATCCTGGGCCTCTCTTTGGGCTGCAGCCTCAGTCTTCTGATGGTGTCCTGGACTCAGGGGGAGACAGATGAGGGATGTGGAGATGAACTGGGCAATGGGGGGCTCCTTCACAGTGATCATATCAGAGATCTTCAGGATGGCAAAGTTGGGGATGGGAATGAGGCCTTCCAGCCACGCATAGTGCCCTATCACAAAGACCCCAACAAACCACATAAGAAAGTTCTCAGGTGAGTCCTCGGATGTCAGTTCAGTTTGGCCTAATTTCACGTACGAAAGAGGTAATGATTTAAATATTAATTAGACATGGTTAAATGGCTTGATACCATTAACTGTTAAGAGATCACTCAAAAGTGAAAATTCTGTCATTTACTGTATTGACCCTCGTTTTTCCAACCTTCCAAATCTTTCATCCGTGGAACACAAAATTAGATTATATGCGGTCTTCCGGGTATTGCGAGTCATCTTTCCTGCTTCACGGATCACTTTGTGATCTCTACTAGTAAGCTAATAAAATAATTTTTACAACTCTTTCATGCCTGTTTATTTATTATTTATTTATATTTTTGTATCATCTCCCCTTTTCTTCCCAATTGGGAATGCCCAATTCCCAATGCTCTCTATGCGCGGTGGCATAAATCTCAGTTGCCTCCATGTCTGAGACCGTCAATCCATGCATTTTATCACATGGCTTGTTACCGCGGAGATGTAGCGCATGTGGAAGCTTCACACTATTATAGTATCAGTGATCAGTATTGAAATGTTACTTGTGAGGGGCAGGGGCCTTGTTTGACTTGGTAGAAGTAGTAAGGTCTCTGGAGAGTATTTTTCATCTTGCCTCTGTGCTCCTCTCACCGTTAAAGTGTGATAAAATTGCTCACTCACGTTATGCTGTGTAAAGTTGTATCCAGTTTTACCGCTTCGTTGCATTAATGATGTGATGAACAAACCCTAAAACGACTGAAAAAATTACAATTTAAAAGAACTTTACGGCACAAATAATACCTGAGGTTTAACAGAAGAATTAATGTTCTTTTATAAAATTATAATCTTCACATTTCTGACTTTAAACCCTTTAAATATGTCCACTTTCACTTCTATTGTGTCTCACTGTAACCTTGATTTTGGCTTTTTTTCAAAGAAAAGGAGGGACAAGTCGAAATTGATTTTGTGGTAATCGGTATTATGCCTCAAATGCTGTTGATTGAACTTAACTTGTATTGAACATGGAATATTAAACCTACACTTGCATATAAAGGGCTGCTATGCCACTAAACAGATTAAAAATATTCATAAGAATAACAGAGTACCTACAATTTTCATTCATTTGGATGTCAAGTGTTGGTAGCTATTGGAGTAGCCACTCACTGTATTATTAAAACTTGTGCATATTCTGGCTTTCCTTTAAGCATTAATTCACCTGCAACAGACAGAGCGTTGTAATTATTTAGAGTGGCAAATTTTGCCACAGAGTGGAATATAAAAGTTATTGAAGCGGGTGTGCCTCAATGTCACTGACACTTGTAATTTATTCTTTACATAAATCTCTTCAGATACAATTTTGGCCAAAATGTTACCCACAAAATGTACTAAATTAACTTTTTATTTAAGTCCAAAATGTTATTTCATCTGAATAAAATTAACTTGACAAATTACTTTACACTAATTAAATTTTTAATAGGGTAGATCCATCCATCCATCCATCCATCCATCCATCCATCTTCAACCGCTTATCCGAATTCGGGTCGCGGGGCAGCTGCTCCAGCAGGGGGCCCCAAACTTCCCTATCCCGAGCCACATTAACCAGCTCTGACTGGGCGACCCCGAGGCGTTCCCAGGCCAGTGTGGAGATGTAATCTCTCCACCTAGTCCTGGGTCTTCCCCGAGGCCTCCTCCCAGCTGGACGTGCCTGAAACACCTCCCTAGGGAGGCGGCCAGGGGCATCCTTACCAGATGCCCAAACCACCTCAACTGACTCCTTTCAACGCAAAGGAGCAGCTGCTCTACTCCGAGCTCCTCACGGATGACTGAGCTCCTCACCCTATCTCTAAGGGAGAAGCCCGCCACCCTTCTGAGGAAGCCCATTTCGGCCGCTTGTACTCGCGACCTAGTTCTTTCGGTCATGACCCAACCTTCATGACCATAGGTGAGGGTAGGAACAAAAATTGACCGGTAGATCGAGAGCTTTGCCTTCGGCTCAGCTCTCTTTTCGTGACAACGGTGCGATAGAGCGAGTGCAATACCGCCCCTGCTGCCCCGACTCTCCGGCCAACCTCCCGCTCCATTGTCCCCTCACTCGTGAACAAGACCCCGAGGTACTTGAAATCCTTCTCTTGGGGCAAAACCTCATTCCCTACCTGGAGTACGCACTCCATCGGTTTCCTGCTGAGAACCATGGCCTCAGATTTAGAGGTGCTAATCCTCATCCCAGCTGCTTCACACTCGACTGCCAAGCGATCCAGTGAGAGCTGAAGGTCACGGAGCGATGATGACATGAAGACAACATCATCTGCAAAAAGCAGCGATGAGATCCCCAGCCCACCGAACCGCACACCTTCCCCACCCCGACTACGCCTCGATATCCTGTCCATGAATATCACAAACAGGATTGGTGACAAAGCGCAGCCTTGGCGGAGACCAACGCCCACATGGAATGAAGTCGACTTTGTGCCGAGGACCCGGACACAGCCCTCGCTTTGGACGTACAGGGATTGGATCGCCCTAAGAAGGGACCCCCCCCACCCCGTACTCCCGCAGCACCTCCCACAGTCTCTCCCGGGGGACCCGGTCATACGCCTTCTCCAGATCCACAAAACACATGTAGACCGGATGGGCATACTCCCAGGCCCCCTCCAGGATCCTTGCAGAGTAAAGATCTGGTCCATCGCTCCACGGCCAGGACCGAAAACTGCATTGTTCCTCTTCAATCTGAGGTTCGACAATCGGCCGAACCCTCCTCTCCAGCACCTTGGAGTAAACTTTACCAGGGAGGCTGAGAAGTGTGATACCCCTGTAGTTGGCACACACTCTCTGATCCCCCTTTTGAAGAGGGGAACCACCACCCCGCTCTGCCACTCCTTAGGCACTGTCCCAGATTTCCACGCTAATGTTGAAGAGGCGTGTCATCCATGACACCCCTCCACATCCAGAGCTTTCAGCATTTCTGGTCGGATCTCATCAATCCTCGGGCTTTGCCACTGCGGAGTTGTTTGACTACCTCAGTGACCTCCCCAGGGAAATAGAATCTGATCCCCCATCATCCTCCGGCTCTGCCTCTACCATAGAGGGCGTGTTGGGATTTAGGAGTTCTTCAAAGTGTTCCTTCCACCGCCCAATAACCTCCTCGGTTGAGGTCAACAGCGTCCCATCTTTGCTGTATACAGCTTGAATGGTTCCCCGCTTCCCCTCCTAAGGTGGCGGACGGTTTTCCAGAAGCACTTTGGTGCAGACCGAAAGTCCTTCTCCATGGCTTCTCCGAACTTTTCCCACACCCACTGCTTTGCCTCCCTCACGGCCGAGGCCGCAGCCCTTCGGGCCTGTCGGTACCTTGCAACTGCCTCCGGAGACCTCCGGGACAACAAATCCCGAAGGCCTCTTTCTTCAGTCGGACGGCTTCCCTGACCACCAGTGTCCACCACGGTGTTCGAGGGTTACCACCCCTTGCGGCACCTAAAACCTTGAGGCCGCAGCTCTCCACCGCGGCTCGGCAATGGAAGCTTTGAACATTGCCCACTCCGGTTCAATGTCCCCAACCTCCGCAGGGATGCCTGAAAAGCTCCGCCGGAGGTGTGAGTTGAAGATCTCGCGGACAGGGACCTCCTCCAAACGTTCCCAGTTCACCCAGCACTACTCGCTTGGGCTTCCCAGGTCTGTCTAGAGTCTTTCCCCACCCCTGACCCAACTCACCACCAGATGGTGATCGGTTGACAGCTCTGCCCCTCTCTTTACCCGAGTGTCCAGAACATATGGCCTCAGATCCGACGACACGATTACAAAATCGATCATCGACCTTCGGCCTATTGTGCTCTGGTACCACGTACACTTATGAGCATCCTTATGTTCGAACATGGTGTTTGTTATAGATAATCCATGACTAGCACAGAAATCCAATAACAAACATCCACTTGAGTTCAGATCAGGAGGCCGTTCCTCCCAATCACGCCTTTCCAGGTGTCCCTGTCATTTCCCACGTGTGCGTTGAAGTCACCCAGCATCACTATGGAGTCCCCTACTGGGGCCCTATTCAGGACTCCATTCAGGGTCTCCAAGAAGGCCGAATACTCTGAACTGCTGTTCGGTGCATATGCACAGACAACAGTCAGAGTTTTCCCCACAACCCGTGAGGCGTAGGGAGGCTGACCCTCTCGTCCACCGGGTAAACTCCAACGTAGTGGCACTCAGCCGGGGACTCGTGAGTATCCCCACACCCGCCCGTCGCCTCACACCCTGGGAAACTCCAGAGAAGAATAGAGTCCATCCCCTATCCAGGAGTACGGATCATGAGCCAAAACTGTGCATCGATGTAAGCCCCACCAGATCCAACTGGTAACGCTCCACCTCCCTCACTAGTTCCGGCTCCTTCCCCCCCAGTGAGGTGACATTCCACGTCCCCAGAGCAAGCCTTTGCTGCCCGGGTCTGGTCCGTCGAGGCCCACGGCCTTCACTGCCGCCCATATGGCAGCGCACCCGACTCCTGCGGTTCCTCCAATGGGTGGTGGGCCCAAGGGATGTAGAGGGGGGTTCCACGTTGCTTCTTCGGGCTGTGCCCGGCCGGGCTCCGTGACAAGCCCGGCCACCAGGCGCTCGCCGACGAGCCCTCCATCTGGGCCTGGCTCCAGACAGGGGCCCCGGGCTTCCTCCGGGCAGGGTAACTCCTCCTCTTGCCGTTTTATCCATGAGTCATTTTGAACCATTCTTAGTCTGGCCCCTCACCTGAGACCACTTTGCCTTGGGAGACCCTACCAGGAGCACATGGCTCCAGACAACACAACCCTCAGGATCATAAGGGCACACAAACCTCTCCACCACGATAAGGTGCTGGTTCCCGGAGAGGATAGGGTAGATCAAGTAGAAATATATCCCTGAGGTAATTGTTGCAGGTTACCATTGTGTTTCGGTGTAAAAATATAATTTTTTTAAGATGTAAGATTTATTACAATGAATAAAGATTCAAACAAAACACAAAAATATGCATTTAAAAGTATTGTTACCTTTTGATAAGATTTTGTTTTGATTTTTGTCTTGCCACAGGACTCGCTACATACACACAGAGCTGGGCATCCGAGAACGTCTTTTAGTTGGCATCCTGAGTTCACGTGCCACTCTGAACACACTAGGTGTTGCAGTCAATAAAACCATAGCGCACCGTTTCCATCGTACATTCTTTTTCACTGGCCTTCGAAGTGCAAAGGCACCGCATGGCATGGCTGTTGTCGTCCACGGTGATGACCGGCCCGTCTGGCTAATGTATGAAACAATACGCCACCTCCATCAACACCACGGCAATGAGTATGATTGGTTTTACCTTGCCCAGGATGATACGTACACACAAGCTGAAAGGGTGATGGAGCTGGTGAACCATCTTAGCTGGGACAGGATATGTACATGGGACGGGCAGAGGAGTTTATTGGGGGTGAAGAACGTGCACGATATTGCCATGGTGGATATGGCTATCTGCTGTCACGTAGCCTACTAGATCGACTGCAGCCCCACCTGGACTCTTGCCGAAATGATATCCTCAGTGTCAGGCCAGATGAGTGGCTTGGTCGCTGCATCATTGATTACTTGGGTCTTAGCTGTGTGGAGAAGCATCAGGTGAGGAACATTTTTTGAACATTTAGTCAATGGTAAGACATATACTGTAAATAATTAGATATTGTATATAATAGGTAATGTTTTTACTGATTTGTTAATGCAATATTAAACATGAAGTTGATTCTACCATTCATAACAATGAACTCCATGTTGTTTATTGTATTACCATCCATGGCCTAAGTTAACTCTATTTCAGCACTTTTAAATTAAGAAAAATCCCATTTAAACAAACAAAAAAACAAACATACAAAATCCTAAATGAGCTGACACTTAATTATCATGTGATAAGAACTCTACATTACTTTTAATAACTTGTTTTTTTCTTAAATTTAAGCTCTTGTTGTATTACAAATTTATAAAATGTTAAACACAATCATATATATAAACTGGGAAAGTAGAGTAGACTGCATTTAGCATTTAAGGTATAAAAAGAGTATTCCAGCAAGACATTTCCTTCCAGTTCTGTTCTCTCTATTGTAAATTAAATTAGTCAGACTACTGACAATCTCATCCTCTGTCTTTTAATGGCTATTGGAGCCCCAGCCCCAGTTGTCTAAATAGTTAGGCTGATTGGATTAGCATCTCTGTATCTGAATAGTTATGCTGATTGGATTAGGACTGGTAACAATCTAGAGTCTAGGGTGGGTTTCCTATGCCTGTATACATCATTTGCATGCTTTAAAGTTATCACCTGGGTGCTTTGTGTCTATCTCTAAGCACTGCCCTCTAAATGCATGTATAAATTACAATGTAAAGTTCCCTTAGTTAGACGTTGGTCCCTCCAGCTGCTGACAGCACGAATTTCTCAATAAAGAATCCTGCTTGAAGATACAACCGAGTCTCCTGGTCTTACCTTCTGAGTTTCCCACTCTCTAGAAGGATAAAAAGTTTACAACAGTTTTGGTGCCGTGACCGGATAGAGCTACTCACCTGAATCCAGATTGAAACTTCAAGCTCAACAAAGATCTGACTGCATTCCAGCCTGAATCTTTCTTACAACCAAAGTTTGGTGAGTGCTACTCTATCCAAAAGAACCTTTAAGACCAGTACAAATCCTCTGCTGCCGTCAGAGAAGGGTTAACAGACAGCTGTAGGTTTGGTTAACTAAGTTATCCTCTAAAAATTGTCTTTTAGAGAAGATTAGCATTACGTGTTAATATTGGTTACCCTCTGTTGTTTTCAGGCAGGGAAGATTAGCATAAAAGGCTAATATTTTGTTTATCCTCTGTATCTGCAGAGAAGAATATTTGTTACCCTCTGTTTTTAGACAGAGAAGATTAGCATAAAGTGCTAGTAATTTGTGTTATCCTTTGCTTGGGTCAAAGAAGGTTAACAATAGTTGAACTGTGTTAACAAGTGTACCCTCTGTTGATCAGAGACGTTTTAGTGTTTGTTTGTGTGATAACAGAACAAAGAAAATCCACAAAATGTTTAAGAAAAGTGCTAGACTAATCCCCACAACTGAAAAAGGTGGTCTTGTGACTCCTTTGTGGTCAGATAGTGAATTCAAAACACTGTTAGGAGAACAACTGAACCTAATTGTCACTGAGAATGTTAGACAAGAACTAACTAAGAAATATGAGATTCATCCAGACAAGACTTGGTCAGTAGATGAGTGTAAAAAGGTACTAGGAGCAAGTATTCGCAAGAACAATGTGAAAGGCATTATCTGCTGCCACAGAGAATTTTGTTTAGCACTTGCTACACAACAGTCTAAGCATAACTCAGAGCTAGAGAAAGAGAACAAAGAGCTCCGTGCTAGAGTATCCTCTTTAACCAAGAAATTGAACCACAACAAAGCTGCAGAAAAAACTGTTGTAGAAGAAGTTAATCAGCCGGATAACATTTTCCCTGACTTACAAAATTTCTTTGAAACAGATGTAGCTCTCCAATCCGTAACTGCTGTGCCTGTAAATTCAGTCAATGTGTGTGGTGCTAGGAGACGATCTCAGGGAATTGAGGGAACTGAAAGTGTTTCTACCAACTCTTCTGTTGTCCAAATACAAACAGTCACAAAACCGCTTGGACCTAAAGATATAGAGAGACTATCCCAGAGCTTACCCTCAGCACGCACACAGTTTTCTGAATTTAGAAGAGCATTGATCAGCAAAATGCGTCTATATGACACACATAGAAGTCACACAGTTAATGTCACAAATTTTGACTGAATCTGAATTCAACAGTTTTGAATCTGCAGTGACTTCTGAACTACAGCATGCCAGTAGAAGCGATATAAGAGAAGGTGTTTTGAAAATTCTAAAGAATATCATGGGACCCAAAATAGACTGGTCAAGAATCACTAGCTGTGTACAAAAGAAAGAAGAAACTGTGAGTGAATACACTGAAAGGTTTTGTCAGTCAGCTGTAACTTACAGTGGAATTGTTGATAATTCTGAAAGTGTGTTAGATGACAAAGGACCCCTAGTCCGCATCTGGTCAGATGGCCTTTTGGCTGAGTACAGAAGAGCCTTGCCATTCCTAAATCTCACTTGGTCTAACAGAACTCTTAGAAGTAACCTAGACAGGTTGGCTACATGGGAAAGAGATGCTGATGTTAAAGCCAAAGTGAGAGTAGCAGCAGCAGCTACATTTAGCACAGAAAAACAAAAAAACAGGTGGTCTAAAAAAGAAGGCAAATGCCACTACTGTGGAAAATTAGGACATTGGGAGAAAGAGTGTAGGAAGAAGTTGCAAGATGCAAATAGAAATGCTATGCATAATTCTGCTCCTCCCCCGCCTGCTTACAACCCTGAAGCAGTTCAGCAAGTGTCCACTGAAACTTTAGGACAGCTCGTTCAGGCTCTTCTAAGAGCACAACAAGACCAGGAAAAAACTAATTGTTGGGGCTGTGAGTAGCTACCTTTCCCCTGTAATCCATCATAATGACAAAATAATTTTTGTGAAAGGTAGCATACGAGAGAAAGAGATTGATTTTTTGCTTGATACAGGTGCAGAAATTACAGTAATTCCTACAAAATTGGCTAAAAGTTTAGACATCCCGTACAAGAAAACCAAACTTTCTTTAACTGGCGTAATAGGTGAAGATTCTGTGTTGTATGAAACCCCGCCCATAGAGGTACAATTTGGCCCGAAAACTCTGACTACAAAACTGCTATGTGCTCCATTAAATACAGGTGCAATTTTAGGCATGGATCTCCTGAGACAAGTACATCTAACTTTAGACATGTCCTCAGAATCTCAAAATTTGCTCAGCACAAGTTTCTACCAATAATGCAATCCCTCCAGAGTATGCTTTCTTACAGAATCATCCAATTTGGGCTAAAGACAAGGATGATTGTGGTTTGTTGACAGGTGTAGAACCAGTCAAATTGACAGGAACTCCACCTCCGGTCACCAAACAATATCCAATCAATAAGGAAGCTATACAGGGGATCAAACCTATTGTAGAAAAGTTGCTGACGCAAGGAGTGCTAGTTAAAACCAACAGTCCATGTAATTCACCCATATGGCCTATCAAGAAGTCCAATGCAACATGGAGACTTACAATAGACTACAGAGTAGCCAATAAACATATTGATAAAATCACCCCTCTAGTGGCAGATCCTTCTACAATTTGTAATGGCTTGCCATTGGAGTGTAAGATTTTTTCAGTAATTGATATGTCTAATGGATTCTTTTCTGTACCGTTGCACTCTGACAGCCAGCCATGGTTAGCGTTTACAGTTGACTATGAACAATACCAGTGGACACGTTTGCCACAGGGATTTCAAAACTCCCCAACTATATACCATCAGGCTGTCAGACGTGATTTGTGTGACCCAGAATGTCCAGTAAAATAGTCCACTATGATCCAATATGTCGATGATATTTTGATTGCCTCAACAGATCACGAGGTACATCAAACTGAATTGGCAGTATTGTTGGACTATTTGCATAAAAAAGGACACAAATGCAGTTTTCACAAAGCTCAAATTGCTAAAAAGCAAGTCATATTTCTGGGTCAAACAATTGGTGCAGGAAATAGATCCATTACACAGGATCGAGCGGCTTCAGTCAAATCCATACCTCCGCCTACTACCATTAAAACACTCCGCTCATTTTTAGGAACAGCAGGTTATTGTAGACCGTGGATTGAAGAATATGCCTCGATTGCTCAGCCTCTCTATGACTTGTTAAAAGGCCATGGTAAAGATTCAGATACTGTTTGTATGGAAGAACTTCACCTCAAAGCGTTCAATGATTTGAAGAGAGCACTATGTCAAGCACCAGCATTGGGAATTGCACAAACTGATAGACCCTTTGTTCTTTATGTCCATGAACATTTAAGCTTCATGACTGCATGTTTAATGCAAGATCATGGGGGCAGTTTACCTCAATTCATTACTATTCTGGTAAACTTGACATAGTCAGCTCAAGGTATGGGCCCATGCCTCAGAGCAGTACAGGCAGTTCATCTAGCGCTTCAGGCTTCATCAGGAATGGTGTTAGGACAGACTGTAAACGTAAGATGCCCTCACGCAGTGTCCGCACTAATGAATCAAGCAAAAGTCACTTCTGTCACTTCCTCTCGTTGGGGAAATTGGTTAGCAACTCTCACAGCCCCGAATATAGTTCTACAGCGTGCACCAGTCACGAACCCATCCTCATGTATGATGTCTGCAATGACTGAAGTTTTGTTAGAGGATGAAGGCGAAATGACACATGATTGTGTTACGCTTACATATACAACTACGAGTGAAGTAAAATAAACTCCCATAGAGAATTCAGAATTTGAGTTGTTTGTTGATGGGTCAGCTCAAGTAATTGAAGGTAACAGACAAGCAGGTTATGCAGTAACGTCCACCACTGAAGTGGTTGCTTCAGGTCGTCTTCCAGATCATTTTTCAGCACAAGCTGCAGAACTAGTAGCCTTAACAAGAGCATGCACACTAGCTTCAGGATCAGTTGCAAATATCTACACAGATTCCAGGTATGCTTTTGGGGTCATTCATGATTTTGGTATCATTTGGCAAACCAGACAGTTTCTAACTTCTGCTGGATCCCCATTAAGCATGCTGGATTAGTGAAAGATCTAATGTTTGCCATGAAACTTCCAAAGAAATTGGCAGTAATCAAAGTGAAAGCACATCTCACCACTAATACAATGGAAGCTAAAGGTAATGCTCTTGCTGATGTAGCAGCTAAACAAGCTTGTTCCTATGCAACTGTACAAGTGTGTTCAGGTAGTATAGCACAGAAGACAATTCTGCCTCCTGAATCAATAATTGATCTGTACAAAGACGTTCCTCTGTATGAAGCATGGACATGGTTAGACAAAGGAGCCACAGTGGATTCATCTGGCTGCTGGACCAAAGGGGGAAAGTATGTTGCTCCCGAATCACTGCTGCCATATTTGGCTCAACAAATACACAATTTGGGTCACAGTGGTCCAGCAACAATGAATCACAGGTTCTCTAATCAATGGTGGAATCCAAAATTCAGAAATGTAGCCACTGAAACAGCAAAGAGGTGTGTTACATGTCAGAAAAATAATGAGGTACCAGCAGCTACTACACCAGCAATACATACCCCAGCTCCACCAGGACCACTTTGTCACCTGCAAGTTGACTACATATCATTGCCTCCGTGTAAGGGAAAAACTGACGTTTTGGTAGTAATAGATAAGTTCTCTAGATGGGTAGAAGCTTATGCAACAGGGCGTGCTACAGCTGCACATACTGCTAAATGTCTTGTCACTGATTTCATACCCAGATGGGGATTACCAGATTGCATTGACTCAGATCAAGGTACACACTTCACAGGACAGGTAGTCAAGGAAGTGTCTAGAATGTTGAAGATTAAGTGGAATCTTCACTGCCCATACAGACCACAAGCATCAGGACAGGTTGAACGATGTAACAGAACAATTAAAACCAGGCTAAGCAAAATGCATCAGGAAGGAGTACCATGGGTAGAAGCTGCCAGCAGTACTGTGTAGTATGAGAGCGTCACCTAACAGATCAGTAGGACTGAGCCCTCATGAGATTATTACTGGACACCCAATGCAAATGCCAGGTGTGATTGATCTTAGAAATGCTGATGTACACATTGCCTCAGATGCCCTGATCAGCTACTGTGAAAACCTCACAAAGGCAGTACAGAGTGCCAAAGAGAGAGTTGAGTCGTGTTGGCAAACTCCACCAGAAGGTGGACACACAATCATCCCAGGTCAATGGGTCATGATAAAGACATTCAGAAATAAGCCATTAGAGCCTAAGTGGCACGGACCACATCAAGTGATGTTGATTACAGCAGCTGCAGTATTGTGTCAGGAAAGAAAACCTGGACTCATGTGTCACACTGCAAAGTTGTTCCCCACCTACAGGGATAGGATAGGACACAGACCAGTGAGGAGCCCAGGGAAGAACCGAATGCAATATGCATCGGGGGACAAACCCTGTGGTGAAGACTCCCTCATAGGCCTTCCCCTTCCACTAGTCCATCCTTACCTCACTGTTCTTTAGGCGTCAAAGGAATTATGAAATAGGGAAAGAAGGAACAACATTAGCAGACTCAGAAAAGGACACAACCCGGGTGTTTGAACAAATACTGCTCTACTGTCTTTTGTTTTAGGACACAACCCTGGTGTTTGAACAAATACTGCTCTACTGTCTTTTGTTTTTTCTTTCTACCCTCTTTGCAGTTACCACTTGATGGCTGTCCCGAGACCCATGGGCATCGACCTCCTCACCTGTGTATGAGGCCACAACTTCCAGAAAACAACTAGACCCACTGCCAAGCCCAGTATCACAAGAAGAACGAAAAAAAATAAAATAAATAAAAAATACACAACACAGAGACTCACATACGGAATCTTCAGTCATCCATCAACATGATCAAGATTGTCACATTTCTAACCATCATGGACATCGCACAAAGTGTGGACTCCAGAAACAACATATTCTTAGAGCTGATGAATATGTCAAGAAGTGCCTTGTTTGCAGGAAAGGACGTTTGGATGCCACACGCACCCTCAGTAGGAGCAGGAATCCCATGGGTGGCACACCCTATCTCCAAATGTGACACGTGTACCTTCTTTGATCATCATACCAGTGGATTATACAACAAGGATACATGTCACAATGTAACAATTCCTCCACCCTCTCCATGTTGCATTCCTGGATTACCATCCTGCAACCTAACTTCAGCTCCTCCCATTATGACAGATCTACTTTTGCCAATGACTTTTCCTTGGTGTATGGAAAATTATGCTCCAGCCTCGACTCCCTTGGGTGAAATTCCTCGTGAACTTTGCAGCTTTGTGGTCGAAGTGAGAACAAAATCCCATGTAGACATTACTCCATCAGCAGGAAAAGAGGACAAAGACTTAGAAGAGTGTCTCCACAGGACACCATCCCTTCCAAAACTCTTGGCAATAAATCAGTGGTGTATGATTCCTCCACCGACTGGCATTTTTTGGTTATGTGGAACTTCTGTCTACAATATTCTACCCAGTCGATTCAATGGCAGGTGCACCCTGGTTTATGTTTTACCGGCTATCAGAGAAAATACACACTCCACCCCAAGCTCTACACATTTACAAAATTCACCACCTTCCACAAACAAAGAAGATGGCTGCATTCCAGGACTCACTTGTGCACAAACATGGTGGTCGAGAACTCTTGGAGCAATAATCCCGTCTTATGGTGTCATGCAGGCCCTTGATCAAGTCAGAAGCTTATAAAATTCTGTACAGAAATTGGCCAATGATACGGCTTTGGCCCTTGGTAACATCAAGGACACTCTAGCCAGCACAAGATAATGATCTTACAGAACAGAGTGGCCTTGGATTACATTCTAGCAACGCAAGGGGGAGCCTGCACCATTATTGGCCCCGAGTGCTGCACCGGTTTAATGGATCCAACAGAGAACTTGAACAAAATCCAACAAGACATTCTTGATCTTGCAGCAAATTTACATCAGATGACTGAAAATAATTCTTCATGGTTTGGAAACTTGCTAGGTAAACCCTGGCTGTGGATAAAGGAAATAGCAATTCTGCTGTTCTTTTCCCTACTGGTGTACTATTTATGCGTCCACAGTATCAAGTGTTTCATTCAACAAATGACTGAAGCACCTCACGAGAAAATAACAGTTCCAACCAGAAAAGATTATTACCCATAAGAAATTCACGGACCCTAATTGCATGTTTGTTCTGTGTCAGCATGCAATCACAGAAAAAACAACACAGAGCAAGTGCTATGTGCCTGTAACGATCACAAGTTACAAGAATGAACTTTTAAGTGTCTAAATTTTTATTTTGTGAGAGTTATTAGAACTCTCAAAGGGGGAATTGTTGTATTACAAATTTATAAAATGTTAAACACAATCATATATATAAACTGGGAAAGTAGAGTAGACTGCATTTAGCATTTAAGGTATAAAAAGAGTATTCCAGCAAGAGATTTCCTTCCAGTTCTGTTCTCTCTATTGTAAATTAAATTAGTCAGACTACTGACAATCTCATCCTCTGTCTTTTAATGGCTATTGGAGCCCCAGCCCCAGTTGTCTAAATAGTTAGGCTGATTGGATTAGCATCTCTGTATCTGAATAGTTATGCTGATTGGATTAGGACTGGTAACAATCTAGAGTCTAGGGTGGGTTTCCTATGCCTGTATACATCATTTGCATGCTTTAAAGTTATCACCTGGGTGCTTTGTGTCTATCTCTAAGCACTGCCCTCTAAATGCATGTATAAATTACAATGTAAAGTTCCCTTAGTTAGACGTTGGTCCCTGCAGCTGCTGACAGCACGAATTTCTCAATAAAGAATCCTGCTTGAAGATACAACCGAGTCTCCTGGTCTTACCTTCTGAGTTTCCCACTCTCTAGAAGGATAAAAAGTTTACAACACTCTTTAAATTATTTCTTCACAAAAAAGAATTGACCTTCTCCTGTTGCCACTCTGATACAATTGGATAGTTTAAAAATGGTTTATGATCAGTGATATGGTGTTTTTTTGAATGTTGTAGGAGATGACTTACCGTTACTTTGAGCTGCAGAAGAACGTGGACCCTGAGCGTGAGGACAGTGCTCAGTTTAAGAATGCCTTTACTGTCCACCCAATCTCTGAACCTGCCCTGATGTATCGCCTGCACAAGCGCTATAATCAGATTGAACTGGACTGGACCTATGCACAAATACAGCAGTTACAGGTATGTTACCTTATTTTTGGAAATAAATCTTTTCAGCCTCATAAAGCATTTAACTTCTAGTCAGCTGGTGAAGTTTCTCAATAATTATTCCCTGTTGGCAAATGTTATTCAGTGTGTATCTCCTGAACCAGCACATTTAGTTTAAACATGTTTTATGACCTCATTGCATCTGGAAAAACATCAGCCTTGATGAGTGAGACTCAAAATGCACTTTATTAAATGCACACCTACATTTGAATTAGTAAATGCAAAACATTTAAATGTATTCTGAGTGTTGGGGACAATTTAAACTTGATTTATGAATGCCTTAAAGCAGTAAAGCGTTATGGTGTTTTATCCTTAAACCATTCTCATATCTTACTGCTTATGCAGCCCTGTCATGCCCTGATCATATTCGGACGTGTGCAACAGGAGCGGTATTAGAAGGCTTTATTACATCATGCTCTCACCACATTATATCATGTTACCTTACACTAAAGTTTCCTCTATTTTTTTACCAGATGCTGACAAATACGGCTCTGATTAACGTGACTCATAGCCTATTTACATAATTTTAGATATAGATCAAATTGCTTTCCTTAAAGGGATCTCACCATCAGTATCTGTGTCTGTAATGGTTGTCTCTGCTGGTGAACATGTTAACTAGAGCAGTGTATTGCAGACTTTTTGCCATAAGTACCCCCACAGGACCATCAGTAAAGATCAAGTACACCTTCATCAAAATCAATGATGTGTCCAAAGGCTTAATACAATTTATGATTATTAATCATTTTGTAATATCCCTGATGTACAAAAGGAGAAGATGAAGTTATGACATTTATTTGTTAACTAAAACAAAACTGGGTTGTATTAATTTTAGAAATGTAATTTAATCATTAGTTTTTCATAATTTTGGTCACATTAATATTAGGGATAGTCATTTTCAAGTAATTTTGTAGTAGAATACTCCAATCCATAAAAATGAACACTTGATTACTCAAATTAAAATTTAGTTAAAAATAACAAAGTACGACATGTATGTACCATGTACCAATGTACCATATTCTTATTCACAAACATTACCAAGAACCGTTTTAAAATAAGATAATTCAACAAACTATGCTTTCCTTTAAAAAAATTGAAATTAAAAATATGCATTAATAAAAATGGGGAAAAATAGCAATTTGGTCCACTCGGCGGCCATCTTTGGAAAGCTCTCAGGCAGGCTGGGCAGCTATTTTTCTGGGTAAACAAGCAGCATACAAGTACAACTCCCATCTACTTGAATGAGGAAAGACCAAAATCTCCAAAATGGTTGGTCAAGACTAAGATCAAAGAATATATTTCAAATCATTAATACAATCTGGACAAATCTGCTATCATAAATTGTGCTTTACCTTGCAAAAAAAATAAATAAAGCTATTTTCCTGGCTTGTATAGCTACTGCGGATGCACATTCTTGAGTTGAATGACTGGCAATATCTGTATCAAAAAGGTGATTGGCTCTTTTGCCTGTAAGGCGGGACATGCTCTTCTACATCCTTTGAACATTGGGCATTCCAATTTCTACCATTCATTTTAATAGAAGTGGCCCATCTCTTCTAAATAGTCTGTTTGCACTCACCCGGAGCTTACATTGAAACCATTAGGTTACGCACATATAAAAAATTCTGAGTCTACATAAATGTTATGACATTTATATAATTTCACATGTTATTTACAAGTTACAATTTACAAGTATTTACACAGAACAAGAGCTAAAATGATACTCTCTCTTTAAGACTACCGGCAGTGTTTTGTTTTGTTTTGGTTGAGCGCATATTAACGAGAGAAGAGTCGACCAGCTTCATAAGCCACTGCATAAGTATTGGGACAAGGTGCTTGCTGCTGTCAGCCAGCCAACATGCATCCCTTAACAGCAGGAAATTAACTTTTCAACTACCTCAGCTTTCAACAACTTTTAGTATGTTTTTAAAAACAACCTTTTCCAATTTGTCCCCTTTGCCAGATTAACATTTTTGGTGCTTCTTAAAAAGACATATTCTGTTGTTTTCTCCTACTTGGCTATAGATGCAGATCAACAACATAAGTGAGCTCACTCCAGAGGGCAAAGCTGGAACCACCTGGCCCATCGGAATCAACCCTCCCTTCCGGCCCAAGACACGCTTTGAGGTGATCAACTGGGAGTACTTTACTGAAGAGCACATTTACTCATGTGCTGACAGTTCTCCAAAGTGTGAAGTTCGAGGTGCGGACCGTGCAGATGTTATTTCAGTCCTGGAGACTGCAGTGGCACATTTGAATGAGCGATATCAGCCCCAGTTGCGCTTCCGTAAGCGCCGCTTACTGAACGGGTACAGGCGCTTTGATCCCACACGAGGCATGGAGTATGTGCTAGATCTGGCCCTGGAAGCTTTCACGCAGAAGGGTCATAGTCAGGTCATAGCTAAACGGGTGAGTTTGCTGAAGCCACTCAGTGCTGTTGAGATCATCCCCATGCCATACGTAACAGAAGCGACGAGGGTACAGGTCATCCTCCCTGTAACGGCACATGATCAAGACTTTGTGGGCAACTTCCTTGACATGTATGTTATGAATGCTTTAGATACGCATGACAATGCTCTGCTCACCTTCTTGTTTATCTATGACCCCTTTGATGCTCAGAGAGTCAGCCAGACAGATGTTTTTGCCAGTGTCAAAGCCATGATCGGCGAGGTCGAGAAACGTTATGGTGATGTGAAAATTCCTTGGATTAGTGTAAAGACCGGAGTTCCCTCACAGGTCAAGCTGATGGACATAATCTCCAAGAAACATCCAGTAGACACCTTGTTCTTCCTGGCCAGCGTTTGGACGGAAGTTAATGCTGACTTTCTCAACCGTTGCCGAATGAATGCCATCAGCAATTGGCAGGTTTTCTTTCCAATCCACTTCCAAGAGTACAGTCCTGCTCTGGTATACCGTGACCAACAGCCTTCTGCTGCTTCATCGTTTGCATCCGAGACACTGCGAGATGGCCACTTTGACCGTCACGTCTTTGAAGAAGCCTGTTTCTACAATGCAGATTACATGGCTGCACGCACAAAGATGGCAGCAGACATCTTGGACAATGATGAGTTGCTTGAGAGTATGGACGTCTACGAAATCTTTGTACGTTACTCGGGATTGCATGTGTTTCGGGCTGTGGAGCCGGCACTAGTTCAGAAATATGTGCACAAGGAATGTAACCCAAGGTTTAGTGAGGATATCTATCACCGTTGTGTACTCAGTAACCTGGAGGGGCTGGCATCTCGATCACACCTAGCAATGGCTTTGTTTGAACAAGAGCAGGCTAATAGCACCTGAGAAAGAACTACTACTTGAAGCATGCTTCAACTTGGACCTATGCATATTGATTGTGTGAAATTCACCTTAATGCTGTGAACCTCTCTGCACAGACTAGACACAGTGAATGAATAGCACTTGGTACTTGAGGACTGACCCATATATTCTTACATGGTGAACATGACTAATGTGAAGCAGAGGACACCACAACTTACTTAAAATTAAACTTGTGGAATGAACCTCTCTTTGTTTATATTACTATAGATGACTGAATGGATTCTGGAATTAGCAAGTGCAAAGCATAAGGAACGCATTTAACTTTTTATACTTCAGATGGTTAGTAGAGGCTCAGTCCTAAATCTCAGCTTCAAAAGTAACTTGAGCCGTCTTTCTTCCTTAACATATATGATTGTATGACCATTGAACCGAATGTGCTGCCTATGACAGGACTGAATAAACGAATTATCTATCTGTGTAGCCTGATCATGAGTCATAACTATGATGCACACAAATTTGAGCTTCCTCACTCAGGCCCATCTGAGATGCAAGCTTTGTAACTGTTGTTATTTCAGATGGTACACGCAACCCTATCAAAGTAGAGCTGCTGTTTGTAATTTCCTGAACCAGGACTGAGAGGCCCGATGGCATGTCAGGGCAGCTGTCTCAATCTAATAGCTAGGTTAAAGGGATAGTTCACCCAAAAATGAAAATTGTTCTCATTATTTACACACCCTCATGCCATCCCAGATGTGTATGACTTTCTTCTGCAGAACAAAAATGAAGATCTTTAGAAGAATTTCTAAGCTCTGTAGGTCCTCACAATGCAAGTGAATGGTGGCCAGAACTTTGAATCTCTTTGAACTTTGAAAAAAGACATAAAGCCAGCATAAAAGTAAACCAGTTGTTAAATCCATGTGTGGATGAGAAACAAATCTAGATAAACAAGCCCCCTTTTTTTTTTTTACTATAATTTTTCCTCCCTGCAGAGTAGGTGACGAAATGCAGGAAGAATGTGAATCACCAAAAACAAAAGAAGAATGTAAATATATTTATAGTAAAACATTTACTTAAATATTGATCTATTTCTCACTCACACCTATCATATCACTGGATTTACCCACTGGAGTCATATGGATTACTTTACTACCAACAGAGCTGAGATAATGAAACTTGGTTAAGGTTAATTTGAACATATAATACATATAAATTAAAAGTTATACTGTAGATGTTAACATTAGTTTAAATCATTATGAACTAAGATTAACTAAAAATAAACACTTGTTTTTATGCAATAACATTAGCCAAGATTATGAATTGCTGTGAAAAAATATTAATTGCAACTTTGATACTCAATGCATTAATGGAATAGTTCTTTCTTCTGCTGAACACAAATATTTGAGCTATGTTGGTCCTCACAATGCAAGTGAATGGTGACTAAAATTTTTAAGCTCCAAAAAGCACCAATTTGACCAGGTCAAATGCAGAGAGGTAGTGAACGGTTATTTATAAACAGAGGTGGTTGCTGGATGTAAAACACAAGTTTCTACTTATTGTACTTTAGGACAATGCTGCAATGTTCAATCTGTCACATAAGAGCATTTAAGAAAATAATGCTGAAAGGGATACGATTTCCAGATGAATCAACACTCACAAAGCAACAGCTCAAAAGCAGAGATGAGTCTTTTATTCTTAACTACCACAATCTTATTATCAAACCGAGTGTAACTTCATTTGAGCTAGTGATTTTTTTCTTGCTTTCACATACACGCATAAATACAGTTCTTGAGAATAAACTCACAACACATTTTCAGTAGGTTGGTCCATTCACAAACTTTGGAAAGCACTTGTTTACAAACGCACTGTCCTTCACAGGTACTTCTGTAGTTTCGTACTAATCTCTTGGTGAACATTGAGACAACAAACTTGCAGTACAAACTGTGAGAGACAAAAGAAATATGACAGCACTTAACAATAAGGTTGTATTCGTTAACAATATTCTACATTAGTTAACATGAACTAAGAATAAACAATATTTTGCAGGACTTGAATTTGAACACTAATACATTTTTAAAATGTATCGTATTGTATATATTAACATTAGTAGATGCATTGTAAACCAACAACTGTGCACATTAACCAAAATAAACAAATGTGGTTATTATGATAACTCATTATGATACCTAATGTAATGTTATAATATACATACATATATATATATACACATATATATAAATAATAGTATAATGTTTACAAATACAACCTTATTGTTAAGTGTTAAAACAAAAACAACAAAACACTTGTTCAGATGTCAGTTTTCAGTACTTATATGAACAAACTCAAGGATAAGAATGGTACAGTAAGCTCAAACCTGACTTTTAAGGGGCAAGATGTTTCCATTAATGAAGCACTAGAGATCCCATTTACTGTGCCACAAAGGCTGTCGTGACTGACCCCAGGATTTATGGACAGTTCTGTATAAGCAGGAGAGGCAGTAACGATGAACACTTTTTTTTTTTTAATACACAGTTGGTGCCTTGGAGGGTAAGAGAAAAGATTGCTTTACACAAAAGAGCTTGCTCAGTTGCTACCACAGCACCACAGGCAGATGTTATAATGACATTTACATTGTTACAACTCTTGTACACAAGTTCATAATGTTCAAAATGGCTGACATCACACATGTAGTACCCATGACATTCGATGGGAGGTGCTCTTGTTGCCAATCAGGCTTGGTACTGTAGCCGTGGTGAAAATCCTTGGTGTGCATCTCTTATCCACATATTAAAATGCAAAGTATTTTTAAAAGACAAAACAAACAAAAACAACATATGACCTAAAATGGCCTGTACAAGTTAAGGTCGTATGTAGAAGATGCATCTTGACCCAAACACTGAGGGTCACAAACAAAACATCAGTCCTCTTCTGATCAAGACCCTAGCAATTAAAAGATTTCTCATGTCCATGTATGAAAGTATAAAAATGTCCATGCAGCATGCATAGGTCTAAAAAAATATTCTGAGTGACAACACAGAGGTCATTCCCAAAGACATCAGCATTCCTCTCTCTTAAAGAGAAGATGTACTGTCTGAGAGTCACAGGCAAGAAACTGCCAATAATTGACCTGGACAAATCATCTCCTATCTGACACTAAAGAACCAACAGAGGGTTCAGGATCAACTCTCAGATCCAGTGAGAATACAGGACTATACGACAATGATGAAGTTAGTTTATAGTGCCACACGGCTGTGGGCAACATTAACACATTGTAACATTTATTCCCCTTGTTTATCCTTCATTTGTCTCCTTTGATTTAATTGACCTATGATTAACATGGAAAGCATTCAAAGCTTCCATTTACAATCCATGGTTTAGTGCAAAGACACTAAATGTCATAGAGCAATGTAGAAAAAAAAAAAGTGTTGTTTTTCACATATATGCATTTACTGTGGGAATTCAAAACATGTATTTTACAATGTATTTTAATCAAAGTCTGAACGCTGTTTTTGCTGCATTTTAGACCTTTGGTAAAACATCACATATAAAAGCACTTTTTTTGTAAAAAATAATCAAGTTACTATTTAAATGGAAAGATACTGTTTGAAAAACAAATGCTCACAAGTTGTTATTTTAAACCGGAATATTGAAGCAGAGCAAAAATATTCCGGATTTGAATATAGTGGCTTGTGCAAAAAACAAACAAACAACACATTTGGTGAAGCATAAAGTAAGATCTCAGTAAAGACAGGATTTAACATAATACTGACTTTTATCTAGCTGAGTGCTAAATCGGCTCTCTGATGGTCTTATTACTGAGGCTTAAATTTAGTATGCGGTGATGGCCTACTTTCTTCATATCATTTCTTCAAATCAGTGAAAGACTCAAAACACTAACTTATCAAATTCCTTCAAAGTGAACTAATTGACTATGTCAATAGATTTTAAATACTTGATTAAAACAACCTCCTTCGATGTTTAAAAGTATCTACAATATTTACTTGGTTAATAAAGCTAAATGTCAATATTGTAGTAGTGACAGCAGAGTTTACATGTATCCTGAAAGCCACCAATTAAGTTAATACAGAAATATGCTCTTTAAAAATCTGCCATCCTCAAAGTACTTCATAAATACACTTCTGAATAAAAGTAAAATAATAGACATAACCAGTATCCTAGCTCCATTTACACTATTTCAACACTGATAAATAAAATAAAAATAAAAAGAAGCAAAATTTGACCCCAGGCGGGCTAGATGAAAGACTCTGTTAAGGCTCTAGGTTACTGACCAAAAGGTCATGGGTTCAAGCCCCAGCACCGCCAAGATACCACTGTTGGGCCCTTGAGCAAGGCCCTTGACCCTATCTGCTCCAGGGGCGCTGTTTCGTGGCTGACCCTGCCTCTGACCCAGCTTAGTTGGGATATGCGAAAACAAATGTATTTCATTGGCTCTATACCTGCACAATGACAATAAAGTTGAATCTTACTCTTAAACAAAAGACAGTGGGATGTATTTTCATGAGTGCGCAAAGCGCAGCACTACGCACAACGACTGTCTAATCCAATTTTTGTGAGAGCACTTATTCTAAGTGCAATTTTCGTAACAGCGCAAGTGGGTGTGGGTGGGAGTGTTTGCACTATATGTGGGTGTATGCGCGCAAACAGTGGGTGTATTGTATGTTAATGATGTGCCGCAAAGTACATTTCGCTATTTTCCTGAGAAATAGGTAATTGCGCTAAGACGTTTTCAGCGCGAAGTCTACGTTCCTACGTTTGCGTTTCCATCAGCAGGTGGTAATAAAGTTCAAGTGCAAACTGTGAAAATATAGTGGAAAGTCAAATTATGTCCTTGACAATCAGAGTTATAGCCGTTTTATGAAACAATCAAAAATGTTTTAGATTTGTGATAACTGTCTATAGTTCATGGTTTATTTCAACCTGTTGTCCAAGTGTGATTTTTAAGTCACTGCAAAAGGAGCCGGTAAAAGAAGTTGGAGAAGTTAAAAATGTTTGGATTTGCTTGACAATTTCTCTATTTTGATAAATGTTTTCATTTCATTTGAATTTAGAAATATTTTGGGTTCAATTTTTTCATGTTCCCATAAATTAACTATATAATAGGACGCAGATGGTTCAATAATCGGAGAAGAACTTCAGAATTAAATTACATTTGATCCAGTTTATGACTTAAAGCACAGCACAGCACTTATTAATCTTATAATAGGGTCCAGTGTGTTAATCACAGAAAAATGTTTATGAATACCAGAAATTGATGACTGAGAGGAAGAAGGCTAAATCACAATTGAGGTAACCATGACTACCGTTGAATCCACAGTCAATGGGACTGAAGCCAGCTCTGAAGTCTTCAGAATTAAGTTCAAAATGCTGGTGTAAATAAATAGTATTAAAAACTAGAATTTTAAATAGTGTATTGTGAGATGATGCCATCCAAGACACAGCACCATGACTGGCTGAGATACCCATATAATGGGAGCTGCAAGGGCTGTTTGGGGTAACTGGGTATGATTGGTCTAGTTTGGTACTGTAGATTGTAGGTCTCAGTGACAACAATGACTCAGATTGTCATGCACTGTGAAAAATAAATGCAGAGATCTCCATGTGGCTAGGCTAAGAGTTGTCACAAATGGGCTGTGGTGTCTAAATGTGGTCAGTGTGGGTTCTAGGTGGTCCTCATGGCCAAGGCTTGCTCCAGCTCCTGTCTTCTCTGCTGAATCTTTTGAAGGGGAAAATGAGGGTGACAGATTAGGATGTCAATTTTTTATGCACAGTGCAGTTCAGGTAAACAATACAACCTCAAAAAAATACATTGACATAGCGGCACACACAACCTGAGATACAGCAAACTGTTTTGCAGTAGATCAGTATGAGAGGTTAACCCATGTCATATATTTTTAATATCCTTACCTTGCAGTAAAAGTAACGGCTGACAGCCTCCTGAGACCAAGGCTCATGATAAAACTCTGCTCTTCTCTCCTCCTCTGGGTTCCCAACAACATCTGTCATCAGCTACAAGCAATCCAAAAGTGATATCAGTAAGAAATGTAGGACAATGTGAGTACTAAATATGATGCTGGATCAAATAACAAAGATCAAAAGTGAGTTTTGCAAAAACATCTTCTAGAAGCTTGAATAAATCTGACTCAAAGTTAAAGTGTGTCATATCTGCGCCACTAGTGGCACCAAGCAGAACTGCAAAAATACCAAACAGGTTTCTCAAACACTCTTACAACCCCTTTGACCCCTGTTCAGAACAAGTAGTCACACCTACAAATGGCTTACTTGTTGTTGCTACACATTAAACTGGGATAGGAAGAAACATGGACATTTTAACACCGAAAGAACTGCACACTTCAACTTGTGATGAAATATAAATGCAAATAGTCATCAGAAACGCAACAGACAAGAAAGTTAACTTGGTACAGACTTTGAGGTCTCTGCTCTGGGATTTGAGCCAGTCCTGGATGTAGCCTTTGGGATCTCTGGAGAAGCTGAGCATGAAATCTCTCTGGATCTTCAGCTGATTAATAGACTCGATGGTTTCATGAATCTGAAGGACATTTAGAATCAAGGATGCCATTGTAAGATCCACAGTATTGTCTCAGTTATTAAATCCTGATTGTTATTCTGTCCATATTGTCAGTGTAACAGTCATAATATAAGCCAGAATCAGAGACCATATAATTCTGAATGAATGGCTCGACTAGAGGTTTAATCGTGCTCTATTGTTCAGTAAGTTCCCTCACTATTATGCCAGTCTTGTGCTTACCTTGTTGTCCAAGGATGCAATCTCCTGCTGATTGGCTGTGGAGAGCAAGAAGCTGCTCATTTGAGCTTTAAGTGGATCCTCCACCTCCACATCAATGTCATAGCACGCAGTCTTTTTCAGATCATTAGGATCAACGCTGTACTCCCAAACAAAAAATAACCTCTATGAGAATTCATAGTAGAGTAGTAAACAACAAATAAGGCACAAAGCATTCACAAAAGCTGAACCAAAATCCTCATGTTATACTTAAATTTAAATTCATGTAATCCAAATCACAAGTACAACAGTATGCATAAGTACAATTTGTATTATAGGGATAGTTCACCCCAAAATGAAAATTCTGGCATCCCAGATGTGTATGACTTACATATTTCAGCTCTGCAGGTCCTCATAATGGAAGTGAATGGGTGCCAACATTTTGAAGCTCCAAAATCCACATAAAGATAGCATAAAAATAACCCATATGACTCCAGTGGTTACATCCATGTGTTCAGACATGATATGATTGGTGTGGGTGAGAAACAGATCATTATTTAATAAGACTGTGAATCACCAAAAACATAAAAAGGAGAATGTAAAAGTTAAAGAGGAGATTGAGCAGGGAGGAGAATTTATAGGAAAAAAGGACTTCAATATTGATCTGTTTCTCACCCACACCTATCATATCACTTCAGAAGACATTGATTTAACCACTGGAGTACTTTTATGTTGCCCATATGTGGATTTTGGAGATTAAAGATTTTGGCACCCATTCACTAGCATTGTATGGACCTACAGAGACATTTTTCAATAGATCTTCATTTGTGTTCAGCAGAAGAAAGTCAGACACATCTGGGATGGCATGAGGGTGAGTAATTGATGAGATAATGTTACTTTTTGGTGAACTATCCCTTTAAAACCTTCTCATTTGAGGTGGGAATGGTGAAAAAATTAAATAATGACATGTAAGATTGCAGAACACCGTATTTTTGTAGACAGATATTATTAATGAGACAAGACGACAGCCAAAAACCTAATCAGGCAGTCAAACCTAATGATGTGGTTGATGACAATTGGGTCTGGGGGCAGTAGAAGATTGGTGAGGCGCTGTGGAATTTCGGAGAACTTTAGACGCGGACAGTCAAATATCTGAAAGGAGGAGGCCATAAACGCTTACAAAACGTTCTGGGGTACATGTGCTTAAAGTAATAAAGTATACTTGCCATCCATAATAATTACAACTTGCAGGCAAAATCGTAAGAATATTCTTATTAATTTATGATCACTATATTTAAAAAAAAAAAAAAAAAAGACATTTTAAGGCTTTAAATGGAGCGGTTTCATTCATAATTACGGGGTGTACGTTATAAATAAGACAACTTTGCAATGAGGTAGTTTCTAATCAAGCATACCTGCTGGAAGTACTTATCACAGTTGATGTACTCCTTATCATGGGAGTCCTGCAGTTTGTTGGTTTTGACATACTGCCAGAGTGCCTGTATGATACTGGAGCGAGTCTGTGTGTGAATGCCCAGCAGACGAGCCAGTCGTGGATCCAGTTTAAACTGAGGCGGCTACATACAGGGCACAAAAATCTCACATCACTTGTGCTGTTCACTCTTTGTTATCTTTCAAAACACTACAGGGATATTGACACATGGTTACAGGCTTTATATAGAAAACTTGGCAAAGCAGATTTAATAAGAGCTTTGACTGGAAAACTGTAGTCACAAAATAAAGCACATCAAAATGATCATTTAGACCTGCTGCTCAATCAGTTCCTGTCATGTGAGAATTCTTAATATACTCATTGCGATTTCCTGGTAAAATTGAAGTTTTAATGATTCTTAAAGTAAATGAAAGAGGCATTTTAACTAAATGTATAATTGTCACAATGTTTTTCAATCTTGAATTCCTTGGAAAAACCTTCTAAAATTAGAACTGACCAAAGTCTCAGTCGTCAACCACATAAGAAATCTCTTCAGTTGATATGTCCATCAAATTTCAATTTACTGGGTGTTTTTTGTTGACTTTACCTGGTAATCCAACATTAACAGTAGAGTGCAGCGGACGTTAACATCACCAGGCCTCTTCACCTGGAAACCATCTGTCTCCTGAGTGGTTTGAGTACGATGCCACTGCAGGAAAAATTTGAAATCAACATGCATTTACTTACTAAAAAGCAAAAATTCACAGATTTCCAGTAACTGAAAACCAAAAGACTTGAAAGACTTAACTTTACTCTAGTGTGCACATTCTAGGATAATATCACCACACATAGAGTATATATCTGACAATTCAAGAATTAATGAAATGCTCTACTGCATGAATATATGCTTGGAATTAAATAAAACCATGTGAATACTTTGTAAGAATTGTGGTGGCATTTATACTGGTAAACTATTAGTTATCTCTAGATTTACAGTAGGATTTGCCAAAGTTCATAGTCATTTGAGCTACTAGTAGGACATTAAACCTCTACCAACCTCTACCAAATGGTTATCAGGTCCGTAAAGGTCTTTGTCTAGCTCAATCACCAGGCTCTTGAAGAATGAGGAGAACTTCCTTTTCATCTTTCCTGGCTGTGAACAAAAAAGGATAAGTATTGTTTTTCTATAACCAGAGTGTGCCAATGAGTAAACATAACTATCCAGTTTCAAGTTTAAAGACATTGTGGAAAAACAAGAGCCTTGCTTGCACCACAGCATAAGCCTACATGTAGACTTTCCATGGAAGAGAACGACCTCTGAATGTTCAAATTAAATGTGGTGCACTGGTAGATGATTTGCTATGCAGAACAACATTCCACTCAGCCCAAAGGCAGCATTATTCTTTGAAACTTTCATCAATAAGTACTACTTTCATTTCTTTGGGCATGGAAAAACATACGCTTCAAGTGCATTAGCTAAACCATTCTTGGTTAGAAGCAAGAGTCAAAATGTATTCTGCATTGCATTCAGATTTAAAAATAAGTCCCCATACTCATACTTCTTCTCTGAATATTTATACTCGTGTTATAATCAAACAGCTATGAAGACTTACAGTATAAAATGGGATGTATAAATGTATCGATTGGCTGCAAAGTAGGGCTGCACAATTAATCGAAATAATAATCAAGATTACAATTACAACTTGTTTTGGATGTAGCCAACAGTCCATAAAGAATATGGCATGCAGTTGCTCCACACAAAATGGAAATTGGAAATCTATTAATTGAAATGAATAATTACAATAACAATATCATGGGAAATAGTCAACAATTATGATTTTTGAGACATTCCTCAGACACTATATTTTTGACATACGACATTCTATTCATTCAATTTACAATGTGTGTACACATTTATTTTATTTGTAATTTTTTCGGGAGTAATCAGCATATTGGTGTGCATGTAAAGAGGCTCAGTATGTGTCTCCAAGTACTTACACCTTTACAAGTGAATTCCTTCTGATGAAGGACAAAGTATTTTTTTCTACTCAGAGTTCAAAGACAGGTACAATGATTTTAATTTTTTTGTATGGTCAGTCATGTTTCAGTAGCCTTGTGACTGGATGTGGAGGGAATGTGCTTAAGCAAAAAACAAACCTACAATGAACTACATACAAGGTTGCATCAGTGGTAATTTAAAATACACCTAGCTCCAGTATGCCAAATCACATAAATATTAGTGCAAAAAAAAATCTCTCTACCAGTGTTAATAGATGATCAACCAAAAACATGCTTACATACAAAAAACAATATCAAAATGTACAATACGTTTAAAAAAAAAAATACAACAAAAATATTTCTATACAAAACAGTAAAGGCATTTTCTGAACAATGAATGGGCTTCTAAGTACTAATTCCACAGTCAGATAACTTTGTGATTGCCAACTTGAAATGGAAGAATACCTACATTAAAGGGATATTCTGGGTTAAATAAAACTTAAGCTTTATATTTACCACAGAAAACAATTTTGACTCATCCCTCAGTTTTTGTGCTATAACGTAATGTTTATGGCATCACTGGAAGTTTAGTGGGCAAGAGGAAATGTGAAACAATTATTTTTGTTAAAGCACTTTTCCTCTCATTTGAGCCGTAAAGTTAGCTTAATTGCCCTGTTAAGGTGGGAATGTTTCTTGGTGAATTAACTTCTGGTTCTGCATTACTGGCAAACATTTTTTGGAATTTGCTCTTTGTAAATAATACTTTACGTTTACTTGTCACATCCCTTTCATGGTATCTTCACACAGAAATGAGGAAAAAGCCAATGGGTTTACTTTTTTAAACTGGTCATGATATGAGTTGAAAGATTCAATATAACTTGGCAAAGACAGAATTGACAAGTGATTCTAAAATGTGTAATATCTAAGTGTTGTTCCTACAATTTCTAATTGTGATAGTGGCATATTTTAAACATTTATCCTCTGTGCCTCATAAGTGCATTATTATGAACATGATTTTGTTCTTTTTCTCTCTTTTTTTACACTAAGATTTGTTAAAATTATTTTTGTGATAACGGTAGCATGTCAAAAATCAATCGAGATTCTGTTGTATTTAACCCATGAATATGCCCTTAAGATATGCATAGTTGACTAAGTGGAGGCAAGCATGCAACTATCAAAAGAGCAGAGTAAAACAAAATTAAGTTGATGGAGCCACAGAACTTTCTGACACTTATGTTTGGATGGAGGATAGGAAGTGATCTAATTGAAAGGCACATCTCTGTGGTCATGACTGTGGAGCCTGTGAGAGTACATTTAACCTCACTAGTTCAAAATGTACATAGCTAAACTTGACAAGATGACAAAATCCTCACAGAACCACATGTTTGAGATCCCAAGTGTGGGTAGCACAATGCTGATAAGTGAGAGGACTCATAAAGATTTCATAACATACAGTATATTGAGATGGTATGGGTGGATCAGGTGCGATAAGAGTCATGCCTCTTCTATTATACACACCAAAACATTACAAGTTTGGTAAATCATGAAAGTCCATGAGCAAATTATTAAAAATAACACTTGGAACTTGGCAATGCTAAATTGCTGATATTGTTGGTTTTTGTAGGACAAATTGCTTGTTATTTTCCTCATTTGTAAGTCGCTTTGGGTAAAAGCACCTGCTAAAAATGATTAAATGTAATTGTAATCTGACTTACATCATCAAGAAGTTTGCCCTCCACACGCAGCTCCCAGGATGCAATGCTGCCTTCAGAGTCCTCTACATCAGGCTTTGCAGGGTTGAAAGTATTGGAAATGTAGAGACGCAGTTTCCGCTTTTGCTAAAAATAGACAAAGTAGACCAAAGAACAAAATACAGTTTGAGAAACAAGGCCTCCGTTTCCTTGATTATTTATTTTCATCTTCATCCTATTCTCAAGATGACATTAGCATATTCATACTCTTCAGATGCATTGTGTTGGGAAAAAGTGCTGTGTTACTGAAGCAAGACACTCTGAATAACAATATCCAGCAAATTTTCTGCTCATTTAAGTTGTTAATCTTGTGTTTAATGCAGGTGGTATTGTTAATGTGAAGCCACAAAGTTCACACAAACACAAAGTTCCTTGAGGCAATGTTATGAAGAACTTTTTTCCTAAAGGCTCATAAAGGTCTTTTAAATGGTCTGCATTGTAGGTAAACAAGTGTAAAGATAATTTTTAAACTGATAAATACTTGGCATGAAAGAATATTTTTGTACTTTGTTAATATATCCAAAAATTTTAATATGATGAGGAATACCTTCATGGGCCTCTTAAGTGCCTCTTGGATGTCCACGCGTTTGCGCATTATGGTCTGGTCTAATTTGCGCTCAAATGCCAACAGGTCCATATATGCCTGGGATTCTGGGACGAGCTCACGTATCTGATGAAGGAATTCAATAAAACATAGATAAAAAAATAAATGTTTAATTTGGTAAGGCAATCTGAACAATCCTAGTTATTTGACTCTCTCTCTCAGCTCTGCTGAGTGTTCTGTTGATAATAGACTGACTGAGTGTTTTGTCATTGACTAATGTGTCTGGAGACTCCACTGCAGTTGTATCTATATGGCCTGATAGCACACATTCTGTTGCTTATCTTATCAAACACAACCACCTTATAGTGACACAATGACTATAAAATGTGCAGTGTGAATAGAACCATACATAAAACACAATATTTTAACTTAAGTAAATTAAAAATAATGGAATTTATCCAACTTAAAATAAGCCACTGAACCATTAACTGTCATATATATATATATATATATATATATATATATATATTATAATAATTAAAATATTAGACTATGATACACCTGTGAAAGCTGCAATGTTCCCTGCTTTTAGTAGTCTATCTATATTGTATAAGTGTAGTGACAATGAGCCTTCCATAACATTTCTGCCCTTCGCATCGCTTGCCTAGTACTGGATTCCACCCTTCGAAAAGGTAGAGAGAGGGAACGCCCTTGCATCTACGTCCACTGCACATATTCATAAAAACCAACCAAACCAATGAGAACAATGAAAAGGCACAGAAACTGCACTCACCCGTTGTGGAAGGATCTTATCAGCCATTTTCCTCCTCTTGGTACTGCAGAAAGAGGGAGAAAGGGGAAACCGAGAGAAAAAGCAGAAAAAAAATCCAACATGTTACTATGGAGACTGACAGCACCCGGGACATCTGCTAAAATTCTGGGGCTGGTCCAGGATGCGGGAAAGCCGCTTTGAGTGTGTGTGTGTGCGCGCGCGTGCGTATCTCCAGCCCAGATGGTGTTGGCAACCACTGGCACAGAGAACATTACCAGAACACTGCTCCAACTTCAAAAGTTCGAACTTGGCAAGCAGCACAGATTCACAGGACCTGAACATGGAGTGCAGTCAGGTGTGTCAGTATGGTTGTGTATGTTTGTGCACCATTGTAAAACTTAGTTCAGAGAGTTGTACATTTTATTACCTGTGAAAACAAATAATCATATAGGCCCCATTGACTACATTGAAATATAGTGTGTGAAGAGTGATGCACACTATTCATATTTGGACAGCTGTGTGGAACAATATGGGTTTCTTTCCTCCTCCTAGAAAGCAATTACTGTAGTACACTTAAAATCTGGATCTATAAAGGTGACCAACACTATAACGGAACTAACCAACCAACTAACCAACACTATAACGGTATCTTAAATACAACAGGGCATACAATCACAGTGAGAAGATCAGGGAAACATCGACTAAGGCAGTGGTTCCCAACCCTGTTCCTGGAGGCCCCCCAACACTGCACATTTTTTAGAGATATATAGATTAGGGAGATATCCAAAATGTGTAGTGTTGGGGGGGCCTCTAGAACAGGGTTGGGAACCACTGGACTAGGGTATTTAATATCCATATGCGATAGTCCAAAAGGAATATCTGAGTAGAACTACTGTAACTGAAATGAAGGTTTTCTTCTAGTTAGTATTGATCATAGTACATCAAATCTAATAGGAGTACAGATTGGTTTTCATTAACCATTAACAAAGTATATTTAGCCCATCACCTAAATATAAAGATGAAAAGAATTATGAGCCAAGTCTAAAACTATCTTGTACATACTACATCACCCATCATGCCATGCAACTGGACATGCATGCATATCCATGCTAAATTTAAAAATGTAGTTTGTAGTAGTAATATTATTCAAAATCCCAGATTCAAATATTGCAGCAGGTCTAACAGACTGACATCACCTACTGTATATATAACTGAAAATAAACATTGCTGTAAAAATGAATAATCGTTAATACAGATCAAACAACAAATCAGAGGTAAAGGAGACAAAAAACCTTGTTAGGGATAAACCTTTTTGGAAACAAGCTGGACTGTGAGGTAAAGTGCTGGGGTGAAGGTAAGGAAGTATATTAATGACAAAAATAAACACACTGAAAAATAAACACATTACATTAACTGTGCAATTTCATATGGTTGTATATTAAACTGTTAATATTTCAACTGAAATAATTTCACACAAAATGTCACGATTAAGAACTCAATAAATATGCACCTTACATAATTCAGTTACAAACCAGGAAGACTTTGCACTGACAACTGCCTCACTGCAGATGATTACAGATATTGTTGTACATTAAAACAGTAGATGACACATGTAGTAAAGTGGCATGTCAACTGAGGAAACCTTTTAAAATGACTTTGTTTATTGTCAAGTTCACAGCTTAAATATACAACTATATGAAATTGCATTCCCAAAAAATTCAAACACTGTTAATGCAATGCGTTTATTTTAAAATAAGTGCAATCCATTGTTATTTTCCCCAAAGACATTTGTCATTAAAATACTTCCTTATAAAAGGGGGTCAAGGCTTGAGACAAGGGAGGGATCAAAACGTGTGAAATCCATCATGCAGCAGAATAAACTCCTACTTTGATCCAAGTGTGGGATCTGATTGGGCCTCTCTCAAGTCCATCTGCCTCCCTGGCATCTCATTGGGTCCAGGAAATCCCACAGGCTTCCTATGAGTTGATGGCATTTGGAAGGGTCCTTTATTAGAGGGTACTGCATTTGTTTGCATTTGTATTAAAAAAAAAAGTGTTTGTGTGTGCGAAAGTTTAGAATTTGTATAGAAGTAGTATAGAATATTGCAAAAAGCTGAATGCACAAACAGACTACAGGAGGATAGGAAAATAAATAGCAGAACTAGGGGACATACAATATGATTCAGCATGTGACTTTAAAACACACACAGACAACTATTGCATTGATTATTTTGATGCTAGACAAGAGGGTTGTAGACAATGCAAGATAACGTTACACAAATGTGTCAAACAAGGTCGAAAGACAGAGTGAGCAACTGTGTGAATCAATTGAGCTGATTCAGATCGATCAGAATAGAGAGAAAGCCAGAAAAATAGAAAGAAATAATAAATGAAACAACATTGCTCAAGAAAATGGTCTCTTTCTCTCAGAATACAGCTGTTACATGAATTTGCAGCACACTAAAATCTCAGATCAGTTTGGTTCTACAACAGCCATTGCACAAACAAGGTTCGTTCCAGACAGATTCAGTTTGTTACAAACAAGAGACATTAAAAAGAGAAATTCTAGACTCAAAATGTAGAAAAGATTAAACATAAGTAAAAACAGAATGTTATTTGTAATGTGAAGTCATCTGAAGGTGATAAGAGCTACAGTCGGAATATACACAAGGAGGTTTTGGTTAAGGGCAGGTTTAGGGATAGTTTCGTGTCAGCCTGTAAGGCACAAAGCGAGGGACCTTCCATTAATTGGTAGATGCAGTACAGTAAAACCAAAAAGTATTTAAACATTCAGACCACATGTAAAAATGTATTCATTTAATTGCATAGATGGCAAAATATCAAACCAAGTGGCATAAAATGATTGCAAACAAATGATGCTAGACCGAATGAAGTAGGGACTCCCCCCCCATTTCATTTTTCTTAAAAATAAACAGCAGTTGGTTTTATTTGTTATATAATGCAATGACATTTACATTTTTTAAGTGTTACTGAAGTGTCCAAATACTTTTTGGGGCCATTGCAAATCACATCAATCTTCTGCCAACAAATGGCACTATTGGCTTTCATAAGAAAAACATCTTAACAAGGAACCAAAATAAGGCTGATATATTTGTGGCTGATAGAGAGTAAAACTATTTAGAGGAATAGTTCACCCAGAAATGATTCTCTCATTTACTCACCCTTATACTGTCTCAAACTCATTTGACTTTCTTTCTTCTGCTAAACACAAAGTTAGTTTCATATATGTATGATATGTTTATATCCATAAAATGCAAGTCAAAAGTGTCCAAACAAAACTTCTAAGCTACAAAAAAAGACACATGCATCAAGCACAAGGATATGTAATCCAGTGTTTGAAAATAAAAATATAAAAATGTTTGCAGTGACAATGCAGCATTGTTCATTATCTGTCCCAGTTTTCATTAATAATCCAAACCAGATTTTTTTACATAGTGAAATCCTAAACATGCCTGAATGCGCAGCACACCATTTTTTGAATGAACTTACAGATGGTGACTGATTGACACTGGCACAGTTAATCCTTGTTTTCACCTCTAAATAATGGTAAAATATCATTTTTCTTTGACAGATTATTGTTGGTACACCAAAATGACTAACATTAAATCAACTGTTATCTTAAAACTAAACTGTCGCTATAGATATTAAATCATATGCATGCAGTTAATATGCACTTACTTTTGCAGGTATTTTAACAGAAATGTTAGCTAATGATCAAACAGTTGTATATTTATTATACGGATGCTATGTGGAGAAATATTTTTTTCTAACAATTATGCTGTGCCTGTGAAGAGTGGCTCTCCCTAAATATCTTTAAAGATGTAATCCATGCTGATAATAGTGATAACAGAAAAAAACAATACAGTAAGGCATATAGTAATTATATATATATATATATGAGCTACCTCTTATTTATATGTCTACCATACACTTTGCATCTCAGCTGATTATATCACTTCAAAAGATATGGATTAAACCACTCAAATTGTACGGATTTACCTACAGTATAAACTGCTTTTATGTCCCTTTTAAAACATTTAAAAAAAAGTTTTGGACCTTTGTATTTTAAAGATTTTAAAAAGTTTTTTGACTTGCATTGTATGGATGAAAAACATCATACATCTATTAAAATACACTCACCTAAAGGATTATTAGGAACACCCTACTAATACTGTGTTTGACCCCCTTTCGCCTTCAGAACTGCCTTAATTCTACATGGCATTGATTCAACAAGGTGCTGAAAGCATTCTTTAGAAATGTTGGCCCATATTGATAGGATAGCATCTTGCAGTTGATGGAGATTTGTGGGATGCACATCCAGGGCACGAAGCTCCCGTTCCACCACATCCCAAAGATGCTCTATTGGGTTGAGATCTGGTGACTGTGGGGGCCATTTTAGTACAGTGAACTCATTGTCATGTTCAAGAAACCAATTTGAAATGATTCGAGCTTTGTGACATGGTGCATTATCCTGCTGGAAGTAGCCATCAGAGGATGGGTACATGGTGGCCATAAAGGGATGGACATGGTCAGAAACAATGCTCAGGTAGGCCGTGGCATTTAAACGATGCCCAATTGGCACTAAGGGGCCTAAAGTGTGCCAAGAAAACATCCCTCACACCATTACACCAACACCACCAGCCTGCACAGTGGTAACAAGGCATGATGGATCCATGTTCTCATTCTGTTTACGCCAAATTCTGACTCTACCATCTGAATGTCTCAACAGAAATCGAGACTCATCAGACCAGACAACATTTTTCCAGTCTTCAACTGTCCAATTTTGGTGAGCTCTTGCAAATTGTAGCCTCTTTTTCCTATTTGTAGTGGAGATGAGTGGTACCTGGTGGGGTCTTCTGCTCTTGTAGCCCATCCGCCTCAAGGTTGTGCGTGTTGTGGCTTCACAAATGCTTTGCTGCATACCTCGGTTGTAACGAGTGGTTATTTCAGGCCAAGTTGCTCTTCTATCAGCTTGAATCAGTCGGCCCATTCTCCTCTGACCTCTAGCATCAACAAGGCGTTTTCGCCCACAGGACTGCCGCATACTGGATGTTTTTCCCTTTTCACACCATTCTTTGTAAACCCTAGAAATGGTTGTGCGTGAAAATCCCAGTAACTGAGCAGATTGTGAAATACTCAGACCGGCCCGTCTGGCACCAACAACCATGCCACGCTCAAAATTGCTTAAATCACCTTTCTTTCCCATTCTGACATTCAGTTTGGAGTTCAGGAGATTGTCTTGACCAGGACCACACCCCTAAATGCATTGAAGCAACTGCCATGTGATTGGTTGATTAGATAATTGCATTAATGAGAAATTGAACAGGTGTTCCTAATAATCCTTTAGGTGAGTGTATCTTTGATTTTGTTCTGCAGAAGAAAGAAAGTCATACAAGTTTAAGATGGTATAAGAGTGAGTAAAGGAGAAAAATTATCATTTTGAGATGAACTTTTCCTTAAGAACATCAACAACAACAAAAAGTGAAATTTACATCAATATAGCCATAAGAATTTTATTGTTAACAGCTGTTTGCCATTTTTATTTTTATTGTTTGTCTTTTGCTTCCCATTTAGCTGCATGTAATTAAGTCTTATGCCAGTAAGGCCTTGCTGTTGAGACATGGTTCTTGTGAAAGACGAGAAACATACGTTATCACCCAACCATCAATGCAACGGGCAATATGCGTAATTATCAATCAAAATATATTCAGGACTGCCTGTGTTGAACATTCTGTATTGAACACCTTATTCAAGTCAGTTCCAGTTGTTCTGTAATACATATTATAGAAATCGTATAAACTGCTTGCATGGCAGGTGTATGTGTGTTTTAAAAGTAACAGCCCCCTAAGCTGTTATTGAAACTCAATACACGTGTGTGGACTAGTATGGAACAGCTTCCAAACTCAATGCAATTAAACTTTAATACTGTACAGGGCTTGACGCATACTCCCCCCCAAGGAGCACATGTGCTACTAAGTTGAAAAATTTAGAAGCGCATAAAGAACATTAGGGTGCAATGAAAATTTATCAAATAATGTGTTTTTCCTTAATAAAGGGATATGAGGAGACATTTACAAGCAAAATGATTTAATTTATTTGAACACAAAAAGTACACTTGGTTTTTAATTATTTACGGTTCAAACTGTATTTATTTAATTATTATTTATACTTTAAACTGTTTAAAGCGGTATAAACGGTATGAACACCTCTATAATAAAATAGTTCTTCTTAGTTATAAATGCCAAACAAAATCCGCTCAGTCCGTTAAGACACAATGGATATCACTGTTCCAGCAGGTTTTGTAAGCAGGTTGTCTGGCCCGCTTTGAGCTCAGCCAGCGGTCCACAGCAGGACTGGGATCAAATTGCTCTACTGAAAGCCCCACCAAGCTGATCATCAAGTCCTCAGTTGGGGACACTCCAAGGCAGACTCTTGTTGAATTCTTGATGCGTTTTTGGGCAGAAAAGCCTCTTTCACACTAGGTAGCTGAAATGGGAAGCACCAGCATGATCTGCACCAACTCTAGTATGTTCTAAGGGAGAAGACTATCTAAAAAAAAAAAAAAAAAAAACCATGAATGTGTCTAGACCATTTGGGACGGCTCTGTCTTTGTAGTCTTGTTTGTAGGGGTCGTTTGTCAGCAGCATCTTCCACAAGTCAGTGTAGGTTTTGTCCATGAGGTTCTGGCTTACAAGGAGTTTGCGCCCTTGCCACTGCAGTTTAAAATTTTATTTCCTACCGGCAGTGGAGGATGAAATGGTATCGCCGACGGGGGCTTAAGTTTACGCTACTTCGTCGCTTCCTCATCCATCTCTTCTGCGTCGACTATTTCAGTAGAAACTTCAGTTTTTGTCACACTCGGTCTTTTGAAATAATGACTAATAAGCTTGAAAATGTGCATGTGTTGCTTGCTAACTTTAGCTATCTATCAAACTGTGTTCACTCTTTACATTTTTTTTTAAGAAAAAGTGTTGTCTAGAGGGATCTTTGCACTGAGGAGTGGATCGTGTGATTTTTTCAACAGACAACATTGGCTCAGCATAGTGACCGTGTTGTTGTTGTGTTATCAACCTATAAAACGGAGGATGAAACGCTTGAACTGATAAACCCTGCTGTACATGACTTTGAAAAACTAAGATTAACTCTAGGTTAACATCTTTTTTTTTTTTTTATCCTGGGTTTATCATCATTTTGTTTTAAAAGGGGCTTAGCTTTTAGTTCTGGGATATTAATCCCTGTTCCAGAGCTTCATAATAACTTTTAGAAGGATATTCTGGAATAATGTTAACCCAGGGTTAAATGATCCCGTGTTATCAATTTCAAGTGCGAAAAGCCCATTAGGCTACAAGCTACATTATGTGTACTAGGGCTGGGTATCAAGTTCGATACATTTTAGGCACCGACCGAATTGCTTCTAAAAAAATCGAGTAGTGAATTTCTTGTCGTTCGGTACCAAATTTCAATACAAAAGGAGTTAATCTCGTCAACGTCAGCGATAAGCATGTAGCATGCTAGATGTACCCAAATCTAAAAGTGCTGGTGATTCAGGCATCAAGGGAAAACACTAGTATTAGAAAAATATTTGAGCTCCAGGTCTGAGAAAGAATGTTATCAGTAACAGCTAACACTGTTCTACATTACATAGAAATACTAAACCGAAATAATGAGCCTTTAAAATATTAATTTTACAAGCGCACGCACGAAGCGAGCCACAGCGACACCGGTAAAAGCGGTAATGATCCTGAATGTGTCGGAAAGAACAGCAAGAGACTGTCTGAACATTTTGTTAATTTATAAAGAGAAATGCACATTCTGGTTGAGCAAACAGACGATGATCTCGGGATCGACGATGGTCACAGTGATCGCCAATAGCTGATGCCTTTGACCATGTCATGACGATATTTGACTCGTTTTCCCATTAATCTGTTAAATTATTATTATTATTATTATTATTATAATTAGGCAATTATATAATATTATCAAATTAATATAACACATAATTTGCCCGTAGACACAGACACTTGTTTGAAGAAACACTCTTTATTATATTATTAAATACAGATGACTGAAATGACGTATATGGGCATGTATGAGGAGTGCAGTCTCGTGGATCATGTGCATCTAAGGATCTCACACTTCGTTTCTGCCTTCCGATTTTTATTTTTTATGAGTGCTGCAAATGACCTCAGACATCTCAGGTCAGGAGGTGCTTTGAGTTCAGTTCACTTTATTTCCACAGAACAGTTTATTGTGAACGCAACTCTAGAGCCTGTAAAATACAAACTATATAAAATAATACAAAATTTAAACAATAATACAAAAACACATTCACCTCAAAACATGATTTATATTTCAGTGATTTTTATCATCATTATAATTATTATTTTTACATTTCTATTTGTTTTCATGTCTTCATTTGTGTAATCATTTTCCACCTGCATGTTTAGATGGATTCTTGCCTGACGGTAAATGGTGGTGGTGTTATATATATACAGTGAGGAAAATAAGTATTTGAACACCCTGCTAATTTGCATGTTCTCCCACTTGGAAATCATGGAGGGGTCTGAAATTGTCATCGTAGGTGCATGTCCACTGTGAGAGACATAATCTAAAAAAAAAATCCAGAAATCACAATGTATGATTTTTAAACTATTTATTTGTATGATACAGCTGCAAATAAGTATTTGAACACCTGTCTATCAGCTAGAATTCTGACCCTCAAAGACCTGTTAGTCTGCCTTTAAAATGTCCACCTCCACTCCATTTATTATCCTAAATTAGATGCACCTGTTTGAGGTCGTTAGCTGCATAAAGACACCTGTCCACCCCATACAATCAGTAAGAATCCAACTACTAACATGGCCAAGACCAAAGAGCTGTCCAAAAACACTAGAGACAAAATTGTACACCTCCACAAGGCTGGAAAGGGCTACGGGGAAATTGCCAAGCAGCTTGGTGAAAAAAGGTCCACTGTTGGAGCAATCATTAGAAAATGGAAGAAGCTAAACATGACTATCAATCTCCCTCGGACTGGGGCTCCATGCAAGATCTCACCTCGTGGGGTCTCAATGATCCTAAGAAAGGTGAGAAATCAGCCCAGAACTACACGGGAGGAGCTGGTCAACGACCTGAAAAGAGCTGGGACCACCGTTTCCAAGGTTACTGTTGGTAATACACTAAGACGTCACGGTTTGAAATCATGCATGGCACGGAAGGTTCCCCTGCTTAAACCAGCACACGTCAAGGCCCGTCTTAAGTTTGCCAATGACCATTTGGATGATCCAGAGGAGTCATGGGAGAAAGTCATGTGGTCAGATGAGACCAAAATAGAACTTTTTGGTCATAATTCCACTAACCGTGTTTGGAGGAAGAAGAATGATGAGTACCATCCCAAGAACACCATCCCTACTGTGAAGCATGGGGGTGGTAGCATCATGCTTTGGGGGTGTTTTTCTGCACATGGGACAGGGCTGACTGCACTGTATTAAGGAGAGGGTGACCGGGGCCATGTATTGCGAGATTTTGGGGAACAACCTCCTTCCCTCAGTTAGAGCATTGAAGATGGGTCGAGGCTGGGTCTTCCAACATGACAATGACCCGAAGCACACAGCCAGGATAACCAAGGAGTGGCTCTGTAAGAAGCATACCAAGGTTCTGGCGTGGCCTAGCCAGTCTCCAGACCTAAACCCAATAGAGAATCTTTGGAGGGAGCTCAAACTCCTTGTTTCTCAGCGACAGCCCAGAAACCTGACTGATCTAGAGAAGATCTGTGTGGAGGAGTGGGCCAAAATCCCTCCTGCAGTGTGTGCAAACCTGGTGAAAAACTACAGGAAACATTTGACCTCTGTAATTGCAAACAAAGGCTACTGTACCAAATATTAACATTGATTTTCTCAGGTGTTCAAATACTTATTTGCAGCTGTATCATACAAATAAATAGTTAAAAAATCATACATTGTGATTTCTGGATTTTTTTTAGATTATGTCTCTCACAGTGGACATGCACCTACGATGACAATTTCAGACCCCTCCATGATTTCTAAGTGGGAGAACTTGCAAAATAGCAGGGTGTTCAAATACTTATTTCCCTCACTGTATATATATATATATATATATATATATATATATATATATATATATATATATATATACACATACATACATACATACATGTACAGTATATAATTATTTTATCACTTTATTATTTATTTCCTTTTTTGTTTCGTTTGGAGTGCAATTTGAATTCAGAAATGTATTTGATTTAAATTTTTCATTTTTTAAATAAATTATTTATTTTCAATGCAAAATCACTAAAGCAAGAATACATTCACTAATCCCTCAGCCCAGAGGTTTCTGATGTAATTGGATATATATATTGTGAAGGAGGGAACTAAATGAATTTATTCACACACAATATATTTTTCAGGATAACGAAATACCCGACAGGTAGAGAATGCACGGATGAAGCTTCTTTGCCAGAGAGATGTTCACAACACTTGTAAAGCCATCTTTCAAAAAGTTGAACAACACATTTTAAATGCACTTATTTTTTTCCAGTTTCATTTTAACTTTTAGTTCAAATAAATACAAAATAAAGTTCAAAGTTTGAAATCAAGGTGTCTTGCTTTATTGTGTAAGCTTAACCCTAACCATGTTTACCGAAAATGATCCCATAGTACCACCTGTCCAACCAGTGGTAATACCAGTGTGCGTCGTTTTTCTGCTGAGTTTTGTTTTTTTCCTCAACTGAAGTATTGAAAAAAGTATCGTTTAGGAACCGGTTTCGAAATATTTTTGAACGATACCCAGCCCTAATGTGTACCATTGACATTCTCCTGTTTTTAATTTGACAAAATCCTCTAATACTATAATGAGGGCTCCTGTTCTTCAGGGTGTCATATTATACTCACTTCCTGTTTCGATTCTGTACAGATTGCTGCTGCTGTTGGATCTGTGAAGGAGCGGGTCTTTTGCGGCTGGCCTCCATGGCCTGATTGGTAAGTCCAGGCCGGACAGCAGGGCTTCCCACATATGGTGGTCCTGGAGGTCCCATTGGTGCGCCCTGGTGAGGCATTCTTGCTCCAGATGGCATGCCAGGTCGCTGAAAGAAATGTAAAAAAAAAAAAAGACAGGCATGTGAATACAATTTTTATTTATTGGAATTGGCTTCTGCAACTTAATAAAATGATACATTAAAACTGTACTATAAACACATAACAGGGACAATTCCCCTGGAACAAGCTGCAATTAAGTGACTTAAGCCTACATCAAGTAAGATTTTTTTTGTTAGAAATGAACCAAATTTCATTAATGAGCAAGTTCACCAACAATCCATCCTCCAAACCATGTATTTGTCTAACCATGATTCACTATGGTAAGCCTATAATAATTATTTATATTTTAGAGCAGTCGGGACAGTTTTGGTGGGAAATGGCATACAACTGTCAGTCATCTGTTCATGTTTACGTCATGTCTGTAAATAAAGAATGTCCTACTACAGCGCGTGTATATGTGCGGTGATAGCAGTGGTGGAAGTTTGAAGCTGACATCTTGTAGCCATAACACATGAGCAACACTGACCATGAATCATTCAAAAAGGCAACCAGTCTGGGTAAACACCCTTTTTCAAAATAAAGAAACTTCAAACCGAGAACAGTCTGCAAACCAAAAGGGAAAGGGACAGAGCCCGTAATAATAAAATACGAAACAACATCAGCTTGGCTTTTTCAGAGGTGGTGACTACTCAGAGATCTGAACATACCCAAAGTTTTTCTCACACGACAGCTAAGATATTTTATTGGACCGATAGTTAGCCAGGTAGCTCTCTTAGCACAGTAGTTCATAGATAGCATTAGCCACTCTAATGGGGCAGTTTATTATGGATTTTGATACCGCAGTGCTTGATTTCATTTTCAAAATCACTTATTCTGCAGAGCAAGTACAAAGACTTGCTACTGCTAGAAAATACATAAACATACTGAGTTAAGCATGTGGACATGCTACTGCTGCAGCGCAATTAGACAAAATGCAAGTTGATTGGCTACCTGGTTACATGTTAAAGAACTACACCATGCGAGCTGATTGTCTTAACATGTTACATGTGAGTGATCAAATTGGCTAACAAGTTCAAAGAACCTTTCAGTTTGTGCCACTGAGTTGCAGAGCTGAACTTTGGATATGTGTGTTTAGGGAACAGATTAGAGTTTCAGAGAGCAATAACGACAGAATATTTGAAGTAGTTCGAGATTAGCATTACTGCATGATTGAAAAAAATATTCCCTAAAATGTATAAATATTATGCCTTTTGAACTTACTACATTTGGTTTAAGAGGTTTTTGAAGTCCATTAAAAATGTAACGCATTACATTAATCAGCTTTTATAAAACTAAAGCTGAAGTGTGTAACATTTTCCAGTGTTAAAATACTTTCTCCTATCCCAGCTTTATATACAGAGGCAACTATTAGTAAGCCATTCATATGTTAATTTTCTAAAAAAACTATAAGCACTGCGTTTCTGTGTTGCTTTGAAAATTGCTGTTTGTTATGCGTGACCGCTTAGATACGCCCCAACAATGTTGCTCAACCAATGGTGTGAGTTGGGGGCGGGACTATCTCCTTGTTTGACCAACGGCAGATGGGGGCGGTATTCAGAAAGCTGTTTTGAAAACATTGTTTATTTTTGCAATTCTGGATTGGCCCCATTCACTTCCAATGTAAGTGCCTCACTATAACCTAGATATTTTATTTTTAATTTAAGAAAAAGGATGGACAACTCTAAAATATACGCTGTCGAAACACTTGTATTGACTCCAGAATATTCCTTTAAATACTAATTGAAAAAGTAAATTATAAAATCACTTTAATAAAAGTTTTCAATATGTTAAGCTTCTTTCCTATTGGTGTGACCAAACCTTATGACATAGTTATGTTAAACGCAATCACTTTCAAGTAGTTTCTATGGCGTGAGAAACCGGTTTACACTTCAATTAAACAGGAAGGCCTTCCATTGAATTCTTGCAGATGTGGAATGTGAGACAAATGTGTGAGAATAATGACTAACTGCTAATTTAAGAAGATTTCGTAATGTTAATGCTGGGATTTATCAAAAGGAAGTGATTGTGATGTATCCACTAATGATGTACCTCAAGTGCACTTGAATCCTGTTATGTCTGTAAGTTAGTAGACTGATGACCTAGACACTAGACTGTTGTGAAACAAGAGCAACTATGCAGGTCGCATTAAGTTGCAGGATAATGAGAGACTTACAATGAGATTTTTAGCATTTGATGGTGCCAGACAGTTGGTTGCAGGTGTGATACTTCTGTTATTCTCTGAATACTGCAGCAAAGCATTTCTGATGGGTTGCCAGATGAACTCAGCTGTCTCTGTTGGCTACAGTACACTGGTCTTACCATTACATTTGTACAGTAAAACCTGGGCCAATGGGAGAAATCATCAAATACTGTATAACAGGTTTAAAGAAATATAGATGTATCATATTGTAAAAAGACTAACATTTCAATAGTCCTAAATTTTTTTAAACAATTACAGTCTTGTGCTGTCTCTCTCTATATGGCTGTTTTGTTCACAAATCACTTTGAATTAGGGTTGCGTGGTATACCAATACTAACAAAATATCACAATACCAAAACATTTTAAACGGTATGTAATCATCTGGGGGCCTGGGTAGCTCAGCAAGTAAAGATGCTGACTACCACACCTGGAGTTGCAAGTTCGAATCCAGAGCATGCTGAGTGACTCGAGTCAGGCTTCCTAAGTAAACAATTGGCCTGGTTGCTAAGGTAGGTGGAATCATGTTGGGTTAACCTCCTCGTGGTCGCTAATGTGGTTCTTGCTCTCTGTGGGGCACATGGTGAGTTGCACATTGATGCGGTGGAGAATAGCGTGAAGCCTCTAGACAAGCTAGGTCTCTGCGGTATCATGCTCAACAAGCCATATAAGATGCAAGGATTGACTATCTTCGACATGGAGACAAATGAGTCACTTCGCCACCACGAGGATTTCGAGCACATTGGGAATTGGGCATTCCAATTTGGGGAGAACGAACCCCCCCCCACTTTTCTCCTTTTCTGCCCAAATTGGAATACCCAATTCCCAATGTGCTCCAAGTTCTCGTGTGGGTGTAGTGACTTGCCTCAATCAGGGTGCTGGATGACGAATCTCAGTTGCCTCCACGTCTGAGACAGTCAATCTGCGCATATTATCACGTGGCTTATTGAGCGCTCTACCGTGGAAATGTAGCGCGTGTGGAGGCCTACGCAATTCTTCGCGGCATCCACACAGCTCACCAAGCGTCCCACCGTGAGAGAGAAACCACACATAATAGCGACCACGAGGAGGTTACCCCACGTGACTCTACCCTCCCTAGTAACTGTGCCATTTTGGTTGCTTAGGAGACCTGGCTTGGAGTCACTCAGCACACCCTGAATTCGAACTCACGACTCCAGGGGTGGGAGTCAGTGTCAATACTCGCTGAGCTACCCAGGCCACCGAAATCATCTTGATGTTAATTTCGGTACCATATTAAAGTATGCAGCCATTAGCAAAATGTTACGTTAATGTGAGAGTTTTGAGAATAAATCAGAGACCATTTGAAAATGATAATAAAAAAAGTCTTGATATGGCGAAGTGTGATCTATTAAACAGCAGAAGGATATAATTTTATGAAATAATACACAGTCACATGCACACCACAGAACGAATGAGAGGCTTTGTCCTGCTCAGTCATCTCCTTTACAAACAAAAGCAGGCATGCACACACTACAAATGCTTGATTTTCATGCAGTGTGTCCAATAGTATCCAACTGCAGAGCAGTGTGTTTAGTGTATAATCAGCAGTGAACTCTCAAATGACCATTTTCACTGTTGCAGCTCGGAGATTTCAGCTCGTGAGTCATGGGAAGATTGAAATAACGAACTCCTCACAAACAGGAAGAACTTCAAAAGGTCTTTAAAAAAAAAGTCCCGCTGAAATAAGAGCTCAATTCAACCGGATGCGTGAAATTGAAGACATTATGACAAAAAAAAAATATTACTTTTATATAAAAGTGTAATATTCAAAGAAGTCGCAATAATACTCTATTAAATGGTTATATTATTAATATTATTATTTGTAAGCAAAATCAAAAAAGCAAGTGTACTAAATATCAGCATGTTCAGCCATGGCAGTCTTTTGCTTCTGGTAATCAGATTGTTTTCATTTAATGTTGTCATTAATACTGCATAGCACTGTTGTGCATCATTTTTATTTATTTTTTTTAACCAGAAATGATATGTATATTATCATTGTTGAAATATTATTATTGTCTCTGTATTGTTAAAAATTATTATATTTCATTTGATTAAAGCTGTACAGTAAGTATTTGATTAAACAACATTTTATCATAACATTTAATTAAAATATTTAATAATATTTCTGGAAAAATTAAAAAACAGAAAAGGCATATTTTTTTTTAAATCATTTTGCAGTTCTTTTAGTCAAGTAGTTTTCTGTGTTTTCTTTCTTTAAGTATCGAGTTACTATCAATAACAAGGTACCAGGCTGGTATCGTACAGAAGCCACAATTTTGGTATCGGAGTAACGCTACTTTATATACAAATTTGGATGCAGGTAGCAGGACAAACATTTTATTTTGTATATGTTGCAGCAGAATCTCACCATGTGGACTTGCACTTCAGAGAGACTGGCTGTGTTTTAAGTTGTCAGTCAGCTTTGAAGGATGAGCAGTTCTGCTCGATTCCTGGTGATAAACAATTTCCTTTTGCTAGAGTACTCGCATTCCCTCTGGAGTTACTGTACATTGCTTGCAGTTAATATGACAACTGTGCACTGCAAACATCTGATTTGTGTCTTCGGATAGACCTTGGTTACCACATTATTTCACTAATGCCCCTCCCATTAAGTTCTGCAAATATTAACATTGTTACATAATTGGAACAAATGTAAGGTACTAGTAAGACTGTTACAAAATGATATTGGAATATTTCACAAAATGATTTTATTGATGTCTAATGCAATAAAACAAAATGGGGTGATTCGTGGCAATAGCTGACTGGTTAAAGGTGCACTCAGTAACCTTTTGTTCATCATCTTGGACTTAGTGAAACCTAGTGGTGTGGATGCAGCATCATTCAAAATCACAGATGCCATTGTACTTACTTTAACTTTATGCTCATTTATTAACTAAAGTGTATTCATCTAAAGATATTCTTCATCTTGGTAATAAGTAAGTTTAGTTGCAAAATTGTTCCAGTGAACTAGAATGAGAGTATCTGCTCCTAGAGTGAAATGACCTGAAGTTCATTTGTTCCAGTGAACAAGAATGAGAGTATCTGCACCTAGAGTGAAATCACCTGAAGTTCATTTGTTCCAGTGAACTAGAATGAGAGTATCTGCTCCTAGAGTGAAATGACCTGAAGGTCATTTTATTTATCCACACAGTTACACCGAAAGAATGAGTCTGTCATTAACCAACACTGTGCATTTGGTGTGTGGGTGCTTGAGAGAAGAATAGACGAAAGAGTCAGCGAACCACTAATATAATACAGTACACCAGTAATTCATACTCAAGATGAAACACCAATACTGTGACACCTAATCTAAACATGACAACGAGCCAAAACTAAACATCTAGAAGGCGAGATAAAACAGAACATAAAACCCAGACATAATACTGTATGCACAAAACTAACAAAAAGTAATTGCCTAAGCCCAGGTGATTTATCAACCTCATTTCAAATACAATCATTTAAAAAAGGATACAAAACACAGTTTTTGCTTCTGAAATCAAACAAATTTCCAAGAGAAAAACAGGATTCAACAAGAAAAAAAATGCAGGGCGAGGCTTGATCGATAGCCTAAATAGCCTAGCCTAGCTTAGATAACATTATCTTATAGCCCACATGACCTAAGTGATGTCAGTGGAAAAGGATATTCATTTTAGAGGAAGAGATTTATTATAGTCTGGTTAAAGTTTACGAGGACCAACGTTTTTGTCTTTAGAATAAAATGCACCAATGAACTGTTCACAATTCCAGGAACATGCACTAGTATACGAAAGTAAATGGTGTCAATTTTTATTTCACATAGACTTTAAATTAATTTTTACCCATACTGGCGTCTGCTCAAATTGTAACTTAATTGCAAACCTTGATGTGCACACACCATTCCTTGCCTTGGAAACAAGGCTGAGCCAACACATTCTTATAGCTCAAACTAACTACATTTCCCTAGGCAGGTCAAATACAACAGACTAATGGTGCAATGTTATTATAAAGTGTACAAAGCATGGCCTCATAATGTGATGAGTGTGGCAGAGAGCCAGTAAGGTGAACAATAACAAAGGTGAGCCTGAGGTAACAACAGGACATGTAGATGAGTTGAGAGGCATGGGCTGAACATAAGAGAAGAGATGCAAATAGAAACTGTAAAGTAGGAGAGAAGAGCAACACAGGCATCGAAAAGGACATAAAAGGAGAGGAAGACAAAATATGGAGTGGGAAACATTTGGCCAGGAACAATCAGTGCTTCGTCAAGGTTAATTAGTCTGCAGAGGCAACAACATAATTTTCTTCATTTATCATCCAAACAATTTCAGTAACACAACCTATCTTTCAAAAACACACAAAATAGCAGTAATGTATTATGGATTGAACATTTATCTTTGTTAAAAAGTTAAAGCAGTAAAGGCAGACAGCAACTTCTTTCAAGTTAAAGTCACTTTTAGTATTATTGCCATTTATGATGAAGTATTCTCCTATCAATTTACTATTCAACCTAAAATTAATTATCAGTTGAAAAATTTGTGCTAAATGAATTTTTCTTGAATCGTTTGTCATTTGACATTTTAGTTTAAACAATGCAGCAAGTCCTCGGTTGAAATCCAAGAAATAATCAAACCTGAACACCAATCAATGAAGCTCTTCAGGTTTATTATAATTAGCGGGTATATAATGGATGTCATGTAGATCTATGTATTTTGCTGGTTCTGGCTTTTATTTAAGATTGATCTGCTCTATGAAGCTATGGTTAGACAAAGCCCTGCTAATCATATATAAAAGATTACATAGCTTCTGTATATAAACAAAGGTTCATACAGCTTGTAGATTGGTATTGTCTCTTCTGAATCAAACCTTAATTAATGTCACATGAAATAACTTTCAGCATTACAATAGTATTTGTAGTAATTACTTGTACTACCACTATAACTGTGGAGTTCAAGAGTAGCTTAAGCAGTGATTCTACCCCATAACATGCTTTAATTTTTTATGAATGAGATATCACATCAAATATAATGATAACCTATTCAGATGTGTTCAGAAGAGTTGGAATAATATTAAAGCTGTGTTGGGTCACAGAGCCGCTTCTCTTTTGAAAGAAAGCACTCGTCACCTTATGCATGCTGCCAAATGCATGCAGCTTTCAATGACCAAGTGGATACCTTTGGCCTTTCTTTTGCCTTCGCTGCTCCTTTTCTCTTTTTTTCCACATGCTCGCCTCCCTCATTTCCCTCTCCTTCCCACCCCTCATTCTCTCTGCTTTAAAAAGAAGAGTGGTGCACAGCCAGGACCTGGAGGACTAGAAATAACCTTCACATGGACACCGTTCACTACTATCACTCAAACACACAGGCGTCTGTGGCTGAGCTCACGCACTCACACATGCACACGCAAAGAGGGTACGTACCACTCCATGGACGAGGAACTCAAATAGTTTGCTCTTGGTGGCTTTCCGAGCTCCTCCAGCACTCTCCTCCGAAGCCATTTCCCTCACACTCTCCCAGTCTTTTGTCTTTCCCTCTACCTCGCCTCTCTTCCTTTTCACCCTTTCGCTCACCACCTCAACCCCCCTCCAAGGCTCCCTGCTTCACTTCCCTTACTTTATACTACCCTCTTTTTCTCTCTGTCCCTCAGTCTCTCCAGCTCTCCCCCTCCGTCTGCTCGGAGTGTGCTGCCCTGTCGAGTCTCTTGCTCTCTCTGTCTCTCACACTTATGTTTGGTTGAGCTGCCTTTCAAGAGCCAGGCTGAGAAAGAACGTGGGGGGTTGAGAGTTGGGGGTCTTTCAGGGGGGTTCTTGCTGGCCCACCATGACCGTCCCTCTCCCCCCTTTACAAATACGCTCATACAAAAACACACACGCTCACAGGCTCCTGCAGCTGTTGCATTCCATTGGTAGATAAGGGAATGCGAGCTGACTGGTCGGTTGCTGTCTGCTGCGGTGTAGTTAGTCTCGCCGCTAACCAAAACCCCGCCTCTTCTCCCTTCACTTCTGCTCTCTCTCTCTCCCTGTCCTTTGCTGCAGTCAATCCCGACAAGGCTTGGTATACGTTGCTCATTCTCAAAGAAATGGAGGGAGGATCCTTAAAGCAGCAGTGAGGATAAGCTACCAGTTTTCAGACCGGGGTTGTAATAAAACAGGCCAAGAGAGCCATACTGATTTTTTACTATAGTATACTTGTCATACTGACCTTGTTTACTGCAGTCTGCTTCAACTAAATTCTGAAGCTTACAATGATTACAATGGGTTGATCAGCTTTTTCTGTGAGAGAGCTGTTCATATTCTTAAATCTTTTTCTTTTCCCTTTTTTCAGTTCCTCAAATATACATGCTCCTATTTTTCCTCATAATTTAAAACCTGAACTTGCTAAAAATGTATTAAATATACCCAAGCAATATCAATTAAAACCTAAAAGTTCTCCCCTGCAATTCACAAGTATGATCGACATGTGAATGATCAATCCTTACTATAACATATCAGGGCACAACTGTACAACTGGATTTTTTCTGTTGACATTTTCACTGGCCCCATCAGAAAAATTATAGATTTTGTTTTTAGCTATATATTTTAGGAAGAAATAATCTCAAATTTTCCCGTATTACAAATTAAACCAGCGCCACACTAGCCGATTTTTCCAGTGATTTTCAGGTGTGAGCTTCATTTACATAAGGTGGAGGGACACTGAGTAACGTCTCTCAGCAGGAGGCGTTAATCACTTGACCGTCTGGACTCCCTGTTGATGTGCCTTTCAAATGGAGTAAGAAATATCATAAGCACGAATTTCGAGCACATGAATTACCCCGCAAAAGGCATATCAATGAGTGGGAAACTCAGAATTCTAGATTCTAGGGGCGTGTCGACATGAAAGATGATGCAAAGACTTTTGTAACTTATTTCATTAATATTTGTTACATATGACAGTCAACTAATGACAAATCCTTCGTGCTTTGTTCAAATGAATTAATACCATGCATTAATAAATCATATACTGTATGCTGTTTATAAGTGGTGCAGGCTATTCGGTACAAATGAAAAAGAGCTTTTGCCGTCATTTATATTTGTGTAATTGTTTAAGTTTGTCTTCTTTTGATTTGTGTTTCCCACATGAGTGCATGACATGTCATAGTAACAAATACCTGACTTGGGAGGTATGAGCTTCCCTGGTGCACTTTAGGCAGTATGAGTTAATAGTTCAAAACTGAAAAAACACATCTGACTTTCTTGAAAAAAAATATTATGTCGGTCTCTTTAAGTGACCAATGAGCTTCTTCTTTTACAGAAAAACTGACAAGACATCAAGCTGATCTAAACATTTTCATCTCACTCAGCTGCATATCATTACAAACGCTGATTGTAATCCATAATTCATTCTGTCATCAAGCATTTTTCCTGCCCTTTTCTCCTACACTATAATTACACTATAAAGCAGATACATAACAGTCTGTTTTTATTTAAATTATTCACTCACTGAAAGCTGCATATGGACTGCATTTTAATATCCCAATAAAAAACCATGAACATACATGATGGATCTGGGGAGAAGTCTGTAGGTCAGCTTGTCAATATAATTCATCATAAAAACGTGGATATATCTTTTTGGCGACTAAATTAGATACAGCTGCATGTTTAAAATGAGAGTTATTTAATGATTACTAATTTTAGCATGATCACTTCTCTGTTTTGGATAGCGGCAAAACAGACAGAGGTAGGATGGCGTCAGCAACCCATATGTCAGAAATAAATGTGGCTTCACTCTTTCAGTGTGTGTGCGCAAGTGTGTGTGTTTGAGTACGTGCGCAAGAGGGAGAGAGAGAGAGCTTCTTGACTGTGAGAACAGGTACTTTTCAATGTAGAAATAATGCAAAAGCAACTAATGACGGATAATTAAAAAAAAAAAAAGCCACAACATAAATTGTACAACTTATACCCATCTGTATGTCAGATAATGTTTGAGTGCAACCTCTGACTGAAATGTGCATTCTGTACCATACTGTGACATTTTGCATTCCCGTGACAAACAATACTTGGATATTTGCACCCATTAAAACATTTTTACAAAACATATTTTATTTTTTACATATTTTTTAAATGTTATAATTTTAAATGGTATATCGATAATGCAACATTGTAACTATTTAAGCCCCTATTTTAGAACAAATCAAGCAAGCTTCAAGTCTGAAAACACCCTAAATCACTCTTACAATTCTTAATACTCACACGGTACTCCTGTTGTTATTTTTGCGAGCTCCATGTCTGTCACTACTCCGACTGAAGAGAGCGAGATCTCAGCAAAACAGTCTGCATGTATGACACCCTCAGATACATACAGTAAAAGACGTAAAACTGTCATTGCCAGAAAAGGAGGACTGTAGCAGTTCCATACAGCTTATTTAATTTTTGAAGCATATTTTCAAAATAAAGCACATCACATTAAAATAATTGTAAGTTTCAGTGACTAAAAGTATATAAATATCATATACATATATATACACACACACACGCATATATATATACATATATATATATACATATATGTACATATATATATATATATATATATATATATATACTATATATATGTAGTAAACTTGAATAGACAAAAATGTGTTATAATAGTTTACCAGAAGTACTGTATGAGAATCATGTTCATTACATTATAATTAATTTTACTTGTCTACATCTACTTTTTAAAACTGTAAAAGAAAAAAGGAAATTCAAGAATTTCTTAGAAAGAGCACTGAGACCTTCTATACAAACAGGCTTTTTTTTGTGGTGACCCATCACAGTTGTTACTTCTTTTCACATCTAGTCAGGAAGTATTTCTATAATAGCAAGAGAGAGCTAAAAAGATCTGTGGGTCTCAGTACCCCCTTGAGTCCCCCCACCCACATCTCCCTTTTCCCCTTACAGCCCTGCCAAATGCTCAGATCCCATTGACTGGGAAGTGAAGGGGGTGGGGGACTTGTGAGGGGTAAGCAGAGAGATTGTGTTTGTTATGGACTGGGACAGTTTGACCACAAGCTGCAGTATTCTGTTTTTCCTACAGAGGTCTGTATACTACTTCCTATAAAACCCCTTATGAATGTGCCAAGGCAGCACAGAGGCATTACATTTTCATTGTCCAAGACTGCTCATAAAGAATGTGCTCGAGGATGGCATATGAGATACAGACCGGGTACTGCACAATGGATTCAGTCTTTGAAATAAACTCAAATTAATACCATAAAGCTCTTGTTGCTGACATTGTTGCTGACACCGTGTCTATGAGCAATCTTCTCCTCTCCTCTCCCTAACAGTTTACATGCGGCATTAACATGGCTGATCTTGTGTTGATCCTGTACTGTGGTTTATGTGTTACAGCAGGATGCTCTTCTGCCATCAGCATTAATATGAACTTGTTGAATTTGGCAGGCATAGATCTAGCAGTTATATTTTTCTCTTAAGGGAGATATGACCATTTTCTTTATTCAAGTCAGTGACTGAGACAAGCATTATGCATAACAGCATTCTTCCTACATGCAATCATCTTGACAATTCATAAAAGATTGTTTTCTGGGAGGTCCATTCTCAGATTCTAAAATAGTCCTCTAATGAAATGAATCAAGGAATCAGATTTCTCTCAGTCAAGGAATGAGAGCCAAAAGAGCAAGTTTGAATATAAAAGGCTTTGGCAAGTTGTATATTAAAAGGCCAAGGGAATTTAGTGGAATTCTGGTAAAATGGCCCCAGAGTAACACTGTGAATGATGTAATAACAGCCCAGCCTAGTTATTTGCTACATTTGCAATTGTTCATAGTTAGTAGGGATGCACCGATACCATTTTTTCTCATCTGATCCGATTCTGATATCGGAAATCTCACTATCGGTCGATACCTATCAGATACCAGTGTTGTTCCCTTTACAAAAAGCTTCACTATGATGCTGTGCTTTGCTAAGCGCTTTTGGGAACAATCCTGCATTGTGACCAGCTGTGAATATGTGTGTAACACGTCAATGAACATTGACCGGAATTTATAGCCTCGGCTGGGGAGATCATTAGATGCACCTGTGGCCAGGCTATAAATAGACGCGTCACCAGCGTGTCATCAGATCAGTTTTCTTCAGAGCAAACTGTGCTGTGTGTCTCACAAGCCTGGCAGAAACTTTCTTTCCTCTGCTAGGATTTAGAATTTGTTAGGCAGTGCGCAGTGAACCTTTTCGCCTTTCCCTCTTTCTATATATATTTATATATAAAATAGAAAAGAAAAAGGTGGAAAAATGTTGGAGAAGCAAAGCAAACGATGCGTGTTTCCCTGTCAACGTTCTATGACTGTCAGGAACACGAATCAATTTTGTTTTGTTTGTTTGGGGGAAAAGCATGCTGCTCTCACGTTGGGGCAGGGCGAGTGCGTGCATTGCGACCTACTTTCGGGCGAAATGCTTCGCGCTCGCCTCGCTTACTTCCAGGAGTCAGCGCCCACTCTTTCATCGTGGGGCTCTCGCATATATTTGGCTTAGGAGCGAGAGACGGGTCCGTCCCTATCGTTCGCTCTCTCTTTCTCTCCCCAGATCCAACTGATCCTTCTCGTAATCTGAAGCATGCCTCAGCGCCTCTTCGTTTCACGAGGGGGGCGCTGAACCTCTGTACATATCACACATAATAAAGCGGCTGAGAAATTACTCGAGGTGGTTACTCGGGCTGTGGCCAGACTGGCCCCCCAACGCTCCAAACTATAAGACAGATTTCTGTCTGGTGGCCAAACAAAACAAAAAAATTATAATAATAATATATTACATAATATAAAAAAAGAAAAAGGGAAAGCTCTCTCACTCATGGAGGAACCCATATACTTCCTGTGTTCACGTACACTCGACGTCTTTATACTCGACTATTGTGGGTGCTGAGACACGGGGGTATTCAATGATATTAATGGGGGTTTTGCGTCCGATTTTAGATCTTTGAGGCTTGAACCGCTCGGTCAGGGTGTTCAAGTTCAAGATGCTAACTGCCAAGACGGTCGTGTCTCAGATCCAACATTACGACTGGCTGATCACGATCGATCTCATGGACGCATATTTCCATATTGGAATTCTGCCACAGCACAGGAAGTTCCTGAGGTTCACTTTCGGGGGATGAAGCCTTCCAGTATCAGGTTCTTCCATTCAGCCTAGCCCTATCACCCCGCACATTCACGAAATGCATGGATGCAGCACTGGCTCCTTCGCGACTCCTGGGCATCCGCATTCTGAATTACATAGACGACTGGCTGATCTTAGCGCAGCTCCAAGAACTGGCAGTTCAGCACAGGGACATTGTCTTAGCTCATCTGGTTTCTCCGGGTCTGAGACTCAACGTCAAAGAGCGTTCTCTCTCCCACCCAGGGAATCACCTATCTGGGGGTTATATGGAATTCAATCATGATGTGGCACAGTTGTCTCCCGCTCGTATCACGTCCATTCAGAACACCCTGAGCAAACTCAGGCTAGGTCAAGGTTGCACTGTTCACCAGTATCAACAAATATTAGGTCTCATGGCGTCTGCGTCCACGGTGATCCCTTTGGGCCTGCTCCATATGAGACCGTTTCAGCTGTGGCTAAAAGCCAGGGGATTTCATCCAAGGGCCAGTCCTCTAGAGCTAATAAGGGTTACGTGCCAGGTGCTTCGTTCCCTTGCTATGTGGTTCAGACCCCGGTTTCTTACCTTGGGTCCCACTCTAGGTGCGTCTCGTTGTCGCAGGCTGCTAACGACAGACGCCTCCCTGACGGGCTGGGTAGCGGTCTTAAGTGGTCGTCCAGCTCAAGGGGATGGGAGGGTCGTCAGCTTGGTTGTCACTGTAACTGTCGAGTTGATGGAGGTATTTCTGGCCCTGAAATACTTCCTCCAGAGGCTACCATGTCTTGGTACGGGTGGGCAATACAGGTGCTGGTCATATAATTAGAATATCATCAGAAACTTGGATAATGTATACATTCGTTCCACACAGACTGATATATTTCAAGTGTTCATTCCTTTTAATTTTGATGATTATAACTGACAACTAATGAAAAACCCCAAAATCAGTATCTCAGAAAATGTGAATATTGTGAAAAGGTTCAATATAGAAGACACCGGGTGCCGCACTCTAATCAGCTAATTAACTCAAAACACCTGCAAAGGCCTTTAAATGGTCTCTCAGTCTAGTTCTATAGGCTACACAATCATGGGGAAGACTGCTGACTTGACAGCTGTCCAAAAGACGACCATTGACACCTTGCACAAGGAGGGCAAGACACAAAAGGTCATTGCTAAAGAGGCTGGCTGTTCACAGAGCTCCGTGTCCAAGAACATTAATAGAGAGGCAAAGGGAAGGAAAAGATGTGGTAGAAAAAAAGTGTACAAGCAATAGGGATAACCGCACCCTGGAGAGGATTGTGAAACAAAACCCATTCAAAAATGTGGGGGATATTCACAAAGAGTGGACTGCAGCTGGAGTCAGTGCTTCAAGAACCATCAAGCACAGAAAAAGCAAGACATGGGTTTCAGCTGTCGCATTCCTTGTGTCAAGCCACTCTTGAACAAGACACGGCGTCAGAAGCATCTCGCCTGGGCTAAAGACAAAAAGGACTGGTGTGGCATATAATTATATGACCAGCACCTGTACAGCGGTAGTCTCTTACATAAACCGTCAAGGAGGTCCACGTTCACGTCAGCTAAATTTCTGGTATGTCGGATTCTCCTTGGGGCCCAGGGCAAGCCCCTGTCACTCAGGGCAGATTATATCCCTGGATACCCGTATGTGGGAGCAAAATTGCCCAAATTGTGGAAACTTCATGTTTGGCCCCTGAAGGGTACCAACTGAGGGACACAGGGCTGTCACCTGAGGTTATCGAGACCATTCTTAGTGCTAGGGCTCCCTCTACCAGAATAATCTACACCAATAAATGGGGTGTCTTCAAAAAGTGGTGCAGTTCACATGGTGCAGATCCAGTTAACTCCCAAATTGTTTCAGTTCTGGACTTTCTGCAGGAAAAACTGTCAGCAGGCATATGCCCCGCTACTCTCAGGGATTATGTGGCTGCCATTTCGGCTTGCCACGCCTTGATGGACGGGGTGCCTTTGGGGAGGCATCCTCTAGTCGCTCGGTTCATTTGTGGAGCCACGCAACTGAGGCATCCTGTTAGGACCAGAACTCCTTCATGGAACTTAGCAATAGTCCTGGAGGGTCTGGTTGAGACCCCCTTTTGAACCTCTAGAGTCAGCCTCTGACAGACTTCTGACTCTCAAGATGATCTTTCTTATGGCGATTACCTCTCTTAAGAGGATTGGGGATCTACAGGCTCTGTCTGTTTTGCCAGCCTGTTTAGAATTTGCCCCAGGTATGGCCAAAGATATTCTGCATCCTCATCCTGACTACCTTCCTAAGATGCCTTTTTCGACACTACGTCCTGTCACTCTGGAAGTCTTCTGCTGCCCGCCGTTTTTAACGCCGGAGCAGGAAAGACTTCACGGACTCTGCCCTGTCCGTGCCCTTCAGACATATGTCCACCAGTGGTGTAAGTCAGGGCAATTATTAGTCTGCTATGGGGGCTGCAACAGGGGGGCGGCTGCTACCAAGCAGACTGTCACATTGGGTGAGGGATGCTACTGCCCTGGCCTATGAGGCGCGCGGTCAAGCTTCGCCAGTAGGTGTCAGGGCTCACTCCACCAGAGGGGTCGCCTCCTCTAAAGCCTTGGCTAGAGGGGTCCCTCTGCAGCAGGTTTGTGATGCGGCAGGCTGGTCCTCTCTGCACACATTCATCAGATTTTATAGTTTGGATGTTCATGCTACTCCGGGCTCTTACGTCCTTGAGTCGACATCTCAAGCTCATGCCTGAACAGGTTTGTGAAGCAGCAGGCTGGTCCTCTCCGCGCACATTCATCAGTTTTTATTGTTACTCAAGCTCATGTCTGAGACCTCTTGTGTTCTTGTGAGCACACTTCACAACCATAGGGGTCCGGACAGCCCCAGTGCGGCGGCGTGGGTATTGCGTTCCCAAAAGCGCTTAGCAAAGCACAGCATCATAGTGAAGCTTTTTGTAAAGGGAACGTCTCGGGTTACATGTGTAACCCTTGTTCCCTGAAAAAAGCGGAACGAGATGCTGCGCTTCTTTGCGGCACTGGGATGTCCCAGGACTGCTCTTCAGAAAAATATATCTGACGACACGCTGGTGACGCGTCTATTTATAGCCTGGCCACAGGCCAGGCCACAGATCACAGATCTCACCAGCCGAGGCTATAAATTCCGGTCAATGTTCATTGACGTGTTACACACATATTCACAGCTGGTCACAATGCAGGATTGTTCCCAAAAGTGCTTAGCAAAGCGCAGCATCTCGTTCTGCTTTTTTCAGGGAACAAGGGTTACACATGTAACCAGAGATGTTTTTTTGCATAATCAGTTTATAATATTTTTACATTATTGTGTGGAACTAACTGGGGGAACTCTTTAATATGTAAAGAAACACACACCTCTAACTACACATTATTTCAATATAAATGTGTAGCTTATAAGGAAAAACTTGATTTTTAACTAGTATACTGGATAATGTAGCAGTAAAATTAACAGTAATTCCAGAATAAGTCATCAGTAGAAAAGAGGCCTTTATTTTTTGGCAAAATTTTTTCAACTTGTATCTAGACTTTAAAGGATTCAGATCTCTTATTTTGTTCAATTTAGTTGTAAGACGTCAGTCCACTTTTCATTCACACAGTTATTTTTTGGAACCCATTCAACTGAAATATCTTTATAATTTGTAAACAAATGATAATACTAATAATGTATTATAATAGTAATATATCGTAATACATCTCAATCATGCACCTTTAACTTTTAAACCCTCACGCTTTTATTTTGACATTTTGAAGTCTCCAGAAAGTCCTCTATGTGTCTGTTTATAGGCAAGTTCACACAAACTCTTTACCCTCCTGCCATCTGGCAAGAGGTACTGAAGCATTCGGGCCCTCGCGGCCAGACTGTGTAACAGCTTCTTCCCCCAAACATTCAGACTCCTCAATACTCAGACTGGTTTGACACACACACACACACACACACACACACACACACACACACACACACACACACACACACACCACACACCACACACACACACACACACACACACGTGTCCTGAGGTGCACTTTAATTACTGTCACTTTATAACTGTCTGCTACCTCAATAACTGCTATGTGCATAGAACACTATCTCATAGTATGTTATGTTTACATTTTTAGAAACTGTCATCTTTTTGCTCTGCTGTGTACTGGTCGGCGCTGCACTGTCTCTCACTGTGCCTATTGTCCTGTTCATTGTCAGAAATGTATTGCACTGTCCTGTACCTTTTGCACATGCACTTTATATAGGTATTATATATATATATAATATATATATAATACCTGTATATGTTCACTTAATGGGAAGATAGGCACACACTCTAAACATCCGATAAGCACCTACCTGATCAGTGGTAAAAGCCTCCACTCCATATATCAAAAAGTGCTAATTCAGTATAGATTTAAATAACAAGCCGTTCAGCGAATCCTCACTCTACACTCTCTCTACCCTCCCTCCCTTACTTGTTGGGGTGTACTAAATGGGATATTGAGTGTTTCCCTGTAAAAATGGGTCAGCTCACTATGAGCCAGACAGTCTAGCTCAGAGACAACCAAAAACCAGAGTAGACTCCCACAGACTCACACTTCAAGCCATCTATCCGTTTGGTCCGCCCCAGAACTGTGCTCTTAACAGCACCAGAATCAATAAGGGGGTTGTCCGAAATGAATATTCAGATCTTATCTAGAACATTCATTTAGGATTAGAGCATTACACTAAACTGCTCAGCACACTGAGATGGAAAACATCTATTAATTTTTCATAGGTTGCTGTTGTAAAAAGCAGCTTCGCAAAATATATATGCAAACCAGCTGTTTTACCACAATTTCCAGGGACTATTCTCAGTATTTAAATACAGACACAGCATGTGTGCCTAAATATATGCGCGCACACACACACACATACACACACATTTGAAGCAAAAAAGTTATCAAACACCTACATCACCCTGTGAAAAACTAACTGCCCACTTAAACTTAACACCTGGTTGTGCCATATTTAGGACTGTTTTGTAATGTACTGAACATTACTGCAAATATAGACTAATGCAACTTAAACCAAGCACAAAATTGCATTATAATTTTCTATATCACAAAGTATGTGCCTCTTATGCATCAATATTCATGCAAACAAATACTTTCATCTCAAGCTCTCTTTTTACCCTCCAACTTCAGTGTTTCCCACAGGATTTTGTGAGACTGTGGTGGGTGGACCTCTGACCCTCTATGAGGGCATGCTCCCCCATTAGAAAATGTTGTACATTTTAACTTTGTGATTCTAGTAGAATTTAATAGAGGAGTGGTGGTGGTGTAGTGGGCTAAAGCACATAACTGTTAATCAGAAGGTCACTGGTTTGATTCCCACAGCCACCACCATTGTGTCCTTGAGCAAGGCACTTAACTCCAGGTTGTTCCAGGGGGATTGTAAGTGCACTGTAAGTCGCTTTGGATAAAAGCCTTAAAATACTGTGCAGGATTGCTAGTATTGTGCAAAATGTTATCATTTCCACAAGTTCCACGTTCATAGCACAGGAAATTCCCACACATTATTATTCACTTTACAGTGCAGCTGTGAATTATATATTTGTTCTTGTTGTATTAACAATTTTTTTTTTATTGATTCACATATTAAAACACAGAAAAACAAACTATATACAAAGAATCAATAATTAACCCCCAATATAACCCCTCCCAATCCTCAACCCCACCCTGGCCCCCAAAAACATCCCAGTGGTACATGATTAAAGACACACAAAAAAATAGATCACACATAATGACAACTACACCTCTCTCTCCAATGCCCCTCCCTGAGAGCACTCCAGAAACGCCAGATATCCGCCCCATTTCCCCACATTCAAGTCCAATTTCCCCAGTCTTCTAAATGACCCTTCTTCAAAGGCCACCACCATCCCCATTTTCGAGCACCACTCCTGAAATGAGGGCGCTCCAACCGACCTCCAACCCCTTAAACCCATCCGCCTGGCGATCATGACACTGGTCAGGACCCAACTCTTTGTGTCCATTCTCTACAATGATGACCGCCCCATCGCCCAAAACAAAGAGTCTGGGGCAAAATGAAACCAGAGTGTCCAACACGTCACACACAAAACTTTGAACCTTCAACCAAAACTCCTGGATCTTAACACCTGGATCTCTGATTGGCATCACCAGCATTGGGATTGTCTTTATTTGACTATACAATCTAGAGGGGGTCCAAGCTTAAATCTTTCTCCCTCTTGGTAGAAGTTAAAGCTCTGTTGCCAGACTCTGAATTAGTAGTGAGTAATACACTGATGCCTCATGATGACCTTTTCCAAAAAGCAGTAATCACCCTTCCCAAAGTGTCTTCAGCTTTAGGGGGGTGAATGCTACTCCCAAAAATAGTACAGAGCAGGTGGCGCAACTGTAAATACCTGAAGTACTGAGATCCGGGAAACCCAAAATGTTGAATACAATTTTCAAAGGATCTCAACACTCCACTCTCATATAGCTCACAGAGTGTATCAACCTCCCTCACAATCCACTCTGTCCAGCAGAAAGGGGACTTATTAATACATAATTTTGGGTTCAGCCATATGCTCGATGCAACATTTAAATAAATGTCTGAATTAAACATTCTGGACACTTTTGTCCATACAGAGTGCAACTGCGAAAAAACAGGGTGTAACTTAACTTCTCCGGTTAGTTTGATAGAAAGGCGTTGTAATGGCGAAATAGGGGCAAGATTTTCCTGTTCAATACAAAACCAGGGAGGGGCTCTTGAAAGTGGAAGCGACCAATGAGCCAAATGTCTGAGACCGAACACATAATAATAAAAGAAAATCTTGGGTAGGCCTAGCCAGATTTGTCAATTGGCCTATGTGTAACTGAAAGGTAATCTGGGGTGTTTACCGTTCCAAATGAAGGACTTTGCTATGCTATCAAATTGCTTGAAATAAGAGAGGGGGACACCTATAGGGAGAGACTTTAGCAGGTAGTTGAATTTTGGAATACAATTCATTTTAATTAACTTTCCCAATCATCAATAAATCTAATGAAGCCCACCTGCCAACATCGCTCGAAAACCTTTTTTATTAAAGAGTCAAAATTAACTAAAATCACACAAATTTGCTGGGAACAAAATACCCAAATACTTAATACCCTGTTTGGGCCACTGAAAGGTGCCGTTATCTGGGCAGTATGCTGTTAGAGCCAAAGCTTTGGATTTAGACCAATTAACTCTGTATCCTGAGAACTTGGAAAATGAATTAATAATTATTTGGAGGCAAGGCATAGATCTAGAAGGGTCTGAGACAAATAATAAAACATGATTGTGTAACGCAAAAGCTTATGCGCCACACCTCCCGCCATCACCCCTGGAAAATCATCATCCTCATCGCAGCTGCTAATGGTTCCAGGGCAAGACAGAACAATAATAGGGAAAGAAGGCAACCCTGCAGGGTGCCCCTATCCAGAGTAAAGTGATCTGAAATTAATCAATTTGTTTGTACCGCTGCAACCGGGTGTCTATAAAGTAACTTAATCCATCCAATAAACATATTCCCAAACCTGTACATTTCCAAAATCTTAAAAAGATAATCCCATTCTACCATATCAAATGCCTTTTTGGCATCAAGTGAGATGATACTACTGGTGTCTGAGCATTCACCACTGACCACATGATATTGCCGAAATGCCTAATGTTATCAGAAGAGCTACAGTCCTGAATAAACCCCATCTTATCTATATGTATACAAGATATCATAACTTTAATTAATCAGTTAGCCAAAATTTTTACAATATTTTAATGTCTAGCTGGATCAGGGAAATTGGACGTTAACTAGGATTTTGAATTCTTTGACATACATAAACACATATATAAATATATATTTATTCGACAGCCAAACTAATGTTCAGTGAGCCGGCCCATTCATCTGCTACATGAGTGCTACAAATGACCCAATCACACACCCAATCCTTCAAGAAATGCTCCACAAAACAAACACCAACCAACAGGAGGAATAAGCACAAATAAAGTGCAGATTTATCCACAACACTGGCCCGAAGGAGTGCTGCTACGCAAAGCAAACTCCAGCCGCTAGGCAGAACCAGCAAAAAAAAAAAAAAGCCGCTCAGCTTCCTCAGACAATCAGGTGGATGTTCAGTGAGTCAGGTTCACTTGGCTGCAACATGAGAACCACAAATATCTTGCTCAGTCATTGACTTTTATAAAGTACATTGCTTGTTGGGGACATGTAATAACTTTACAGCCATCCTTAGTATCTATTGTCAATTTGGCCAGGAACATCAGTACAAAAGTAACCTTCCGTTGATGTATGATGTTTCTTGCATTCCTTGAATCGATCATGTTTCACTCGTCGTATTCGCAAAGTCTGGGAATAAGAAAATGCTTTGATTTTTCCAAGAAAGCCTTTCTTTACTCCTTGCCTCAAGATCTTTTTGGATTATCCCAGACATTTGTCCAGAATTGATCAGGGCCCGTCTCCCTCAGTGCATCGCTGAGCCAGGATCCTGTGAGCTTGCTTGATTTCCAGCTTATGGCCTGTTTTGTCAAGCAGATTCAGAAAGAGCCCGTCAAGGAATTCCACCATATTCTGACCCTCTACTCCTTCAGGAATTCCAACAATTCAAACGTTATTCTGCCGGTTATGATTTTCCATATCCTCCAACCTTTCCCAGACGCGCAAACCACCTTGGTCGCTAGTGAATTAGTAGCCAATTCCCTCTCCGAAGACTCCAGATAATTGATCCGTTTCTCGACATCTGCCACTCTTGTAACTATCTCAGTGAATTAAGTCTCCATGGCCATAATCGATTGACATATTGCAGCAAGATCCTCCAAGTCAGCAACGACCTTAGTCAACAATGCCGAAATGTTCAACAATTGTTGATGGATCTCGTTCACCTCTCTGGCCAAATAGACTTCCTGGTTGAGGCCTCCGGAGGGGTGTCAGCTTGAGCACGTCAGTGTCTTTTAATGTCTTCAGAGCCTGAGGATTTTTAATTCTTTGACATATTGTCTTTCTAGAACAGTTATGGATCAGGATGTACCGAATCTCATCAGTTTATGACACAAAAAGACTAGCAAAGTGCGCAGAGCTCGCCGTTCACATGTCTGGACCTCGCATGGCGTCACATGACTCTCTGCAGCTGCGAATTATTAAACCAATAGATACAGATGAACAAATCAAATCAATACACTTGTTTTTGTATCAAACTGTAATTCCAGAAGATGCACGAGTAAATCCACTCTCCCTCTCTCTCTCGTGCAGCTGTCAGCAGTGCTTGAGAGGGTGTTGTGTTTAGTGTGAGCACTTGAAGTGAGGGAGCGCTTTGTCGCATAGTTACTGAACTTAAGATGTTACAGATGTACAAACCTTTCTAAACCTGTTAATTCGTCATGCACAAGGCATTATACCACGTATATTTAAGCAAGCAATGCAATGCAATAAAACAATTGCTCCCGTTTATAATGAACAAAACTCTTAATATTGAAAGAGCGTGACTGAGGCAATCTAAAGTTTTGATGCCTTTCATATATTGGCGCTCCATCATTAGTCATAATGCAGCACATTTGACAAAAAAGGCAGAAATAGCAAAAATGCTTTGTGTACCAGCTGCATGGTGAAGAGAGACACTTAAACACCTGTTACATCCCTCTGGTGTTCCATCCAGTGTCGGAAATGAATGGGGCTCTGGGCAAAAATCTTAAAAATATGAACTTATAAATATGAGGGCAAAAAGAATGCCCCCGCCAAGAGTTCCTGTTGCTTTATTAATAACATCTGATATAACTCAAAATACATACACTGGTGACCAAATACTTTATGATCAGTTGAATGCCACTTTGGTGAACTAAAGTACCAATTTCCTTCCAAAACAACTAAATCTGTAAATTATTCCAAACTTTTGGCCGCCAGTGTACATCGCAATCTTTATTGGAATTTTCACTGAACATTATTTGTTTTATGCTGTCCGTTACGCAGATGTTGCAGTCAGAGTCAGAAGTGCATGCTCAGGCCATAAACGTGCACAGACAGGTACTCTGCTTCCCACAAACTCATCAGTTTGGTGTTGTGCTCACGTATTAAATTACAATTGGACAGCATTTCCTTGTTATGAAGGGAGATCTGTGAGGATGCGTCCTGTAACAGAGCATTTCGGTGTGAGATTTGTGATGCGCTGCCTGAGGTGGAGCCGGGGCCCTCTACGTCAGCTCTGCATCAGATGATGTAAGGGAGGGGGAAGTCTCGGCTTCCCCAGCCCCCACAGGATTCTCCACTGGGGATTTCCCTCTGGAGCAGGTGTGAGATTAGACATGGTGTGGGCAATTATTTTGGTAAAGGGGCCACATCGGGCTTTAAGTAGTGCATAGGGAGCCACATTGTATTCCTTTTCAGATACAATTTTCAGCTCTGATTTGGTTTTGGTCTTTTAAGCCCAGAAATATTTGTGTACCGTAATTTCCGGACTATAAGCCGCAACTTTTTTCCCACGCTTTGAACCTCGCGGCTTATACAATGACGCGGCTAATATATGGATTTTTCCCGCTTTCAAATTTTATAAAAAAAAAAAAAACATTCTGTGACGTGCTCAGTTTTTTGGCGTGAAGCTTTCATTAGACCAATGAAATTGCCGAACGGGTTAAGGTCAAAACAACTTTTTTTGTTTACTGTTTAGATTAAATCGAGCGCGTTCAAACTTCCCATCATTCTGATTACGGTAGTAATTTTGTCACCCTCACCATGGCAAAGACATGGAGAAATGCATATGATGCAGATTTCAAGTTGAAGGCGATTGATCTGGCTGCTGCACGGGAGCTTGGTCTTAATGAGTCGATGATAAGACGCTGGAAACAGCAGCGTGAGGAATTGACTCAGTGCAGAAAGACAACTAAATCTGAGGCTATTTAACTCCGACACCGAAGGAGATGACTTCAGTGGTTTCAGTGCACAGGACGAGGAAGATAGTGACCAATGACTTTATTGGTAGGCTACTGTTTACTGCAAATGTTTTATTACAAGCCGTGTGTGGCAGCGGGGGCGTGGTCAAGCGCCCGTCCGGGAGAGAAAAGTTGTAAGGGCGCTTACACCTGAGCTAAATTATGTCTAACACCGGTGTCTAATTTCAAGTGCCCTGCTTCACGTGTCCTTCTTGGGAAAACTGTCACACGGGCACCAGTGTGACAGTTTTCAGCAGGGCACTTGACGTTCCAGGTAAGGCTTTTAATGGCCACAGCAATGTTTACAATCAATTTTATAAAATTTCTCAATTCTTCTATCGCCAACACTAGACTGACGTGTGTCACTCTCTCAGCTCTGTGGCTGCTGCATTTTATGCCGCTCTCCCCATGCTTACTGAAATTAGACACCGGTGTTAGACATAATTTAGCTCAGGTGTAAGCGCCCTTACCGCTTTCTCTCCCGGACGGGCGCTTGACCACGCCCCCGCTGCCACACCGTGTTTCGTTAAAACCTATTTATTTTTGTTACAAGCCGTGTTTCGTTAAAGCCTGAGTAAAGTTCATTTGTTTCAATGTACCGGTAAGCACCTGCGGCTTATAGACAGGTGCGGCTTATTTATGTTCAAAATAATATTTTATTTAAAAATCAGTGGGTGCGGCTTATATTCAGGTACGCTCAATAGTCCGGAAATTACGGTACTCAATTTTCTGAAGTGTATCTGTGACTAATGGGACTATTCTGCAATTGTCAAAAGTATTGTATTGCTCTACAAAAGGTAGATATTTTCTATCAGGCATTAAAAAAAACAGAACAAAAATTATTTTACCATCTCTACTTCCCTGTTAATTTATAATTCAATATAACACTCTACATCAGGGGTCTGTTTTAATAAATTGATAGAACTTTTAATGTTTGTCGCAAAGCGGGCGAGTTTACTTATTTTTTTCTAAAACATTACCCGTTTACATGCTAAAAGGGTCATGATGCGGGTCTCCTCGATTTCAGCACACAACTGAATAACACAGGCTGCATGACTATGATAAATAATTACTGCACGAGTTAGATTAACATACAGGTGCGAAGGGACTTTTCTAAATTGCACAAATAAAAACTACATACGTATACATATACACATATACATATATGTCTCTGGCTTGCTTTTGCTCACATGTTAATGATGCCGAGATCTACGTTTATATTTATTTTAATCACTGAGAAGGTTTACCTGCAAAGTAGCACCAACATCATAAGCAGCCTCAAGAATGGACACAGAGTAGCCGTATAACACTTTTCCATGATCAGAATATTGCACTACAGATCGCCAAGTATGTTCAAAGGGGAAAGCAAGAGATAGAAAAAGCACACTGGCATGCGTGGTTGCCAGATTGCACAAAAGAAGCATAACATTAGGTAGAATATTTCCAATTTGCACAAGTATAAATTTCAAACTGAGGGTGTTGCGTCTCTTATCTGGCAATCCTGAGCATGTTAAACACTTTTAGAGACGCGTTAGGTCCCAATGCATGTTAACTGAAATATCCAATGAAAAAAAACGCTTTTACGATAAATGAGCCGCTGGCCACTTTAAACCATGTTGAGGGCCTGATCCGGCCCGCGGGACGTATGTTGCCCATGTCTAGATTAGACTCTTAGGTACACCTTTGACCAAGTGAGTGATTGATTGTCACTGTCTTCAGCCAGACATTGCAATTGCCCATCCATACTTTTCCATTATAAATGACTGTGTGCATAGAGTGATGCAGGATGCTTAGACAAAGGAATATACAACCTAGTTATTGATACAGAAGAACAGTCAGTAAATGTTATTCCAGAAGGCTCATTATAATCTGATGGCGGGTCACTTAGGGCAGGAAAAGACACTGAACCGTCTAATTGTCCGTTTCTATTGGCTCGATTGCAGCCTGCCCGAGATCCAAGACCAAAAATGAGGTGAGACAGTTCCTGGGGCTGGCTGGCTATTATAGGATGTTTGTGCCTAATTATTCAGACTTCATCAGCCCGCTGACCGATCTCACTAAAAAGGGAGCCCCAGACCCGGTCCAGTGGTCGGAGCCATGCCAACAGGCTTTTATGCAGGTGAAAGCTGTGCTTTGTGGTGGGCTGTTGTTACATGCTTCTGATTTTTCTCTCCCTTTTGTTGTACAAACCGACGCATCAGGAAGGGGGTTGGGAGCCATGTTGTCACAGGTGGTGGAAGGGGAGGAGCGCCCTGTGCATGTGTCCTAAGTGTCAAAATGCTTCAGTGTCTCTTAAGTGTCCAAATACTTTTTGGAGCCACTGTATATCACATAGCTCAAATTAATTCAAATAAATTAACACCTTACAAAATGCAAACATAAATTGTGAATGCGCTCATAAATCACATATGCAAATACCACGAGTGAATTAAAAGATACTACACTGTGAAAATCGAACTAATGACAAGACCTTTTGTTTGACTGAACAAAGGACAGCATAACATGAAGCATTTCTAAGAGTATAGCAATAGGGAATCTACAAATCTTATTCCTCACTTTTAGAACAGCAGATTCCACCTGGATAACGTAATGCAAAGGCAGTGAAGGAGAAAAGGAATGAAAGCGAGTGTTTAATAATCACCCCTTCATCTCTCTGCCTGTACTCTCTCGTGTGAAAGAGCCAATTCTCTCTAAAGCTCTTGAGGTGTGACGGCTAGAAAAAGTGGGTCCTTGAATACTAATAGGATTTCTCTCATTCTCAGAAGATTGCTGGGCAGTGAAGCGAACACGTGTGATCCATTCAATGTGTTGCTGAACAGCCCTGCAGGAATTCTAGAAAGAATACTTGAGTTTCTAGAGAGAATGCAAGGCATTGAGCTCAAAGACACACCTGAGACTTGGTGCTTGAGACAAAAACCTGGTACTACAAGTGTCCTCATTTGAGCCAACTGACTTTGGACTGATCTACCCACGTGCACACATTCACAAGACAGTTTCTTAGTGAGAAACATGTAGGCTAAAGATTATCGTTGCATATTTGCAATCTAACCTGGTTTCACAGCATCACGTTTTTATACCTACTTTTTTGTAAAATGATTTTAAGTGGCTTGTTGTATGAATTGCGACAGTTAAAAAAAAGAATCCAATGTGTTTTGAGAGACACAAGGGTGAATAAAGGATGACAACATTTTCACTATTCTTTAGATTGCGGACTAGAAGTTAGACTGCCAAATTTTTACATAACTCTGATCCAATCACGCTTTTAAGTATAAACTGTACTAAATAATGGATTGAGTGACTGCAACCACTGGAATGAGCAAAAACAACAAATGATGAAACAATCAAGCAATAAATATACAAAGCATAATTTTGGTCTACATTGGGGAGCCACAATTTCTTCATGAGATAAAATTCATGCTGCTGTTTATGGGAATAATAAATCAAATAAGGATATGTAAAGTCTGTGTTCTAAACCGTGCAGTCACATCATGTTGACTTTTTCCAGTGCTAGTGAGGAGATCAGCATTCGCTCTATGTAGAGAGTTAAGGACAGTACAGAGGCCGCACGTTCCAACAGGGTTATTTCCGGGAAATCACATGTTTTTCTAAAGTCTGAATGGAAAGCACTAGAGAGAGCACAAGAGAGAGGTATAAAATCTAACGACCCTAGATTACTTTTACCCTGACAACCTTGCATACAACATTAAATACTGTGCAAAGACGCAAAACAAGCAATACACAGCCTGAATTTCGGCACAGGATTGTTGGTATTGCGCACAATTTTAATAATTCCTGCAAATTCCACGTTCATAGCGCGGGAAATTCCTGCACACTTTTATTCACTTTACAGTGTAGCTGCGAATTATTAAATCAATAGATACAGATTAACAAATCAAAACTTTTTTTTGTATCAAACTCCATCCAGGATTGGAAATTAAAGAAATGTAAAATATGGGTGCAAAAAGAATGCCCCCGCCAAGGGTTCCTGTTGTTTTAATAATAACATCTGATAAAGTTCCAAATACATACTGTACATTGCCAACTTGGAATTGGAATTTTCACTGAACTTTGTTTCATGCTGTCTGTTGTACAGATGTTGCAGAGTCAGCGGTGGATGCTCGTGGCACCCTGCACCAGTTCGGTGTCATGCTCGCGCTATAAATTATGTGGCTGTCCTAGTGAGTAACACTGTCGCTCCCTCTGCTCTATCCTACTTCCCTGCCCATCGGATCATCTCACTTATGCATCTCTCTGTTTGAAAAGCCTCCTCACCAGCTAGAAGTCTTTTATGTGACTCATAAGAACAAATAGTCTCAGAGAGCGATTAGTTCATTTTGTGTTGGCCGCGCATGCGTAACCTCCATTCGTTACATGAAAACTGCATAGGCGCTGTACAGTTTACATAAATTATTATTTCACCTTTCAACTTTTTTGGCCCGAGTCGTTCGTTCTTTTGTCACGTGACAAAGAACAAAAGACTTGGACAAGAAGATTCCAGAGGCGAACTAAACTTCCTGTTACTCATAATTTGTCCTTGGCTGCATAATAATTTTTCCCTTATTGGGACTATTGGGTAATAATGTTGATTACCACAAAAATAATAACCACTTCTCCCAAAACTATATTAGGCAAACAATAAAATAAAAATGGGGGTGAATGGGGACCAATCCAAAAAATTTAAAATACTCACCGTTTCAAAAGTAAAGCCACAATAAAATATGCATGCAAACATGATTTTTGTGATTAAATCGCTTAAGAATCTTTTCTGTGTAAAGTTATATCTAATTTTACAACTTTGTTGCCATGTTTTAGGAGTTGCCAAACATATGCAAGTTTTAACAAAATAATTAATGTAAGGTTTTTGTAAAATTATAATCTTCACATTTGTGCATTTAAAAACCCCTCTACCATATTCACTTCCATTGTAAGTTCCTCAATTTTTGCCTTTTCAATGAAAAGGAGAGAAAAGTAAAAAAACTAAATTTGTGGTAATCAACATTGTCACAAATGCTGTTGATTGAGCTTAACTTGTATTGAACCTGAAATATTTCTTTAAGATATGCTAGGGGAATTAACCTATCAAATTTAAGGTATTTGGATAAAAATGTCTAATAATTATGAGTCTGCAAGACACATAATTACAGTGACAGTTATAACTGAATGCAAGTGCCATACTAAAATAATAGATATCATACATTCAAAGAGATCAGCAGTTACAGAAATACTCAAACAGCCCATCTGGCACCAACAATCATGCCACCAAATCAATGAGATCACATTTTTTCCCACATTCTGATGGTTGATGTGAACATTAACTGAAGCTCCTGACCCGTATCTGCATGATTTATGCACTGTTGCCACATGATTGGCTGATTAAATAATCACATGGATGATTGTTGGTGCCAGATGGGCTGGTTTGATTATTTCTGTAACTGCTGACCTCCTGGGATTTTCACACACAAGTCTCTAGAATTTACTCAGAATGGTGCCATAAAAAAGAAGCATCCGGTGAGCTGCAGTTCTGTGGATGGAAAAGCCTTGATGATGAGAGAGGTCAACAGAGAATTGCCAGACTGGTTCAAACTGACAAAGTCTACTGTAACTCAGATAACTGCTCTGTATATCATATCAGAATGCTATTCGGAGATGTGGTTGGTGCCGTTTTGGCAGCACGAGGGGTACCTCCACAATATTAGGGAGGTGGTTTTAATGTTGTGGCTGAATGGTGTATGAAATAGCACTTCACTTATGTCATTAGGGCCCCGAGTTGATGTTTTCTGTTTCAGTTGTCCTTCTAGTGAAACGGTCCATAAACCTTCAGTTATTTCTTGGTATTGGTGCAGAGACACTGACGTCAGCGTCTCTCCACTCATGCTTAGAAACTGCAAAATTATGATGGAGAATCATGGCTATTATTCCTCATAGGAGAAGAAAGCAGCAGCACATTTTAAGAACTAGGATACACCTGCAGCCTAGACAGCAGAATGTGGACAGAGTAAGTTGTGGGGAAAATAATCTACTTGATGTCCCTTCATTCTTGTTGCTCGTTACACTTAAAAAGTATTTAATTACACTAAAAAGTTGTGGTTTCACAGGTATTCACGTTTGCATTCTTTCATATGTATAGAGCAGGAAACACTACTCTTGTACCTATTCTTAGTGACATCAAAACAATCAATATTGTGTAAGCATGTATTGTGGAGGGGACCAAAGGGAAAATAAATATGTTTCAGGTCTCTTGGGGAAAAAAAATCTGTCATGGCTTCAGAACATATTAAAGCAGAATGCCCTTTAAATGAAATAGCACACTTATACAGTAGAAAATGACCAGAAGATTACACACAACTATAATGTGTTGCCTCATTATAGCATGTGTTAATAATGATTTGTGAATAACATGGGTTTTTATCAGTTGGCTATGTAAAGTCATATGTAAAAATAGCACAAACGAAAATTAGAAAATGTTTTAAATTAAGTTCAAAAGGTGCACTCAGTAAGTTTGTAGCTGCTCTTACTCACCCCATCAGTCCCAGTATTACTTGTGGTTTTGGATTCTATACTGAAACCCATTATCCTGAAAGTTTGTTTACTAAGTGCTGCTGGTTTACACCTAAGATGTTTGCTTATCTTCTGTTTTGTTACTTTTAGTAGTTACTTTAGTTACTCCCATCCTACACACATCCCTATAATGGACATTCTTGGATTTATTCCAAAACTATTTTTGCACATTGTTATGCACTGGACTGTGACCACACAGCCACGATTCGCAAGCTGTCTGCAGACTTAACATTGCCTTGAGCTTGCACTTGTAGTTTTGCAACTCTCACCATTTCAGGACTACAGAAGGGATTTCTTGTTTGGACATTTTACCTGAATATGACTGAATGAGTGCCATACCACCATCACTCTGGACTTATACTGCTGACTCAGGCTCCGTTGTAGTCTGTACAAAGCAGGGGTGGACTGGCCATCGGGAGGAGGGCTGGCTGCAAAACGGGGCCACGATATGCTGAAGGGGGCCACGAAACGATGTCACAATATGCAGGAGACATTGACACACATTGCCAATTCCCCCCCACCCCCACTTTAGTGAAACTTGAATTAGCAAAAACTTACTGAATGCACCTTTTATGTGACTCCAAAACGGAGTATACTGAAGAAAAAAGATAACCTAAAAATGTGCTTAATGTGGTAAAATCTAGATTAACGGATTTGATTTAAATAAAAAATATTATAACATGTCTGAATTAATCTGTCTTTTTGGTTACACCAACAAAACCTATTTTTAAAGTTTATGTTGGGAAGAAATAGCTTCTTGACATAACAATTACAGGTTACCAGTTTTTACAGTGCGAGCATTAAATCACTACTATACAGCATAGAGTAACGCAGTCTTAGGACCTTAAACTAGGCTATTTTCTGCAAAAATAAAGACTACATTTTGAAGCCTGAAGTAAATAATTATAGGAAAAATAAAATAAATCAACTTTGTAAGAAACTCAAAAGGATGTTGAAAATCTCATTACTTGCAAAACTACTTTTAGTTTTAAGCTAGTTAAATAAACATATTTTCAATCATATAACATTCATTTAAACTTTACGTTAACATCAGAATACATCTTGAGGAAATTAATCTTTATATTGCTGCTTGTAACTCATGTAACTAACCGGAGTAGCAGTTACATACTGTAAGCAGGCTCTTAACAGAGTAGGCAACTCATACCTCAGATACTACATCCAATTGGTGCTGTGAACATCTAAAAGGTTAAGAAAGCACTCCTGTCCGTTAATTGAACTGGTTCTTTTTAGTGAACGAGATGAAACAGTACTCCAAATCAGACTGAATCGTTTGAAACAGTTCACATCTTGTGTGAACTACTTATCCACAAGTTACTCTCTTAAAGAGGCCCTATTATGCTTTTTGGGATTTTACCTTTCCTTTAGAGTTTAATATAGACGTTTGTGCATGTAAGAGACTCTGCAAATTTACTAAGTCCATGCAAAAGGGAGTTATTCTCTCCCACAGAAAACACTGCTTAAGAACTACAAGAAACGGCTGGATTATAGTCCAGCCATATCTTCCGTGAAGTATCTTCGTCATTGTGTAACACATTTGCATAATGCCCGCCTAAAGACTACTTTGACCCGCTCGCAAACAAACGCAGTAATAGCCAAGGCCAGGATGAGCTGGGTTAGTGTTGTCGCTAATTTCTTCACTCCGAAAGCAAAAGCTCTTTGTTTGGACTTCCAAAGGCAGACAAATATAAATATCAGTGGTTAAAATTATTTTTTACCACTATTCCTCAGCAGTACAACCACAACAATGCCGGATTTTCAAGACGGTTACTCCAGAAAAATGGTGCAGATCCAACTTTGTTGGGACAATCCGGCGTTTCAGGATCCCAACCTGTAAGTATGCTTGAATATTTGTGGATTTATCAGCTACCGAAAGTTCAAAAGCGGAGTTTTGTGTTGTAGCTACGGTGTACACCCAGTGCACAGCTGTAGTCCTCTGCTAACCTGCTAGCTAATGCTATTGCGTTGAACTAGATTTGGTATCAGCTGCGGGTCCACTTTTACCTACAATTGTGTAGAACTATGCAGATTGTTTGTCATTCTTACTATCATGAATAGTGATCAAGTGTGCAGATGGATTTATTTTTACAAATGGTAATTTTACATCTGCAATCCACATTAGTGCTCAGCTAACTTGCTATGTAATGTTATTGTTTTGGTAAGGGTTTCCTATTCAGCTGTGGACTGCTTTTACCTAAAACTGTGTAACATTATGGTCGATCTCAAGAGTCTTATATAATTACATAAATTACAAGCTGTAATATTACGGCCGCTATCGGTTGTCCACAGCTAACTTGCTCACTAACTCTCTAATACACCTGGTAATGTCCAACCGGGAGTAAGCCTCTGTTCTCTGTTCATATCTCGGGTGAAAATAGTTGAAGCTTTGTTAGGTTCACAATAATCAACAGTGTACTTGTAAGAAAGCTACAAAATGTACTTACCACTGTGAAACATCCTGCTCAAATCGTACTTGAAAAGGTTGTTCAGGTTGATCAGCTTCTTCTTCTTCCAAACTTTTATTATTTAATTCATTATGAGACTGAAATTGGTACAGCAAAAACCGATGCCACTGTTACATAGTAACAATAGTGTTTACAGCTGTTAAGGAAGCCTTAAACTCAGTTATGGTAAGGAGCATTACATTTACAACGCACGCTCTACGTCGCTGACCAATCACATTAGACTAGGCCAGTTGACCAATCAGAGCAGACAAGACTTTTTGGAAAGGGGGGCTTTAAAGAGACTGGGGATAATTCAGAGCATTTGAGCCAGAAGATGAAAATAGGTTTAGCAGTATTAGATGTTTATGTACAGTATGAGAAAACTAATTTGTTTTTGAACATTAAAGCATGTAAACCTATTCTAGTAGACCCCCAAAATAAAATCACAAACCTGTAAATTAGCATATTATGGGCTCTTTAACCTGTCTCCTGGATGTCCTAAAGAGCCGATAACCGGGAGTAATATGATCATACAACAACTGGTGATATCGGCTTTTTCTTACTCTTCTTTGCAATAAAATGCTTCAACTAGTTCACAAATCGGACTGAACACTGCGGTCACTGTAATTTGAGTCAACAGTACAATTAACTGAGAATTGCCTCTTTCTGAGGTGTTCGACAGACTGAGAACCGACGAGATGCTGATACGGGGCATGTGTGTGAATAAGGAACAAAATGTTTGTTTCTGGTGTATTTTGCTGAACAGCAGAAAGTATAACAAATAAACATACTGGAAATATGTTTATGACTTGATTGTAGTACCATTTTATCAACGTATGATGATAATCCGTTTGTAAATTCATAGTTCTCGAGTCAACAGTACACTGATCCCGGGACAGCAGCACTCGAGTCAACAGAACACTGATCCCGGGACAGCAACTCGAGTCAACCATACATCGAGTCTTTAGCAGAAGTTCTCGAATCAAGCGTACACTAATTCCGGGACAGCAGTTCTCGTGTCAACAGTACACTGATCCTAGGACAGCAGTTCTTGTGTCAATAGTACACTGATCCCGGAACAGCAGATCTCGAGCCAACAGTACACTGATCCCGGGACAGCAGATTTTGAGCCAACAGTACACTGATCCCGGGACAGCATTTCTCATGTCAAAAGTACACTAATCCTGGGACAGCAGTTCTCGTGTCAACAGTACACTGATCCCGGGACAGCAGTTCTCGAGTCAACAGTACACTGATCCCAGGACAGCAGTTCTCATGTCAACCGTACACTGATCCCAGGACAGCAGTTCAAGTGTCAACAGTACACTGATCCCGGGACAGCAGCTCTCATGTCAACAGTACACTGATCCCAAGACAGCAGCTCTTGAGTCAACAGTACATCGAGTCATTACACAGTTCTCACAGTACACTGATGCTGGGACAGCAGCGCTCACATCAACAGTACATTGAGCCGATCACAGCAGTTCGTGAGTCACCAGTACACTGAACTGAGAATCGCCTCTTGCTGATCAGTGAGGTGCTGATGAGCATGCCTGAACCATGAACTGACATGCAGATTATATCTGAAGTCGTTATGAACTGGATCATGGTTTCTGTAAAAAAAGGATGAGTTAAGACAAGTTTAATCACTTTATGTGCTTTAGACATGCAGAACATCCACATTTGAATATCAGTGTCAGTATGGGTGTTTTAGGTGCAAAACATTAATGTAGGATGTATTGTAAGATCACTGAATGAATCACATGTGGCAATAAACACCCATATTATTCTAACTTCATAAAAATATATATATAATAATAATAATCAGCAATACCCGCTTACATATGGATTTATTGAATGGGGTTGAGCATGTTCAACGACGCCGGTGTCGTGTACAGTGACGTCATCACGCGATTAAATGAACTGGTGAATATTTTTTTAACCAGTTCATTGAAACGAACCGTCTGAAAAAAACGGAAAATAATCGAACTTCCCATCACTACTGTCTGTAATGAGAACACGACGAACCATCCATCTGTAGTGAAGATCAGTGATGGAGAAGACAGGATTAACACGTGCACCAGAATGAGTGTGCATTTGGAATTGAAATGCATTCAGAACCAATGTGTGTATTAATACATCACTATCTTTGTGCTCTTTACATTGCCAAACAAACTACATCCAGTCGGAAAAAGTCCCTTGCGCACTAATCTGACTGCCAGTGATAACAGGGGCTGGGCGCATTATACACAGCAGCAGGGGATGGAAATGCATTGCAGACATTAAAATCCTTTTGTTTAAAAACTATCCAGCGGAGAAGCTAATATTCTCGTGATGTAGCTGTATATTTCATACCTTTCTCTCCATGGCAGAAGGGTCGGTGTGTCGCGAGAGGGCAGCGGATGGAATATGAAGAAGAAAAGGATGTGTGTCCGGGGCGATGGAAATAAAGTTTTTCACAGCTTGAAGCACAGGCACGCACTCTCTGTTACTCGGCCCTGGAGTGACTGGACATTCAAGTGTAGAGAAACAGCGGAGTGAGCATGAGACGCAGCCAGAGACCAATTGCGGAAGGCGCATGCGCGTGCGGCTTCAAATAAAATTCGGTATTCGGAGGGACCGTCGTCAAATTACGCGCTGCTCACTGTGCGCCCGCCGTCAGAATCAGTCATTCAGATGAACCACTCGAATGTAGACTGGACTTTGTTGAATAGTCCTGAAACACGAAGCAACGCGCTCATAAAAAGTCCGCCAAACCTCTGCACAAGGCATGTGAGTAAATAGAAACCAGCATTGATTAAAGGTGCACTCACCAATATTTCCCTCAATAAAATAAGCTTAACTCCTATAGACATGAATTGTAATTTTGCAATATATGTAGAAAATCATGACCATTCACATTAAAATGAAAACTCCAGTCATAATCTTATAAACCTATTTTATTCTACATGGAGAGGTTGAGGATCACATGTTTCACATGACCAGCCAAATACTACTTGTTTAATCTCAGTAACCGTTCTGTTATTTTACACTCATTGATTAAAGAAATCATCGCTGACTCTGAATACTAAATTTCTACAATGGCATCTGAAACCGAAAACTATTGATTTTAAATTATGCTGCATTCAAGCCACTTGGTATCAGTGGAAGTCCAAGATGACACAGACAGGAGTGCACTTTTAAACAGATTTATCATAATCCAGCTATCATATCCAAGAAAGATAATAACCTAAGAATTTCCCCTTATTATTGATATAGGCTACAATTCATAGCTTTAGGTTCTCATTGTTTAAATATCCATCAAAACTGTAAAAATATAATGAAACAAGATTTTGTACTACCAACAAATCATGCATTTATTTTTAATGTAATGATTACAGTGATTTTTCAAAATTTCATATCAATCCTGAACATCAAAATAATCAATGGCTGGCTCCTCTTTAGCTGGTTTCATCCAAACGTTACTATTGTCGGCCCTGAAACAAATGTGAATAACAAATTATTTTATTAGTTGTGATACACTTTACAATTACCAAAACCTGTCCCGTTTTAAAGATCCATCTCTGAAGAAGCAAAGCAGTAAGCATTATGGTAACACTGTAAAATAAGATTACATTTGTTGACAAACAAACATGAACAATATTTTAACAGCATTTATTAATCTTCGTTAATGTTAATATCATCAACAACATTTAAAAATCAAAAGATGTATGTGTTAACATTAGTTAATGCACTATGAACTAACATGAACTAACAATGAACAATTGTATTTTTATTAACTAACATTAACAAATATTAATAAATACTGTAACAAATATATTGCTCATAGTTAGTTCATGATACCTAATGCATTTACTAATGTGAACAAATGTAACCTTATTATAAAGTGCTACCAGCATTATGTACTATCAATGACAAGAAACTATGGATTAACTAGAGGACTAAAGCCAACTTCATGTTCACATCTCTGTATTAGCTGTATGAATACATAATCATTCTGATATTTTGTGACAAGGGATTAAAGAGTAATCAGCAATTGTGTGTGAACATACTTGCTGTGCTGTTTGATGTGGGCAATAGGAGGAGGAGCTCTGGTAACAGTTTCCCTTTCAATAAGAGCAGTCAGACTAGTGTTAGGACACATAGATTTCCCCCTGAAATAACAACATCCAAAATGTTCACGAGTACCCTATGATATTGACATAAGGGCACATGTTTAACTGAGATACTTGATGAAAATATAAGTGTTTTTTTACCACGCTTACCTACAGCAAGTAATACTATTTAACATAACAGTTTGGAAGATAGACTATTTTAACATCTGGCCTTCTAGTAATGGGTAATAACTAACGTATAAACTTAGTAGTTTGTGTGGAAGGTGTCTTTTCTTTGCTGACCTGATGGCAGTGACCACTACATTGCATTTGGGCTCGCTATCGTAGCTAACGCTTTCCACACCATATGACTCGGCTAACTCGTGAATAATTCTCCGGTGTTCACGCTTCATAGGTGGAAAACAATGACTCCTTTTTGACTGTTTACCCTGAAAAAAAGCAATCAAACACCTTTGTAAAATAAAATGCTACAAGAAATTATTGGGTAGTCTACTTTAAAAACAACGTGTGTCTATGTATTCAAATCTTACCTTGTTGGCAAGTTCAACTAAAGTCTTGATCTCCTCCTCAATATTACTGACAAACTTTAAATCTTTCCTGCATTTAAAAAATAAAAATGTTTGTTGTTTAAGTATTTTTCATAGATACCTCATTGATAGCAGGGAAAAAGACTACGTTTTTTTTAATAGTCTGAAAGCTCATCATCATAAAGTTAAGAGAACTCTCCCTTTTACATGCACCTCAGGTGCTGCCACATTCTTGCATTTGGCAACGTTGTACTAGACTAAACATTTTACTAATTATTTAATTATATCCTACACCTCAGTTTTTCTTTAAATGGTAAAAACAAATTTCTGTAAGAATCCAAACTCAACTGCCAATGCTTTAGTGCCCAGTTAATGGCGATTAGACAAGAACGTAAATGAAAACCATTCGTTTTTTAAAAGTGCAATACCATTATTTGGAGTATGGATGCTTATGAAAACCTAAAAAGTTTTGAGTTTTTCAAGTGTTTACAAACAAAAGACTACAACAGAAGTGAAGTAAAACTATTTAAATTACTATTTAAAGCATGCATTAAAGGGATAGTTCACCCAAAATGAAAATTATCTTATAATTTACTCACCCTCATGCCATCCCAAATGTGTATGACTTTCTTTCTTCTGCAGAACACAAAGATGTTTAGAAGAATATTTCAGCTCTGTTGGTTCATACAATGCAAGTGAATGGGTGCCAACATTTTAAAGCTCCAAAATCCATATAAAGGAAACATAAAAGTACTCCAGATGACTCCAGTGGTTACATCCATATCTTCTGAAGTGATATTATAGGTTTGAGTGAGAAACAGGTCAATATTTAAGCCGTCTTAATGCATATTGCCACCCACTTGGCAGGAAGGACAATTTATGATAAAAAATTGACTTAATTTATCTATTTCTCACCCACACCTATCATATGGTGTCGGAACACATGGATTTAACCACTGGAGTCATATAGATTACTTTTAGGCTCCCTTTATGTGGATTTTAGAGCTTCAAAGTTCTGCTACCATTCAATTGCATTGTATGGCCCTTACAGAGATATTTCTCTAAAAATCTTAATTTGTGTTCTGCAGAAAAAAGAAAGTCATACACATCTGGGATGCCAAGAGGTTGAGTAAATCATGAGAGAATTTTCATTTTTGGGTGAACTATACCTTTAAGTCCCTGGTCGTGTCATCCTGAGCTATTCCAAATATTTGATATTAATAATGTATCATACTCCATGCCATTGCTTTATGTACAGTTGTTGCATTCTTGTACTATGTTAGAAACACACTGGTAGAAACTCTGAAATAGGTTTATAAAACCTTGCATCCTCCTTGAGAGTGTCACTATATTTGGAAGACATGGACTTGCTAAAGGGATCCACTGATTGATCAATCTGCAGGGCCTCAGCCAAGCGTCTACAGGCAAAACAGAACACATGAGTAAAACCAGAGCATCCACACATTATCCCATCTAATGTAGTTCTAAACACAGGCACAGGTAAAGCAAAATAATATGGTTATAAAAGAAGCCTGTGCCATCATTATGTTCACCTGTTTCTCTCCAGTGTAGCACACTCTTGATCACACTCCAATCTGAAAGACAGTTTTTTATGAAAAGGTTAATCTACAACTGATGTGCCTTACCTGCAACCAAAATCACCATACTTGTTAAAATGCTACAGAGGGCAATAAATAAACAGTAGAAAAAAATAAACCTGTCTAGTGTACCTAGCCTTTTTCTGTTCCTTCTTTGTGAGCTGACCAATGTCAACTGACTCTCCCAATTGCATATCTGACAGCTTACTGGCCATGGAAATAGCTGCATATCTGCAGAACATAGAAATGCTAATTGTTTTTAACCTCAGACAAACAAGAATTTTCGACATCAAACCAAATTGCTGTTGAACCATCAGCGACTAAGAAAAAAAGACCTACAGTTGTACAAAACACTTCCTGGTGATTCTGCCAAATTATCAACACAAAGTAACTGAAATTTATAGATCATCCCTACTGTACTGAATTGAAGGCTTTAATAGCTCTAACCTTTGATAGGAGCTGGCTGCCTCAGCACAAGCAATTGTCTCCTTCTTACGGCCACAGTCACACTGCAGTGCCACCTAGAGATTGAAAATGGGAATACATTTGTGTAACATAAAGCTCACCACCATTCTTTAAAATGTTGACAGATTTCAGATGATAATTATTGCGATTACTTTTTTGTAAATAACCACTGTGAAAAGAAAAACAAGTGTTTAAAAGGTTCAATGGTATATTCAAGGAGAGTTGTTCACACTTGTATAATCATAAATGTTGCTCTTTTGATCTGATCAATCTACGAATGACTTACAGTTGACTCTGCACATTAAACTGGGATATGCAAATGTATTATAACATGAGAAAACCACAACAACAACTTTAAAACTGCAATTCATCTGAAAATGTATATTTAACTTAATTGGAAAGTGGTGGAACCCCCCTTTAGTGATACTCGTAATCTATAACTTAACAGTTGCCATCAAAAAACATGTCACGGTTTTGTTTTTCCATTTACACTTGTTATGAATAACCAGTCATACAGTATGTAATGTACTGTGGAAGAAACAAAGCAAGTAATGCCTCAAGCAATAACGGCATGTCCCACTACTATCCCATAGAGTGAATCTGGGATGAGTACCTTGGCACTGCAAATAGTAGGTAGACAGAGGGTGCCTGTGTGGCAAGGAGCTGCACAGGGGTGCCCGCAGCCAGGTTTAGGATGAGTGCATGGCTGCTTACATTCTCCCTCAGCCTGGCATTCCCCACGATGACATATCCTCTTACAGCGGTGAGAACCGCAGGGTAAAAGCTTTTCACATAGTAAACCACATGAGATGTCCTGCAGGTGGCATGGGATATTTCTCCTTTCCTAGTGAGACATGTGACATTGTAAGGGAAGGCAGATGAGATTATTAATTTGACTCTCTTTGTTATAATTTATTAGTTTTATTTTAATTATAGAAAAATCATATTTTTATTTTAATATTAATGTTAAATGGGTCATGATATATTGGTCTAAGATCTACAGCTAGCGGTTGTTTACACACACCAACAATTAAAAATAGCACAAATGGGCACAAGAACAGCAAGCAGAGCAGCTGAATGAAACTGAATGCCATCTCCTTTTCTGAATTGTAACTTGACACTATGTCTTTTAAAAGCAGTGCGATAAACAAAGACATCTGTGTAATGCATGTTATATACCAGGGCTCAACGCTAAGGATTTTTTACTACTGGCCCAGTCATGACAGTGCTTCAGATTTTTACTGGCCCTGCCAAATTTTCACTGGCCCCAACACAAAAATGATTATAGCTGTTTTTACTATAATGACTTTAAAAATGTGTCTGAAGATAATTATTTTTTACATATCTTATAATTTTAAGACAATGTCCCCTCAAACTGAATCACATTTATAATTTGGAAGATAAGATTTATGCCTTATATAATCCCATATATTCGCTTTACAGATATAAATTCATAAATGCATCATATTAACCTCAGCCTTCCTGCCATTTACGCATGAGATTTTAAGCAAAGAGTTCTGTGGAGGAGATGATGCGTTTTCGGTCACCTGTTTAGTCATGCAACTTTTGGCCATGTGAAGTGTATTCACACACAGGATCAAAGATTTAATCACTGAGTTAAAGATGTGATTACTGGCTGAATGTAATAAACATATGAATCTCTGAGAAGAGATTCTACCAAATCGGTTGTGACGTGTAATATACAGGGAGAAATTAAGCCTAATCTGTGAATTAATAATGTGTATATAACATGAAATCAGACAACTTTAAAACCAACACAGCCTGATCCACAAAGCACAAAAAAACCTGTAAAGTCCAGAAATGAGACCTATGTAACGGGTGTTTCCCCTGGATGATATGAAGTAGACTGTTTTAAATATTCATCTTCACCCTGCAGCTAAACAACTCTGATAATAATAATAATAGCCTAATAGCCATAGTGATTTTGCTTCTTTTCAAATGAAATGCCATAATCATGTTGAATTAATGATTACATTTTGAAACATTACCTAATTAAATGTATACACTTTTTTTTTTTTATATTGAGCAGCTTGTGATTTCCAGACACGTGTATAACTGGGGTTTAACACAGTTCATTACGTCTCATTCGCGCTTCATCTCTAAAGGTGAATTAATGAGAGAAAATGTGTTTGTTTTTTACAGTGGGAATAAAACTAGCACTCTGTCCCTTTATGAGAGCATATGCATGTTAAACAGTATATGCTGCACGGAGAGAGATGATGATAGATTATGCAGGGAGAGACATGGATTTTCAGTCCTATAGAATGAAACTGTTGATTTTTTTGTGTTCCAATGTGTGGATTACTGCTTTTCACACGTAAAAACAAAAAAGTGGGGATTTCACGCACTGTGAACACTGAATGTGCAGGGATACTAAAAATGTTGCGGAAAACGTGCAATCCCGTTACTAAATTTATTAAGTGGGTTTTTATCCTTCTATTTTCAACACATTGGTAATAGCTGCTGCTAAAACACTTGGAAAGAGCGAGGACAATGCTAGGAGAGTGCGCTCATTGTCTGCACAATCTTGTGCATGCACGCGACAGTGCCTTGGTGCGTCCAGTGTATTATGCATTTGTGCATCTTTGCTAGATAAATATACTCGCGCTCGCTCCTCGGTTAGAAGACTCCATTCGCTCAGTGTAATTGTTGTGCTCTCTCACTTGTTTTCTTGCAGTAATGTTATAAATGTAGCACTGGCCCGATCGCGCAAGTGACAGTTCTAGCAACTGGCCCAAAGCTCTCTCACACTGACCCCGGGCCATCGGGCAGTCCTTATTGTCGACCCGTGTATACACAACAAAACTTCAAAATAGTTCAGATGGGTCCCCTTTGTTGTTCAAGGATAGTTGGTCACACTAGGTCTGTCTATCTCCCTCTCTGTTATGATACAAACTGAGCACCAGTGGGCGGGGCCAAGGGTGCAGTGACATTTTGTGGGGCTGGTAAATACAACTGAGCAATGTCTCGTGGCATCACCAACACACAGTTTTCAAAACGAGACGTTTCAAACAGGTAAGAACTATAAATGCTCTTTTTAGACTGGGGACACATTTTTTAGTTCCGAAATGTACAGAATGTTTTTATAGTACAGTTACCTCTTATATATCTAAATGTGATTTTCCATTTCAGAAATATATACATATATATATAATTTAACAACAAATAATTGTTATAGTGATTCAAAGTTTAGACCATTTTTTAAATATATTTTTTACATAAATTAATTTAAAATAGAAGTTTGACCAAATGTATTGATACCTCATGATTACCCATGCACCACTTCTTGGTGAGGTAGGTACAGGGAGGACATATCTCATCACTATGGCAGGAATGGAACACTATGGCAAAATCATATTACAAATCATCAGTTGCTAAACCATGTTTCTGAAATTCACTGTATGACAATTCAGTTCATCGTATACTTGTGTTTGAATGTGTATTAAAGTTTTAAACAGCAATATGTACGATAAAAATAGGCAGTAGAAAGGAAAAAATAATTTTTGTAGGGAAACTTTAAAGAATTTCTCCTTACATCTTAAGGAATATTTATTATAGTTTGTGCAGGCAAGTGACCTGAGTACCTGGGTGATCACATTCATGCCTGCGTGTACACAGGTTTTTACATTCAGGAGGTCTGGTTCCACAAGGGACAGGCGGGTACAGCACAGTCTCCCCACAGTAACACGCCAACTCATCAAAACCTAAGAGAAAGCATGCACAGCGCTCAATGTGATGAAAAGAAGAGATGGACATTAGCCCTTAGAGAACAAGTGATGGAATTCAAGACATCAACACTGATGGCAAAGCTTACTGGCTTGCCAACAAGGCTGGCAGTTGCCACGATGACAAATCTCTTGACACCGGTGCAGACCACAGTTGAGCTTGTAGCCACAAATCATTGAGCAATTATGCTCCCCATCCTGACAAAGAGATAGTACACTTGATAAACCTTTCTTAGGACTAGCGCACAAAGAAACAGACTTTCAGCACAACACAAAAAGGACTCACCACACAGCACAATTCTCCACACTTGTGCCTGCAGCAGGAGCGCTTCTTGTTGCAGCGTTTCTCACAGGTAAACACCATGTCTTCTGTTGAGAAAAACACCAAGCATCAAAATGGCAACTCCAGTACACATTCTTCATCATACATCAATATTTTATGCAATCATCCAATGCCTTACCTTCAGTCTGAATTGCTGCACAAGAAACTTCCTATAAAGTGAGAACATCCTAGTATGAATTAGGAATGCAGTATTCAGAACTTTCCTGACCTCTGTGCAGCTGTACGACTAACCTTGCTGTTACTGCCACATCTGCATTTAATAGAGGAGGTCAAAGAGCAGGGTCCACAGCTGTCCTCATGGCAAAACTTTTCACACAGGTGGACTGAACCTACAGCAGATTGGTGAAAAAGTGCAACAGAAATATCAACCTGGTCTCATAGAATCGCACTCCTATAGTAACATTTTTGCATTTTTGTCTTACGTGCCTCGTTCTATGTATTGTTGCAGATTCCTGGTGAAATAAACACGAGGTGCAAAAACAACGAATTGAATTCACTTTCACTCACAACACAAGTAAACTGTTCCCCACACAATACTTTCTTGTGACATCAAAACACATTTACTATAACACAGTAATACAACACATTTTGCCACTTATTCAAGCATGGTGCAACTGATATGTTGGACTTTGAATGTGGAAGACTGGGGTACGAGTTCATACATGAGCCGAAAGTGTCATAGAGACACCACAAAATGACTTGCTTGCTACAGCATTTCATTTTAGATCTCACAATCGCTTTTATGACACTTTTGGTGTTGTTTAGGTATCAGATTTAGGGTTGGGATGTCGGTCTGGTTTATATAAAACTAGAAAAACAGATGCTCTATCATCTCACATTTGCTTTTCATGACACTTTGTTAGGTTTAGGATAAAGGTTTCAGTTAGAGAGGTAGGTTTTATTTATATTAAAACTCCACATAGCATTAACCTTAAAATCTTCACCTTTTTGGTAGAACATTTAAAGGTATAGTTCACCCAAAAATAAACATTTTTTCATCATTTATTCACCCTTTTTTACTCTAAATCTCCACTTTGCCATTCACTTTCAGATGTGAAAGTGAAACTAAACATCACGTTACTTTCAGGTGTGAAAATTGAGATTTAGAATAGAAAAAGGACTTAAATGTTCATCTGTTTCTCACCCACACCTATCACATCACTTCTGAAGATATAGATTTAACCACTGGAGTCTTATGGGTTACTTAAATATTTTCTTTGTGATTTTTGGAGTTACAAAGGTCTGGTCACCATTCACGTGCATTGTATTGACCTACAGAGCTGAAATATTCTTCTCAAAATCTTTGTTTGTGTTCTGCAGAAGAAAGAAAGTCAAACATATCTGGGATGCCATGAGGGTGAGAAACTAATGGGATAATTTTTATTTTATCCTTACTTGCTTTTAGCACCCTTCAGTGGACATTTAACCTCAAAACTGCCACAATACATGTAAAGAACCACATTATTTCATTCTAAATGTGTGTGACTTCATACTCAACTGGATTTCCATTATTAACACCCAATCTGTAGTTATTTACAATATCAGACACATACCAGCATCCCCACATGGCAGTGGCTTGTTGCAGGTCTTGCCACAGGAGGGGATCGAGTCAGTACAGGTCTTTCTCTCTGGATAGCCGAGCTCTAGAAGCTTAGAGAGAGGAGTCTGCCCACAAGAGCAGCTTTTGACCAGCCTAGGGCTGCGTGAACATGGCTGGCACTGCCCAGGGTGGCATGATTGCTCACAGCGATGGGACTGGCAGTCTAGCATCCTAGAACAACACATTCAGAAATGAGAGCCACAATTCATCAAATATGCATGCAAAATAAACTAAGTACAATGCCTATAGAAAACATACCAAAGCACAGAGTTGATATAATTAAACCATTATTAAAAATGTCTATAACACATAGTCATACATAGTACAAAGAGTCATAAAATGGAGGACCTTAGTAGAGATTATACAGTACATTAGAACATACTTTCCACATGGCTTGCAACAGGAGAAATATCCTGATCCATCAAAACTCTCACGATCAGTCCCACAAGCCACCTTCCTGAATACCACGCCACAGAAGCATGCTAAGAAAGGGTACAATGGCATGAGAAAATTGCAGGTGGATGACAACACATAAAATTAGATGACAATAGAAAGAAGATAAGAAAAATAAAACTGAAAAGAAAAATTAAATAAAACAATAATGAAAAGAGACTCACGATACAAGGATTACTTACCTTGTTGGACAAGAAGTTGGCATGGTTGGCATTGCCCTGAGTGGCACACCTGGGCACAGGAGTGCTCTGAACAGTTGAGCAGAGACCCACAGACTTCTTCACAGCGCAAAGGTCCTATCTGACTGCAACGCATCTGCTTACTGCACACACACACGGAAAACTGTGTTGTTGTTTTTTGGCATGTGTATATCTCGGCAAACGCTTACACATAGAAGTAAGAAGTAATAGTAAATAGTACCTCATCCTCCCACAAATGCAGGACTTGGTGATAAAAGCAGGACATTGTGGGCAGGGCCCAGGGTGGCACAAACTACAAAAAGCAAGAGAGAGACATTATCATGAAAGAATGTCAATTTAACTCATTTTTGAAAAAGCTGCATTGAATGTGCTTTAGGGCTGCATATTATGCTTTCTTACATATTGCAGGGGTGGTTGCATTCCCCTCCACCCCTCTTCTTTCCACACATATCTCCACAGCTATGCGGAATTTCAGTGCGCTGATACTCAGGATTTGTCACCTTCCCTGTCCATTAAAATTTAAGTTGAAGGAAAAATATACTAATATATAACCAATAGATTTTAATTCTACAATGAAAGTGTAGCACTACCAACAACATTATCTATTAAAAATGTAAAGTAAGATGATAATTTTATGAATGACAAGAGATCCACAGCAGAGTCAAAGAATCGTGTGATTGAAGCATAACAGGGTAATCTTACCACAGAAGCAAGTATAGGCATTTGGGGCTTTCGGTGCCACATGCTGGCACGCAGGACAACGCCAGCCTTCACTGCCATCTGTAAATATTAAACAATTAGAATGTATTATTAAACTATGGTTATTCTGGTAAAACTGATATAGTATGTCAGGGTTCACCCAGAGTATGGGTTTGCATTTAATGTGGAATCCAGTATGTTGGCACTAGGGGTGTAACGGTATGACATATTCACGTTATGATAACCATCACAAAAATTACAACCGTATTACGGTATCACGGTATTGAGGTGCATTGATATTATTAGCAGTTTAATATTTGATCATGAAATACGTCTATTATACAAAGAGAAATATTACAGTAATAACCAATTCTTGAACTTTATTTTGGATTTCTTCAACTTTAATCCTTTAACTTTTGAGCTTGAACATCAGGACACTTGCCACTCGTGCTGCACTTCTGATGTGCTTGTGATGCGCTCGTGACACCTGCATGTCACCTTTAAAATTGAGCGACAGTCTAATGCAACATGAGGAAGGCGCAATTTAAAGATTTATTTTATCTCACCAAGTTTATATGATGCTGCAAATGTCACCGATTCTGTATTAAACCGATTTGTATTTTAGAAAAGTTCTGATAAAATCTGTCTTTATCTTTATGCAATACCGTCAATGAGAAGATTTCAATGGTATGATAACCATCCGTTTTAAAACCGAGGTATATTGTGAAATCTTGAAACTGTTACATCCCTAGTTGGTACTATTCGTCTTGTACAGTAAAGTCAATGGTGAGACAGCTGACGTACAATCAGCTTGAGACGCAGGTGAGCGAGCCCATTTCTTGATGCAGTTAAGATGGAATACGTGAAAACAGCTCTGACAGCTCCAAACTGGGGCCATGAGCCGAATGACCTCACAACAGACCATGCACTCATACTTCTCCTCTGTCAGCTGCTCAATTAAACAGCCTGTAAACACAGACAATACACAAATATAGACATCAGTAAAAAGATCACCACTAAGACAGAATATAAGTTCATTTGTTCAGATGAAAGATTTGTCCATGTATCATTATTATAACACAAGTATCAGTGTTATTATTCTTAATGAAAACTTAAAACAAAACTGAATAAAAACATTTAAAAATGGTTAACTGCAATAAAAACATAAAACTGTACATAAAACAAAAATATAATTGGAAAAAACTAAAATGAAACTAAAGTACATTTTTAAATGATATCAGTAATTTATCCTAAAATACTATAATTAAAATAAAAACTAAATATACTACAACTAAAAACAAAAACACTGGGGGGAAAAATACAACTAAAACTAACAGTCATAGAGTGAAAACGAAACAAAAACTATACTGAATTGAAAGGACAATTTGTAAATAATAAATCAAAATGAAATCAAAAATTCAATTCATCACTTTCACGAATATATATATGAAAGCGGTATTGAATAAAACCATATAAGGGTGTAGCTGTTGGTTCTGGAACAGTGTTGTATTACAGCACATACTTCTTTATGAAGATAATTTGTATAAAAAAAAAGGGCCAAATCCAAGATGAGCACTATTAGTAAAAATCATGTTCTCTAGTTCTTTACCTGTCTGAGTTTCTTTGCTCTTGGGTGGCTCCATTCGTTTCACTGGTCCTGTTCTTCGACCGGGACCTCCATCTCTCCTCAGCCCTGGATTCTGCAGTAATTTTTTTTTCTCATTCCCATTCCCACTTCTTCCACTCCTGTTTGATTTGTCCTCTATACCAAACTCCCCTTCTACACCTCTCCTTTCCTCTTCTCTATTCTGAGTATGCTCTCTTTCCCTCCAGTTTCCTTGAATCCCATGATTGGGGACAGGTCCTTTTTTATGGAAATTGGTCTGCAGGTGCCGGTCTCCAACTCTCCATCCCTTGTTGTTACTCAGGTCAGGCTTTAGTTCTGGATGTTCTCTGGCCCCGACAGGCTTCTTGACTTCTCCAGGAGCCTGGCTCTCCTCCCTATTGCTGGGAAGAGGCTCCTTTATAGATCTCTCATCCCTTCCTTTATTGGGCTTCTTCTGTCGGCTGCCTTGATAAGACTTTCTTGTGTCAGCCTCTACAGGTAGTTTTTCCTGCCTCTCCTCATCTATGGATCTGCTAGAAGTGGGGGTGTGGGGTCGCTGACCATGACCAGCTCCATGCTCCCTTCCTGGGCAGTCAGGTTTACTTGAAGGTTTTGTCCATCTTTCACACTTGGGACGTTGGTCAAGGTATCGTCTAGCATCACCTCGTCCACCTCTCTGTCTCCCGCCTCTGCCTCCCCTTACGCCTCCTCTGATGGAAAGTTCAGGAGGGGGTAGTGCATTGTTCTCAGAGTTTACAAACACATTTTCGCCATGTCTAAACTGCTGATGTGGCTTGGCATGATGAGCCCTCCAGTCCTGACTGTTGTTCAGCTGAGTATAGTGTCTTCTAAAAGGTGGATGGTTGGGTTTAGCTTGTGGCACAAACTCAGCAGACTCAGGATTCAACTTTGATGCGTCTAAAAGTCATAAGAAATGGTTACCATTAGAGTAGATCGTTCTCAAGTCAAGTGGTTTTTCAAGTAGGTCTCTGGCCTTTGCCTTCATACTATACACAGAGTTGGGAGGGTTACTTTTGAAATTAATTCCACTACAGATTACATGCTGTAAAATGTAATTTGTAACATATTTTGTTAGATTACTCAAGGTCAGTAATGTATTATAAATACTTTGGATTACTTCTTCAGCACTGGTAGATTTGTTCACTTGTTTTGACTATAAAAACTCAGTACAGTAAGACACAATACACATGTTAAAAATAGATTCTCTGAAAAATCTAACCATCTTATTCAGTGTTGTTTCTAAAACCAGGTCAATCAAATTTATCTTGTTTTAAGGATTTTTAGATATTTTTACAGGAAACCAATAAAAAAATTAATATCAAGAATATGATTTTTGCCATAATATCAAATGTCTTACTAGAAAAAAAAAGTAATTATGATCTAACGTAAATTTTCTTGATAAAAAATATGAACGTGCCTGGTAACGTGCATGTAAAATGGCTAGAAATAGCATTTTAGCTTATCGAAAAGCTAACAATTTACACAAAGTTAATTTCTATTTTTTCTGATCCAAACTTACTTCAAACTTACTTCTCTGTCTGCTCGTATGAATGTAACACATCATAAGAAAGTGTTTCACCACTGTTCAATGCACTTTTGATCGCATCATTTATATGTATAAATGTTTTCCATCTGAAAGAACTAAATATTAAATAAATAATTGACAATAAAATGCAAAATAATCTCTTCTGTTGTATTCCGTTACTCCCCAACCCTGGCTATATAATTATATTTACAGCAATGACTAGATCCTTTAAGTTTATTGCAGGTACTGCACATTCATATTGACGTCAGCTTTTTTTGTAACATACTGTAACGTCACATGGAAAAGACCTGCGTTTCTCTTTGCTGTCAAAGTTCTGTCGGCCACTGAGAAATAGTATTCATCCATTAGCAAGCAACCAGCATTTTATGCTATTAACTCGTTACATTAACAAATACGTGAAGTGACGGCTAGCAAAATACTCAAGTTTAAAGGATTATAACAAGGTCACGAGTTCAGTGTGCTTTAAAGTTTAATATCGTAACGCATATAAAATATACACAATTCAATTCAGCTAGCCGCTATGTTTGTTAGCCATAACTAACGTCTTACCTATAACGGATGCTTCCGCCATCCAGCCGGAATTAACGACAATTTAACTGAAACGTCCTTGAACAGTTGGATATATAATAATATAGTGAAAGGCTGATAAAGAGAGGAATCGTTTATGAACTACACTCTGGTGGCAAGTTGCGCTGACAATGCTTGCCCAATCGGAGCGCAGATCCCTGACACAGAGACACGTGACTTTAACGTCACAGCCTTGACGGTGGTAGATATATGGAAGTATTTTAATGACAAATGCCTTTGAAAAGAAAGAAAGAAAAAAGAAAGAAAGAAAGAAAGAAAAGGCTGATTTGCACTAATTGGAAAATAAAAGCTTTGCATTGATGGAACAGTTCACCCAAAAGTGAAAATTCTCTCATCATAATTTACTCACCCTCATGTCATCCCGGATGTGTATTAATTAATTTCTTTGTTCTGAATACAAATGAAGATTTTTAGAACAATATCTCAGCTCTGTAGTTCCATACAATGCAAGTGAATGGTGATCAGAAATGTGAATGTCCAAATATCACGTAAAGGCATCATAAAAATGATCCATGATATGACTCCAGCGGTTTAATCTAGGTCTTCTGAAGTGATCCAGCTGGTTTTGGGTGAGAACAGACAAAATTGTAATCCTTTTTCACTATAAATCTTGACAGAGGTCTCCCTGGCGATCATGATTTCAAGCTTGATTACACTTCCTATGGCACCATCTAGCTCTGGCATAGGTCAAGCACTAGGATGTGTAATCAATTTTGAAATCATGATAGTCTTGAGATTGACAAGATGTGCAGTGAAAAGGAATTATATTTTGTTTGTTTTTTTTCTCACTCAAAACCAATTATACACATCTGGGATGGCAAGAGGGTGAGTATATGATAAGAGCATTTTCTTTTTTTGGATAAACTATACCCGTATAGGTGCACTAAGTAAGTTTTTGCTCATTAAAAATGTTTTACTGCTACAAGACTTCACCACTAGCTGGTGCAATCAGGTGTTGATGAAGACCAAGAGCAACAGGGAGAGGACCTAGGCAATTGCCAGTTTTGATAAATAATCAAAACTAATTTGACAATAAACAATAAATAAATTTTAAACAGTTTATTTAGTCTGACATGCCATTTTACTCTGTCTGTCATCTTCCGTTTTAAAGTACAACAGTACCTGAGAGAGGCAATGGTCAGGGCAAAGTATTTCTGATTTCTAAGGAAATACATTTTGGATAGTGAATATTTACTATTGAATTTTAAATGATTACATTTTGTGTGAACTGCGAAATTTGAATATTCACAGCTTAAATATACAACCATACAGAATTGCATCCCCAAGCACTGTTAATGCAATGCATTTATTTTTCAAATAGTTTGTTTTTTTGTTTTGTTGTTATATTTCAAATACATTTGTCATTAATATACTTCCATTTGACAAAGATGAGCTATTTACTGAATAGCTGATTTACTGTGAACTAGTGTGAATAGTAGGCTACTATTTACCATGCTGTTACTGAAGGAACCTCTAATTTGCAGAACTGACATTAATTCATGTATAAGGATTTGAGGATGTAGGGTTTTAGGCCAAACTACACTACAATGCCTACACAAGTTATTTACATGTAAACATTACGTTTCTCATTTTGCTTTACCAAATGCATAAGAAATGAATGACTCTACATCCCACAAATACTGTAACTTTCAACAGTTTGGTCAGACTGAAATAGGCCAGGTTTTATGTCTTAATTCTTATATGGCCTTCTAAAAATAATGTATTTGTATTGATTAACACATCAAATGACAAGGACTACATTTTCAGAATGTAACAATTTAAAAACAAAACAATCACAATATATTTGGTTGGTGTATAACTTCTAAAATGAAAGGTTCAGTTATTTGTGTTCGAATTGATGTGGGTCGCACACCGGACGTGTTTTGTGGATGACATGGCATGTTCTAAAATTCTAAACAATTGTTTTCTATGAATGTATGCACACCGCAACTCGCCGTCTTTTGGTGGCGCCCAGCGAGACTGCGAAGGCTGCTCAAATTTCTGCCACGCCACGGAGCGCAACTCTCATATTTTCCATTCAGTTCAACCCAAATCATTATCAAAGGACACAGGCCTACATTATTTACTTTAGCGTTCTTCATTCTTGAACAAGGGAAAAGCATTGGTAACTTTTGTGTACTGTGTGCAACCTGGACCGGATCAACATGCCCCGTGTTTGATACCTGTCTCATGTCCTAGCTGCGACGCTTATCTGCAAGGGGTTGAAAGACTAGTTCTACATCCGTTGATAATTTTGTGTTACCATTCCATGACTGTGATTTAGTTGTGAAATTATTTCATGATATGTTACATGGTAAGTCCTATAATGGTAGGATCAACTGTAGTCTATATATACATCACCCATTCATATAATAGTCTTTATAAAAGAACATGAAAGAATTTATGAAGACAATCAGACAGAAATTGTTCATTTAAACAACTTTATTATTCCAACTTTAATCAAAATGACAGTAGTAACACAAGAGTACACAGATTACAGCATTGTGTATTTTCACTGTCTCAATGCGTGGCACAACAAAGTTATGATTATCAAAAATGCAGGTTACTAAATGCATGTTTCCCCAGTTTTGAGAGCAGGCATCACTCATCAAATATATTGAGATCATTTCACATAATAGGCATCCTCTTCAGTGCTCATTCATTGACATTCAGATTCAATTTCACACACACAGATACATACATTCATGTTACATTTGCTGAAAATAATCAGGTCGTTCCAGAGGAGAAAGTGATAAAACAGAATTTAAACATAGGTACTGGTGGGCCACCCTGTTAAGAGGTTAAAAACATACAGATTTTCTTTCTTGTATGGGTGCATAAAACTCCTATCATACTTAAATTATAAATGAAACTCTCTGGAACTGCGCCTATAGGTTTACTGAAATTACAAAAGACAAACTATGATCCATTCCTCTTGTCTGGTTGTTCAGTATAAAAGAAATGCTTTTTTAAGATGTAAGCATTCATTTAACTCGCAACTTAAAAATAATTTGTAACCACATCAGAAGCATTTCTGTCACAGTGTGTTTGTATACAGCTTTTAATCTTGTTTTTGAGGACATATTTATATATACGGCGTAATGCAATCCATCCTTATAACATTGCTCAACAAGACTGTCAGAGACAACATCTATGCTAAAGATGACAGGTAATGTAATTACATTATAACTTGTTAAGTTCTGTAAACTGTTACAGTGGAATCATAATTAACATTGGGATATTCCAAACTTAGTGAGTAGCTGGTCAAAAATCCCCTTACAGAACAAAACAATGCACAAAAAAAGATGACAACAGTGTAAGAAAAGCTAAAGAAGTTGGCAAATATACGTACTGAGATCAGATGTAGAGGACACCGGCGATTCACTGTTTATCACGAGTTTACTGGCTGAATTTAATACCCCGGTTATTTAACAGGCTGGTCTGACTCCAAAAACCTTTTGCTCCGTTCACTGTCGCTTTAACTTATGTCCATCTTATGATCCATGCACTCCCTGAAGTGTTTTTCATTTTGTTTATGATTTGGTCAATTGTCTGATTGAAGTTGGCGTGCATCATTGTGTTCTGTATCTTCATTCTCATAGACTGTTTGTTCCCTTTGCAATCTCTGTAGTTTATCTCAGATCTTCATAAATACCATATCGCAAGTAAAGCACTTGTTTTGTCATCTTACCTGAATGCTTTTGATGTCTGATAATACTGAGTTTTTTTTATTTTTATTGTTGTTAGAGTGAAGAAGTACTTCTTGCTGCAGATGGCAGCCACTGTTGTTGTTTTTGGAAAACTTTATCTGGTAACGAAACATTATCACACCCTCCATCCCCTGATGCAATCAGTTCCTGCATAGAGACCAGCAAGCTTTTGGGACCGGTGCAGAACCAGGTTTCTGGCTTTTCTGTGGTGGAAATGCGCAGAACAGTTTGAGAATTCGCACCAGCCCATGAACCCGCACCCGAACTATGCCGGTGGAAAAGTTATATGGGTGTACTGGGTCTGTGTCTTGGATTGAGGTGATATTGCTTAAACAAGTGTTTTCTCATACCTCTCTGTGTGTAATAACAGTTCTTTGGTCAATACACAACACTTGAATAGATTTTAAGTAGGCTCAAAAGTATGTGCCCTAATTAATTGAGTTACATAGGGATAAATGTTGTGAACCTTCAAAGCAAAAAATGAGTTGCACTTTATTTTACAATACTAGTACTATCAGTACACTTACAGTGCACTTACCCAAGAAAGTAATATGAGATAACTACATGCACTTAATATGGGTTAAGTTTAGGGTTAGGTTTTGGGTTAGTACCTAGTAATTACTATAGTTGTTGTAATTATATAGTACAAAAATATAGAACAGTACTGTAAAATAAAGTGCTACCATAAATTGTGCCTTATATTATCAAACATAATAGAAATGATTATTTAGAAAAACATGTTGAATGTTTATAAGCTTTGGGTTGTAATGAATTATTCTTTGTGTATGAAACCACATCTTTTACCTCTGAATTAATTTATTACTTCAGTTTCAACCACACAGAATGGAAGGGATCAAAACATACCTCAGTTTTACCAAAACTAACTTTTAAACAAAGATCTACACACATACACACAACCTCATAAGCGCCTGACTGATTTGCATTAGTAACAAAAGTTGAGAAAAAAATGTAACAAAATATGTGCATCAAATGGATATGTGCAAAAATGTCCTACATTTTAGGAATGTCTATGAAAAATAATCAAAAGAGTTTGTTCACAGAACATTTTCCAATTGTATTTGAATTGCAGTGTGCATTTCTTTGATAGGTATTTTCTGAGCTAATCTGTAGCTAATGTCATCAGACATCTCCAAACTCAAATCAAAGAGATGAAATCATAAAAGAATAAAGAAACAAGCATCTGAAAAAATATAAGAAACCCTTTAAAAAACCTTGTAAAGATATCTAAATGTCTATATAATATTTCCAACACAAGTATTAAATGAATGTGCATCTCTGGAATTTTCATCAAGCAATTAAAAAAAACAAAACTCTGAAGGCCCAATAAATCAGAATCAAACCATCAGTTCAACAACACATCTTGAGGTTCAAAGATTAAAGCCTCTTCCTGTACAATCAGAGCTGCTCCTACGTCATGTCAAGAGCAGAAGCTTTTGGCTCATCATTTATCCAGCTGATCAAAGCAAAGGGCTTTTTCAGTTGTCCTCTGTATGCGGCTATCACCATCTTGCCATTTTCATCATAAATGCCATACCCTCAATGTTTTCAGTTTTGTCAGTGGTTTGCATTTGGAGGGTTGGTGGAACCTTATGACTTGAGATGTATGGATGTACAGTTAGACATCAAGAAGGTCACTGGGCAGTGTGTGAATTCAAAAGTCACAGTTGTAATCATCAGCACTGTTCTGATTCAATAAAGCCCTCCTTTTCCTGACCGACAGGCTCTACCTCTGCATAAGCTGGATGACCAGAACCCCGGCGGAATTTCATCGCAGGCCAACGACTGGGGCGTCTCTGCAAATGCACAAAATATTAAACAAGAAAGATGATAAATTATTTTTCCGAAAAGCACTCCCCATCACAGACAATCCACACATATTCTATTAGATAATTCTAGATTCATTTACTTTACGTTGTCTACTATTGAACACAACAGTACCCGCCCACTTTTTTAGCTGCCTTGTAGGGAAAACAACTCGATTACGTCATTCACAGTGAGTCATGGAAATGGGCAGTGCTACCAGGCATGTTTTGCACCCTATGACTTGAAATAACACGCATTGCTTGAATAGAGGCATAAACCATCAATTAAAGGGATAGTTCACCCAAAAATAATATTACTTTCTCATTATTTACTCACCCTCATGATATCCCAGGGGTGTATGTCTTTCTTTCCTCACCAGAACACATTTGAAGATAAAAATAAAAATATCTCAGCTCAGTAGATCATTAAAATGCAAGTGAATGGCGATATCGCTTTTGAAGCTCCAAAAATCACAGACAGTCAGCATATACATCATCCATACAACTCCAGCAGATAAATTATTGTCTTCTAAAGCAACATGATAGTTTTCGTGTGAAAAAGATAAATATTTAAATACTTTTTTAAACTCTAAATCATGCTTCCATTTGGCAGCGGTACGCACATTTGGCGTAATTGCATTGGCATTTGAAACACGAGAGAACTGAGGTACGTGCGTCACAACTGGAAGAGAAGCGCTGTTTACAACGGTACAGGAGGAACGCTGTACAGAAGGTTGGTTGGTTTTGGTTTAGATCTGTATTTATCTGTTTCTTTACTCACAATTGTGCATTTGTGTACTTATACTGGATGTCTCAACTGAATGAAGAACGTGAGATTACATCTGTATCATGGCAACGGTAATACGTCACACGAGAGACCGATTGGACTCCACCTCAAGAGAAGCCTAACGGAAGCTATGGTTTATAGTTACAAATTACTTAAATAATGATACTTTTTCACACCAAAATGATCATATTGCTTTAGAAGGCATTAATTTAACTGCAGGAGTCGTATGGATGACATTTATGCTGACTGTGATCACCATTCACTTGAATTTTTAGGGCCTATTGAGCAAAGTTATTTTTCTTCAAATGTTTTCTAGTGAAGAAAGAAATTCATACACACCTGGGATATCATGAGGGTGAGAAAATAATGAGAGAATTTTCATTTTTGGGTGAACTAACTCTTTAACAACCTTAGACCTGACGGTATATCAGGCTCTACTTGAGAAGGCTGAGGAAATTCGGCATGCCAAGCAGAATCCTCAGCAGCTTCTACAGGTGCACAATAGAGAGCATCCTCACCGGCTCCATCACAGTCTGGTTTGGAAGCTGCACAGCTCAGGATCATAAGGATCTACAGCGGCTGGTGAGAGCTGCCCAAACCATCTCTGGAACAGCCCTACCATCGCTGGAGAGCCTCTACCAGGCCGGGGTCTTCATGAGGGCCTACAACATCATTAAGGACAATAGCCACACCCAATACAGCCTATTCACACTCCTACCATCAGGTAGAAGCTACTGAGAAACAGTTTCTACCCGCAGACCATCAGGATCCCCTCAGCACTGCAAACAGTTTCCCCTCTGTTCGTAAGAGGTGTCAAGCTTTACCCCACCCTGCCTACACAAATATTTATGAATGTAACAACATTATGGACCACTACTGAGACTACCTCCGCAGGCCTTTGCACATGACCATCTCCATGTTTACAATGCACGTGTATATACTTCATCTTGTACACTATTTTTTAATTTATGTTTCAAATGTTTACAGTTATATGTATGTGTATACACTTTTACTTGTGCACTATTTGTAATTTATGTTTTTAAATGATTGTTGTTGTGTGTTTTTCTTTTTCTTTCCTCCTTATGTCCTGTTTAAAGTATGTCTGAGGTTGCTGGGAGGATTCACAGAGTAAGAATTTCATTGTACTGTGTAACAAGTTTCTTGTACAAATGACAATACATTCTTAACTATACAGGTTTATAAATTATCTTTAAAGATCAATTCACTGATGAAGAAAATTAATGGGATGTTTACTTCTGGAACCAGCTCTTTTCCTGGATACTGTATATTTAAGACCCTGATAATGCTGAAGATTCCTCACTTAAAGTGATAGTTCACCCAAAAATGAAAATTCTGTCATAATGTACTAAACTGGTGTGAAAGAATTGCAACTAAATTAGTGTATCCTCACACATTCCTTTAATTCCTTATTGTCCTCTACTTTAGCAGTAACTTATGCAGAGTCTCACCTCAATGAAAAAGAGTCCTGCAGCAGAGCTCGGGTGATGGTAGATGTAGACGGTCACCAGACCGATGGCCACCATCACAAGTAGCAGCACAAGCATCCCAAGGATCAGACCCATGTGCAGAGAGTGTGTGCTGTTCTCTGCTGTACTTTTTGCTGCAGCAGCTAAAACACACATATAGACAAAACATATTGAAAGTTGTTCCGAACACTTGTAAAAAACACACACTTCAGTTCACTTACATTGTGAGAATAAGACACTCCGTCTTTGTATGCACAGCTTGTAATAATGAGTGAGAACGTTTGTGATTTTTTTATTTTCTTAATCTCATCCTTGTCTTAAAAATCAGTAGAGGTTTGAATCTTTGTGTAGCTTGCAGTTCCCCTTTATAACAGAAGAGAGCACTGTCCACACACCTAATTTATGCTTTTTGTCTATTGGGCAGTTTAAGGTAACTGTGTTTTGTTTATCTTTCCAACAGGCAGATAAAAACATGATTAATTGTGAAAGAGGGGCAAGGCTGATTATTTTGTATAATGGTAATTTCAATGAAAGAGATTCACTGTTGTCTATAGATGTATTATGCACTATAGCCAAACACCTAATGTATAAAATAGTATGACTGATCAGATCCAAATTATTTGAAGGACCTAGATGTCAGTTGTAGATAGTTTGAATTTAATTTGGGTTTGATTTATAATATAGGAAAACCCTATAGATGTCAAGACCCAGTATTAGGATGTTTCTTTTGTCATTTCTCTTCCATAAAGGAGCAATAATTGAATAGGTTAACATAGGTCCTCAATCTGAATAATTACAATGAGAATATATTTCTGCCTACCCATACAAGGTAATCAGTTTAACTTGACCCGACAGGCCAATATGAATATCAGGTGAATGCCCCAGCCGTCTTCCCGGCCTTCAATAATGATGTGCTCAGAGAGATGCTTTATAAATTCGTGTTTGTCTACCTGGACGACATTCTCATCTTCTCCCACAACACCAAAGAGCACGTTCAGCATGTTCGGCAGGTCTTAGAGCAGCTACTCAAACATAGACTCTTCGTGAAATTGGAGAAGAGTGAATTTCACGTCCCGTCAGTCTCCTTCCTCGGCTTCTGCGTGTCCAAAGACTGCCTCCAGATGGATCCTGGCAAGATTCGGGCAGTCTTGGATTGGCCCTGTCCAACCTCTGTCAAGCAGGTACAGCAATTTCTTGGCTACCTCGGACGTGGAGTGGGAGCCGTCCTGTCCCAGAGGGGTAAGAGGGATAATAAGCTCTATCCATGTGCGTTCTTCTCACATCGGCTAACCCCAACTCAGAGGAACTACGATATTGGGAACAGGGAGCTGCTGGCCATCAAGATGGCACTGGAGGAGTGGAGGCATTGGCTGGAGGGGGCCAAACACCCTTTCCTCATTTGGACGGACCATAGGAACCTCACCTACATCCAAGATGCAAAGAGGTTGAACTCCCGACAAGCCCGCTGGTCCCTCTTCTTTAATCGGTTCAACTTCACCCTTTCCTATCGCCCAGGTTCTAAGAACCATAAACCTGATGCTCTCTCGAGACAGTTTGAGTCACCAGAGGCGGAGTCCTGTCCTGAACCCATCCTCCCCACCTCCAGGGTGGTAGCCCCCATCCAGTGGGATATCGAGACCGCTGTCAAGAAGGCCCAGTTGCAACAACCAGGTCCAGGTAATGGCCCTCCAGGGCACCTCTTTGTCCCTAAGTCTCTCCGTTCTAAAGTTTTGCAGTGGGCTCATGCCTCCCCCTCTGGACACCCAGGAACTACCAGGACTTGCAAGCTCGTCCAGAGGAAGTTCTGGTGGCCCAAACTGCAGGGTGATGTCCGGGCCTTCGTCGCTGTGCCCAAAACAAGGAACCCAAGACCCACCCTCAAGGCCTGCTGCACCCACTGTCCATCCCGAGACGTCCTTGGTCCCACATTTCTCTGGACTTCATCACAGACTTACCACTGTCTCAAGGTAATACGGTAATTCTGGTGGTGGTGGATAGATGCTCAAAGACTTGTCACCTCTTACCATTGCCCAAGCTCCCCACAGCCTACCAAACTGCAGAACTGCTGTTGAGCCACGTACTCAGGATCCACAGGATATGGTTTCCGACGGAGGCCCGCAGTTCATGTCTCAGTTCTGGAAGGCGTTTGGTCGTCTCATCTGGTCTTCTGTCAGCCTGTCTTCTGGCTTCCACCCCCAATCCAACGGCCAGACAGAGAGAGTCAACCAGGACATTGAAAGGACTCTAAGATGCCTGGTTTCCAACAACCACTCCACTTGGAGTTCTCGTCTAATCTGGGCTGAGTTTGCTCATAACACCCTCTTTCATTCTTCCATTGGCATGTCCCCCTTTGAATGTCTGTTTGGTTTTTCCCCTCCTCTGTTTCCCGGACATGAGCTGGAGGTTGAGGTCCCTGCTGCCACACAACTAGTCCGCCGGTGCTGAAGTTTCTGGCAGAGAGCACGTGCGGCGTTATTGAGAGCCTCCCGTCAACAACAGAGGTAGGCTAACAGACGCCGGATTGTGGGACCCACACTTCGCCCAGGGCAGAGAGTATGGCTATCAACCCGAGATCTTCCTCTATGGGTGGAGTCCGGAAAGCTAGCTCCACGTTACGTTGGTCCATTTAAGATCCTCAAGAAGATCAACCCAGTCTCCTATCGCCTCATTCTCCCTAGGTCCATGAAGGTTCACCCCACTTTTCAAGTTTCAAGGTTAAAACCTGTTGTTTGCTCCACTCTGTCTCCAATTAGGTAACCTGCCCCTGCACCTCATATCATTGAGGGCCAACCAGCATACACCGTCTGTAGACTGCTGGATTCTCGCCAGGTCCCAATATCTGGTGGACTGGGAGGGTTATGGCCCGGAGGAGCGGACCTGGGTCCCCGCTCAGGATATTCTCGATCCATCTCTCATCGCAAAGATTCACCGGTCCCGAGGGAACTGATTAAAGAACGTCAGGAGCTGTTTCTAGTGAAGGGACTCCTGTAAGGATCTTCCTTTTGGGATGCTATTCCTCCAGACCAACAGAGGGCGCTCGTCCTGTACCTTCCATGCCATGTTCCTCTCCCCTCCTGCAGATGGCACTAACATCCCTAACCCAGTTCAACCATCCACTCATTAACCCTCATTCCCTTCACCTGTGCTTAGCCCTATATAAGCCTGTTTGTTTTTCACCAAGGTGTTCAGTCTTGAGCCTTTGTACCCTGTTCCTCCTGTGACCAGCCCTCAGCTAAGTTTGTCTCTAGTTGCTTTATTGATCTATGTTTCTCTTAGTTTCTCAGTTTTGTGGAAGCTCGGCTTACCCAAATAATTTGTACCTTTTTGACCCTCGTGTCTCTTTTGTTTATCAGTTTTGTGGAAGCTCGGCTTTCCCAGTTTATTTGTACTTTGCAATTCTCTAAAAAAAAAAAGAAGAAATGGATCTAGCAGTGATCTTCATCCGTTTGAGCCGAGTGAACCTCCCTATTAGAGAATACTCTCGACTGTTCAGCACCGTTGCCAGGTTCACGGAATCTGTCGATTCCCACTTGAAGTCCTTGTACCAGATCGGCCTCTTAGCTCACGAGTGGAAGGAATTGTCGGAGACCAGTGAATACACGTGGGAAGAATATGTGGAGTTAATTTCAGAGATGTTCGCTTCAGAGAAACCTCAAGAGCCAACGCCCACACCTGCCACACCCAACGAGCCAACGCCCACGCCTGCCACGGCCAATGAGCAGAAGTCTTGTCTGTCCCAGAGCCAGCATTGCCAGCCTCGGCCATCCGGAGGAGGAAAAGAAGAAATGCTTCTGTTCCCCAGTTTCTGCTTGTACTGTCTTACACGGCCCCGCCCTCCACGGCTCCGCACTCAGAGCCCCCCCCACCTCCCAGGCTTCCTGACCTGGTCCCCAACTTGAGGTGGTCCCCTTGGTCTTCCGGCTGTCTGCCGGATCTGCTCTGGTCCCCTTGGTCTCCTGGCCCTCCACCTGATCTGCCCTGGTCTCCTTGGTCCTCACTCCCTCCGCCTCAGTCTCAAACCTCCCTGTTATGTTCTTCTGCTTCCCTTGCCCCTTTGAACTGCCTCTTTGCCCCTTGTGCCCTCCTAACCTCCTGTTTTCCCCACAGTACATGGACTTGTTTTCCCTGTTTCCTATGTCAGACATTGCATGTTTAGTTTAATTCTTTGTGCTTGGTTCCCTGTGTTTTGGTTTACTTGATATTCTGAGTTAGTTTGTTTATGTTTATGTGATATTTCAGTTTTTCTTTTTTAATAAATGTGCAAAAATGTCAACAATTCTGTGTTTTTCTGTCAATATGGGGTGCTGTGTGTACAATAATGAGGAAAAAAATGAACTTAAATAATTTTAGCAAATGGCTGCAATATAACAAAGAGTGAAAAATTTAAGGGGGTCTGAATACTTTCCGTACCCACTGTACATCACTTCAGGTCATTCTAGAGTCACCTAAAACCTAAAAGTAATGACTTATCCTGTTATGTAATGTAAAATGTTTTTTTGATCAAACATGTTTGGTATCATTCAAGAGGTCTCAGAGCGACTGGTAACATTGACTCATTCCTTTTCAGCAAAGTCAAATCACAAGTAAGATTTAAGAACTTAGTAAAATACTGCATTCTATCAGAGGCATAACCCTTCCCAGGTCTCTCACAGAGATTGCATCTCTGTATGCAGATTAGATGCATTCTTTGTAAACATCAAAGGACCTACTCAATAACAAGTTTTAAAGCTCTACCTTCAAACCCCTCAATCGTAAACCAAAACCTGGATAATATCAAACATACACATCTGAAATAACAAAAGAATCGCTTGGTATTTAAGGAGAGATGACAAAGGAATCTGGGTTCTCTGTAGTCAGATAATCCCAAACATTGATGTATGTAGTTTTAATATAGGGAATCTGCATTCAGATCTCCCCAATGCCACTGAATGTAATTTTGTCAGGTATGTCTCTTGATTATTATTTTTAGGAATGTTTGTTTATTCTGATCATTTGTGAAATTGGCTTTGATTTGTTTATGTTTTAAATCCTACCTGGCAAATAAATTGTTACTTGTTATTTATTCAGTATTCCAATCATTTATATCATTACTGGATCTTTAATGTAGCAGGAAGCCATTTAAAGAATTTCAGTTTGAATTTCATTAGAACAGAACTATACTGGAGCTTTAATATAGGAGGAAGCTGTTTAAAATATTTCAGTTAGAATATTGGAGCTTTAAATAGAGTAAACCACTCAGGAGAACCAGGTAGGACAGCCACCTAGGAGAGTCGAGTAGAAGAAAAGTCATTTAAAGACTCGGTTTGAATTAAAGATCAAAAGGACAATCAATAGAAGAGGATTTAGAGTAATCAATAACCTACAATGTTTTATTAAAAGAATGTTTAGAAAGTAATTAGAGCTTTAATCTAAATTAGAGGTCAACTTAAAATTGGATTCAGATTAATATAAAATTGGAGTCAGATCAAATTAATAACAATAATTGCTTTACTTCAGAGCTCAGAAAAGACAGAACAATGCAAAGACCTACAAAGGGCAACTGATTCTACTCAAAGGGTTACACTTTGAGTGTCCTTCGCCCTTTCCTGTGTTTTTACACAAGGATGATTGTTGGTGCCAGACGGGCTGGTTTGAGTATTTCTTTAACAGCTGATCTCCTGGGATTTTCACACACAACAGTCTCTAGAATTTACTCAGAAAAAAACAAAAAACATCCAGTGAGCGGCAGTTCTGTGGATGGAAATGCATTGTTGATGAGAGAGGTCAACAGAGAATTGCCACACTGGTTCGACAAAGTCTACGGTAACTCAGATTACCGCTCTGTACAATTCTGGTGAGAAGCATATCAGCTCAGAATGCTATTCTGAGATGTGGGTTGGCGCTGTTTTGGCAGCACGAAGGGGACCTACATAATATTATGCAGGTGGTTTTAATGTTGTGGCTGATCGGTGTGTATATATTTATATACATATACTGTGTATATCTCTTTTGGTGGCATTTTTGCCAATTTCTCCCCTTAATTTCCAGCCCTGGTACACATCCTTTAAAAGAAGGGAATGCAATGGAAAATTAATTAAAGCCAGAAGTGCCCATGACCACTTAATCATGGGAAGTCATTATATATTTTATATTTTAAAGATGGTCACTGAGGACTGCCAGCCAAAGAAAGCCTGGCTTGGCAACTGTTATACTGAAACAAAATACAAAAAAATCCTTTATAGATGTAACCAGGCAGAGTGTTTTTATGGCAATAAATCAGTAACAGAAAAGTTGTATTGCCTGACCAGTCATCATTTAACTGGTGCCTCAAACCTTTCTGGACATCAATGGGGCTGAATTATATGCACAGAACTAACAGAGTCAATTTGTTGAAATCAGTCCTTTGAATATTTTTCTAAACCTTGGCTGTGCTACTTTAATAGGAGGCTACTTTTACAGGCACACTGCTTGTAAAATAACGACACTGACTGCAGACCACTAATATGTTCCATAACAAATAATTCTTAATTTCAGTGTCAAGAGATTGTAAGATTAGAATCATGCATCAGTCGCATTCTCTCACACACAAAAGGACAATTTCAAGAGCTCTCCTCTACAGGTATTAGCAAGAGACAGTGCTGTTCTTGAGAGACAAGCCTTATTTTTCATACTAAATTGTTTTATATCTTCAAATAAGATATAACATAAAACTAAGGCAACCTGAGTAAACACAAAATATTTTTTTTTATTGAAGAAAAAAAGTTATTCAACACCTATATCACCCATGTGAAAAACTAACTGCCCCCTTAAACTTAATAGCTGGTTGTGCCACCTTAGGCAGCAACAACTGCAACCAAACACTTCCATTAACTGGAGTTCAGTCTTTCACAACGCTGTGGTGGGATTTTGGTCAACTAATCTTTGCAGAACTACTTTAGTTCAGCCACATTGGTGGGTTTTCGAGCATGAACTGCCCATTTAAGGTCCCACCACAGCATCTCAATCAGGTTAAAGTCAGGACTTTAACTAGGCCACTCCAAAACTTTAATTTAGCTTCTTTTGAGCCATTCAGAGGTGGACTTACTCCTATACTTTGGATCATCGTCTTGCTGCATAATCCAATTGCGATTGAGCTTCAACTAATGAAATGATGACCAGATGTTCTGCTTTAGGATTTTCTAGTAGAGAGCAGAATTCACATTTCCCTCAATTATTGCAAGTCGCCCTGGCCCTGAAGCAGCAAAGTATCCCCACACCATCACACTACCACCACCACCACCATGCTTGACCATAGGTATGATTTTCTTTTTGTGGAATTCTTTGTTTGATTTACACCAGATGTAATGGGACCCATGTCTTCCAAACTGTTCCACATTTGACTCATCAGTCCACAAACATTCTTACAAAAGGTTTGAGGAACATCAAGGTGTGTTTTTGCAAAATTCAGATGTGCATTAATGTTTTTCTGGGTTAGCGGTGGTTTTCGCCTCGCCAATCTTCCATGGATGGCATTTTTGGCCAGTGTCTTTCTGATATGGAGTCATGAACAGTGACCTTTAAAAATGCGAGTGACCTGCAGTTCCTTGGATGTTGTCGTTGGCTTTTTTGTGACTTCCTGGATGAGTCATCGCTGTGAATTTTGGAAGATCGGCCACTTCTGGGAAGGTTCACTATTGTGCCAAGTTTTCTCCATTTGAAGATAATGGCTCTCACTTTGGTTCTTTGGAGTCCCAGAGCCTTTGAAATTGTTTTGTAAACCTTCCCAGACATATGTATTTCAATCATCTTTTTCCTCACAATTTCCTCATCATTGGCATAGTGTGCTACTGGGTGAGACCTTTTAGCCAATTCCTATTTAGGGGTTGATTTGATTGAACAGGATTGACAGTAATCAGGCCTTGATGTGTCTAGTCCAGCTGAACACCATTATGAATGCAGTTTCATAGATTTGGGGATTTAGTAACTAAGGGGGCAAATACATTTTCAGATGTATTGGATAACTTTTTTGCTTCAATATATAACATTATCATTTAAAAACGGTATTCTGTGTTTACTCAGATTGCATTTGTTTTATGTTAGATTTTTGTTTGAATAAAAAATATGAATATGAAAAAGAAAGAATGTGAAACAACAACAAATTGGCAAACAGAATTTGCATGTCCCGCCCCCGGACATACAGGTATAAAAGGCGGGGATTGTGCATCTGTTCAGTAACTGAGGAGCCGAGAATAAGGTTCGGCCATTACAGCGGCTTGGTAAAGTGTTGTGGCAAGGGGGACACAACATCTCGTTCCCTCCATCAGGGAACGGGGGTTACACTAGTAACCTAGACGTTCCCCTTCTGTCACTCACTCGACGTCGTGTCGATTGTAGTGATACAAGGGGTCCCTATTCAATAGCGCCACCTACACTGAACCGTGTTACGTGATCTGCTGATGCTGGTGCAGCAAGCTCAAGCGTGCCAAGGAGCATGGGCATCAGACTGCACGCAACCTTCCCCAACGCCCAACTAAGACGTCATACTTGTTTTTATTAGGTTCCCGGCATCCGACCAAGGTTTTCCATTGAGGGGTGGAAACAAGCGACGTAATAAGCATGGGAGCAGGCTGCGCCAGCCGCAGCCTATTCTCTCTCTGTGTTTCCCCTTACAGAGTGTTAGGCTGGGGCCATCTAGCTATATCACGCATTGGGGTAGGCGTTTTTTTCTGTCCTATTCTTTCAGGGGGAAAAGACCCCGTGGAAACCACATACTGCCCAGACTGGGGAGGTGAAAATGTGGCAAATGCATCAAATGGGCCTGTTATGCCACACATGGAAGTGGCGCGGTGGTAGGTCCTGCTTAATGAGGGAGGAGCTCTACAAACACACCGACCGGGGCAGTGGAGACTGCCCAAGGGAGACGCGGATCCGCCTGACAGGGGGATCATACCGCAGAAAATAGATCACAGGGGGTTAATGTGACATCCGGCACCTATGGAGCACCTATTCCAGTAAAGAGTACTTAATACCCGTAGTGGGTCTGGTCGGGAATTCCTCCACTGATTTCGTGAGCCAGAGGGCTGGGAAGGAAGAACATCCGGGGAGCACAAGATTGAAGACTCACCTGGGAGTAAAAGTGCACGTATTCGCCTAAGTGGAAAGGTGTTTGCCTCAGTGGAAAAGTGCTAGCACAAGCGGTATACCCGGTCAGTTGTCCTGACAAAACAAGGGACGAAACCAACTCAATCTGGAGATTGTAGAATCTCACAAAGGTATTGGGTGTTGCCCAGCCCGCTGGTCAACAGTTGTCTGCTAGAGAGGTAACATGAAGACAGCCATCCTGCAAAACCTCTCAAGCAGATACACAGAGGAACAGAATTATCTGCTAGAGAGTACTGCCTTGGACCCCAGATTTTGATCGGTGCCCCATTTACTCCCTGAACAACGCGAAGAGGTTTTCCTCCGATTGAAGAACAAATCGAACCAGTTACAGCAGGTATGTATGCATTACTAATTGTGTGAGAACCTGTGTTCTTAATTAGATTCTTAATTCTAATGTCATGTTAAAATTCTGTTTTATTTTTCAGTGACACCTAGTCAATTGTTAATTTACATACAGAAGGTTAAAATACAACAAAGAAAGTTATTGAAAATTGTTAATGCTTTGGAAATAAATCTGTTATTCGAATTTGTTTCTTTTTTTGTAATTTTGTTCAAAATATCGTGATGCGTATTGTATCGTGAACCCAGTACCGTGATATGTATCGAATCGTGAGCTGAGTGTATTGTTACACCCCTAGAAAGGGGTCATAGGAACCTTGGGCACATAGCCTGGTTGAGGTCTTAGGATAACATGAGCATCTGTCGGACCGAACTCCAGGCAAGTGTCGCTGACAGAGAATGCCTGCAGGTCTCCAACCCTCTTGATGGAAGCGAGCGCAATCAGGAGGGCCGTCTTCTGGGAGAGGGCACTTAGCTTGACTGACTCTAGTTGCTTGAAGGGGGTTCTCTGAAGACCACAGAGAGATCCCACGAGGGGAACAGGAATGGCCTGGGAGGATTCAACCACCGAGCTCCTCTTAGAAACCTGATGATCAGGTCATGCTTCCCTAGGGACTTACCGTCCACTGCATCGTGGCGGGCTGCTATAGCGGCTACATACACCTTCAAGGTGGAGGGGGAAAGCTGCCCCTCCAGCTTTCCCTGCAAGAATGAGAGCACTGACCCGACTGCGCACCTCTGTGGGTCTTCAGATCGGGAACACCACCAATTTGCGAACAGACGCCACTTTAGGGCATAAAGCTGCCTGGTAGAGGGAGCTCTGGCTTGGTTGATCGTGTCTACAACAGCTGGTGGCAGACCCCTCAGATCTTCCACATCCTGTCCAGGGGCCAGACGTGGAGGTTCCAGAGGTCTGGGTGCGGATGCAAGAGGGTGCCCTGTCCCTGAGAAAGAAGGTCTTTCCTGAGGGGAATTTGCCAGGAAGGTGCTGTAGCGAGGAACGTAAGTTCCGAGAACCAAGTCCGAGTAGGCCAGTAAGGGGCCACTAGGGTGACATGTTCCTCGTCCTCCCTGACCTTGCACAGCAACTGTGCAAGTAGGCTCACTGGGGGAAATGCGTACTTGCGCAGCCCTCAGCGCATGGGCAAGCATATCGGACATCTGGGCGTCAGCCTCAAACTGGGCGGGCAAACCCGAAGGTGGTTTGAACGCTCTCCAATGCAGCAGTGACATCATCATCCTGCTCCATAGCGCCAACGGAAACATCACGTCGAGCCCGGACGGAAGCAATCGAGCATGCTGGGGGCGGGTGGTTCGCGGGGATTTACCCGGAGAAACCGTGCCCGCTGAACTCCCCAAATTGACTCCATCGTGGCTGTAGTGGCGTTACCTTTAAGGAAGGAAAGCCGCAACCGCAACGATGCCATGGTCAAGTTCTTGCAATGAGTACATGAGCCATCCACAAACGCAGCCTCGTGTAATCGCGACCCAGACACACGAGGCAGATCAGAAGTGGAGAGATATCTGCCGCATCCAGGAATAACGCAAAGGCTGAAGAGAAAGACGAGTGTTTAAAAAGACGTTCGACACCAATGTGTTAACTCTTTTAGAGAAATGATTGCTCTTTTAGAGGAGTTGTTGCTCTTTTAGAACGCTGTCAAAGCGCCCAGGGGTGTGGACTGCACTGACGTGTAGAGGAGGGAAAAAGCCGCAGACAATGCACCGTAGATCCAACAGCAAAGCTCTCTAGAGGCGAGTGGAACAGTAGTGAATTTCTCAGCTCGTCGATCACACAACTGCTCGGCTCCGAAGAATCCCCGCCTTTTATACCTGTATGTCCGGGGGTGGGACATGTAAATTCTGTTTGTCAATTTTTCATTGGCCTTTTTCATATTCAGAGGTATCCGAGGCTCCCGAAAGAAGCACATTGTGTCACTACAATCGACACAGCGTCGAGTGAGTGACAGAAGGGGAACAGAAGAAATCAGGATGGGGCAAGTACTTTTTCACAGCACTGTGTGTATATATATATATATATTTATATATATATATATACACACACACACACACACACACACACATACACACACACACACACACACACACACACACACACACACACACACACACACACACACACACACACACACACACACACACACACACACACAGTATTTACAGCTCTGGAAAAAAATAAGTGACCACTGCAAAATTATCCCCAGATAATCATCCCCAAAATTTCTCCCAAATTGAAAATAAAAATGTTGTCATTTAGAGCATTTATTTGCAGAAAATGACAACAGGTCAAAATAACAAAAAAATATGTTGTTTTTTTCAGACATTGTATAATGCAAAGAAAACGAGTTCATACTCATTTTTAAACAACACAGTACTAATGTTTTAACTTAGCAAGAGAGTAGAAATCAATATTTGGTGGAATAACACTGATTTTCAATCACAGAGTTCATGCATCTTGGCATGTTCTCTACCAGTCTTTCACATTGCAGTTGGGTGACATTATGCCACTCCTGGCGCAAAAATTCAAGCAGCTCGGCTTTGTTTGATGGCTTGTGACCACTTAATAAAAACAATCCTCACAGTTGTGGAACATTTTCTTCTAGGATAACCTTGTACGTGGCTTGATTCAAGCGTCCCTCACAAAGATAAATCTGCCCAATTCCAGCCTTTCTGAAGCACACCCAGATCATAACTGATTCTCCTCCTGGTCGTCTAATGGTTAGATGGAGACCTGGAGTGACCTTCAAGCCATAGCGTCTCGCACCCACTGTGTAATTTGGTGAGGAATCAATGATGATCTGGGGTGCTTTGTCTTTGGCTTTAGTTGCCAAATGTAAGTGCTTAATGTGAGTTTGCTGTATTTCTTAATAATTAAGAATACTTAAAAACATTAAGAATATTCATAGAACACAATGCATACTTGCTTGTCTTTGAAAGAAGCTAAATTTAGCAGAAGGTTACAATGAATCAAGGGGAAATGCTATTTTAATTCTATATGTTTACAACAGACTTTTAAGTAGCAGTTGATATTGTAAGCAATGCGCAAGCTGGATGGCTATTTACAAAAATATGGCAATTCTGGAGAAAGGTAGTGCATGATAGGATGACAGATTGAAATATGTGCACAGGCAGCTGGGAACCTCATCGAAACTGACCCAGACTAACAACAGGCCAGTCCTCTATCAAAAACAATAACAAAAACAAAACAAACATAAATTAATTTTTTAATATTTCTTTCTTTTTAAACTATCGCTTATGTTAATATTGTCAAGATGGTCTGTCCTTGTGCATTCAAAATCAGACTTGTGTATCATTTTTGATAGATTAAGGACTCAATTCATATAGAAAAATTGGAATGAAAAGAAGCAGAGTATTTATTGGAAAGAACAGGTTACATCAGAATCTTATCAAGAGCAGAACTAGGAAATTTTATGTGAATATTTTCCAAAGACTAATCACGTATCAAAAGTGTAGTAAGTAAAAGTCAATAAAAAAAATATTGTCTTTTTCTACTATTTCATACAGTTAAAATGATGCATATACCTGTATTAATTGGAGATTGTAAGGTAATGTTCCAATTAGTTCTGAATTGGAAATTCATAAAGTACTTTCTTATTTGGAAATTCATAGGATATTAGTGTGTTTACATCACAAATGTAGCTAAATTAAGGATAACATTTTAAATGGTAGCTACAGTAGCATTCCATTACCAATACATCTGCACCCTATTAACTAGTTTAAGCCAGGAATGACTAAATTCATATTATTCTACTTAAGGTTAAATTGCTATTTTCTTCTGACAACACATATGCCTTGGCTTTGTGTGCTGATTTGTGCTATAATGATGACATTTTGAATTCCTGACTGCTGTTTCCGACCGCTTAAGACTATTAAGCTCGCTCCAAATCAAAAACACATGACCTGGAACAGATTTCTGGGACTACAGATATGGAGAGAAGAAAGGGAGTTAGTAAAAGAATGAGACAACAAATTTGCTGTTGGACAGGAAGTGAACTGGCACATACACTGCTATCAATGGAAAAGATATTTAGTCAAGAATTTTGGTCTTACTTCCAAACATATACACAAACGCACGCACGCGCGCACGCACGCACTCTCTCTCACACACACACACACACACACACACACACACACACACACACAGACATGTTTGAGAAAGACATAATTTTTGCATGAGCTGGTATGTTTTTCTGGTACATAGCTCAAATAGGCCCTTTAAAACCACATGTACCAAAACAACAGTAAGATCTTACCTCCATTGTCCTTGAGATGTAGTGCAATCTTGGTGTCGTCTGTTGGCATACATAAAAAAGATACAGAAGGAAGAGAGAGAAAGAGAGAGAATATTACATTAAATGTCATTTAACAATTAAATTATTATAATTTTTTTTTTTTTACATTTCCCAAGTTCAGAGCCGGCCCAAGGCATAAGTGAACTAAGCGGCTGCTTAGGGCCCCGGTGACCACCAGGGGACCCCCAAGAGCACATAATTATTATTATTATTTTTTTTTTGTGTGTGATTATAATGTCAATGGACAATGGTAATTATACAAAAACGCAATATTAAATGCAATATTATGTTAACGGGCTGCAGGATGCAAGCACATTCAGACAGCAAAACAGCAATGTCACAAAAAAAGACATATCCTCTGGTGCAGAGAAAAGGAAAAAGAAGAAAACAGAGGAAGAGAAAAAAACAGCACGATAAAGGTATGTTAAGTAGCGAGGCTTACAAGCTAACATTAGCTAGCTAGTTAGTTAACATAGCCTATGTAGCATATCTTCTTTTTTAGGAAAGTTTGATTAATCATCTGTAAATAGCCTTGACATCTTAATATATTATTAGTACAACATATTACTTAGCAAGTTTTAGATTCAAGTTTTTGTCTCCTGTGTAAAAATAACTTTCCTGAGTATATATTTTTGTAAAAAAAATAAGCTTCTGTTCCATAAACTTTGTACTGATAACAACTTAACATTATTTACATTAGTCTACCATTTTGGGGTCTTTGCTATTATATTCCAATATCATTATGCCTCAGTTAGCTAGTTATAAATTAAGAGTTGTTGTTTAGGAGTACAGATGACTTGCTGCTGTGTATAATAATTTGTGTTGAGAAAATATTCTGTCAAATATGTACTCTTATGAAACTTTAGGAGCACTGTTGAAATGTTTTGGACGTGGGGCAAAACCAACACCACCTGCCCCAAGTTCCAGTGCTACAGCTGATGATGATTTTTCAACAATCCCAGATCATTATATTTATATGGATAAACCATGCCTTTGTTTTTGACAGAGAGTTGCATTACCTTCTAATATGACATCTAACATGGCTATCTTTTATTATTATTTTCATCTTTCATCAGGTCCATCCTCTGCATGTGAGGAGCACTTCCCAGCACGTGCATCCACTGATGTTGTCATCTATCCTGTCTGACTCAGAAAGGACTGATCTGGTAAGCAGAGAGCCACTGCCTATACAGGAAAACTTCACATTCCCTGAAAAACCTGATGGCCGAAGCTTCCACTACACCTACAGAAAGTTAATTAATGGGGAAAAAAGTGGAGCTGTCTCACTTATTAAAAATAAACGATACTGTCTACAGCTTCTGCTGCAAATTGTTCTCTAGGAAGTACACAAAACTGGTAACAGAGGATCAACAGGATTGGGTAAATATAGGTGTGCTACTGTTACATTTAAAACCGTAGAAGGGTAAAATCATGCCAGGCAGACATTGGTATGTTGTAAGCAACACAGCTACAACTAATAAAATTGATAAGGGGTGTGTCATATTTATAGTGTGCGAATAATCAAGCATTGACAATATTCTATCATATTGGTGGCACCGAGGGGCCCCCAAATCAAATTCTGCTTAGGGCCCCATAAAGGCTTGGGCCTGCCCCAGTTTTTTATTTACAATGAAAAGAACATCACATACTTTGAATGCACAGACCTGTACACACATGACCTGCTCCATCATTTCAAGTCACTTTGTCTCAGAGACAAATTTCGAGTTTAATGCACTCAAGTAAACAGGAAAACATTTAAATGATTATGTCTCGACAATGGTTTGGAGTACCAGTAACACAATAAATAAATTGTTAGAAAGCTTTAACTGTGTCCCAAACACACTATAAATGTTTAAAATATACTATGCACTTAGCCATGTAGTGTATGAATTTTCAAAGTGTAGCATCGTCCCCATAAAAAATGTTTCTACACAGCAGCATTCGCCGTTTAACAGCTGACGGAAGTGACATTTCAAACGCACGTGCTATGTCGCTAGCTTTAGCAGGTTAGCCAACATCAGTTCAACACTTGTATCTTAAAAATCATACATACAGGTGAAACTCGAAAAATTAGAATATCGTGCAAAAGTTCATTAATTTCAGTAATTCAACTTAAAGGTGAACCTAATATATTATATAGACTCATTACAAGCAAAGTAAGATATTTCAAGCCTTTATTTGATATAATTTTGATGATTATGGCTTACAGCTTATGAAAACCCCAAATTCAGAATCTCAGAAAATTAGAATATTACATGAAATCAATAAAAAAAGGATTTTAAATACAGAAATGTCGGCCCTCTGAAAAGTATAATCATGCATATGTACTCAGTACTTGGTTTGGGCCCCTTTTGCATTAATTACTGCCTCAATGCGGCGTGGCATGGATGCTATCAGCCTGTGGCACTGCTGAGGTGTTATGGAAGACCAAGATGCTTCAATAGCGGCCTTCAGCTCTTCTGCATTGTTTGGTCTCATGTCTCTCATCTTTCTCTTGGCAATGCCCCATAGATTCTCTATGGGGTTCAGGTCAGGCGAGTTTGCTGGCCAATCAAGCACAGTAATACCATGGTCATTGAACCAGGTTTTGGTACTTTTGGCAGTGTGGGCAGGTGCCAAGTCCTGCTGGAAAATGAAGTCAGCATCTCCATAAAGCTTGTCTGCTGAAGGAAGCATGAAGTGCTCTAAAATGTCCCGGTAGACGGCTGCGTTGACTCTGGACTTAATAAAGCACAGTGGACCAACACCAGCCGATGACATGGCTCCCCAAACCAACACAGACTGTGGAAACTTCACACTGGACTTCAAGCATCTTGGATTGTGTGCCTCTCCATTCTTCCTCCAGACTCTGAGACCTTGGTTTCCAAATGAGATGCAAAATTTGCTCTCATCAGAAAAGAGGACTTTGGACCACTGAGCAACAGACCAGTTCTTTTTTTCTTTAGCCCAGGTAAGACGTTTGACATTTGAAGCCCATGTCCAGGACCCGTCTGTGTGTGGTGGCTCTTGATGCAGTAACTCCAGCCTCAGTCCACTCCTTGTGAAGCTCCCCCACACATTTGAATGGCCTTTTCCTGACAATCCTCTCCAGGCTACGGTCATCCCTGCTGCTTGTGCACCTTTTTCTTCCACACTTTTCCCTTCCACTTAACTTTCTATTAATGTGCTTTGATACAGCACTTTGAGAACATCCAACTTCTTTTGCAATTACCTTTTGAGGCTTTCCCTCCTTGTGGAGGGTGTCAATGATGGTTTTCTGCACAACTGTCAGGTCAGCAGTCTTCCCCATGATTGTGAATTCAACTGAACCAGACTGAGAGACCATTTAAAGGCTCAGGAACCCTTTGCAGGTGTTTTGGATTAATTAGCTGATTAGATTGTGACACTTTGAGCCTACAATACTGAACCTTTTCACAATATTCTAATTTTCTGAGATTCTGAATTTGGGGATTTCATAAGCTGTAAGCCATAATCATCAAAATTATATCAAATAAAGGCTTGAAATATCTTACTTTGCTTGTAATGAGTCTATATAATATATTAGTTTCACCTTTTAAGTTGAATTACTGAAATTAATGAACGTTTGCACGATATTCTAATTTTTCGAGTTTCACCTGTATATTAAACAATTACAATAGTTTGTTTTTTCTATCATGATAGGGACTCGTCAGTGACTTCTATTTATGCTGAGCTAATTATATTTTCTATCCGATAAATCTATCTTAAGCTGTTTTCCTCTTGTGGACTGTTGGCTGGTTTCCACAAAGTAGGTAAAACTTCACACATATACAAACACATATTGCAAATAACCAATATGGTGTTTCTTCTAATCGCAGCATATATTTATTTATTATTCAATATGGATCTGCCAGCTTTGAATTCTGTTATCCTAATGACCTGAGTGGGCAGTTAATTAAATAACCATTTTGTAATAAATTAGAAAATATGATGAAGGAGAGAGTATGTAAACAAGAGTTATATCCCTTATTAGTGACCTCTTAATTCAATGCCTTGTTTAGTATTTGATGAAAGTGTTAATGATAAACAGGTTGTTTGATATACTTAATGACTTTAAGTGCTTTAATGAGAAAATTGACTAATTTAATCTTTGTAGCTAGAGTAGATCTCTGGCCTGCCTTTCAATACCATAACAGCAATGACTGCACAGCTGTCTTATGTTGCATTTTATGTGCTAAATGTATAGGTCTATGGTCGCAAGGCGGGTATTCATAGCTAAAAAGCTGTTTTTTTGAATAAAAAATATGATATGCCCACACCTTCTTATGGAATGCCCTTTCTCATCAACAATCCTGTACAGTATATTCATTGCCTTGGAAAAGAGGATAAATGTTCTCTCTGCAATTAATATGTTTCTAGCATAAATATTATAGAGATTTACACTGCACAGAACTGAACAAAATCGAATTCATCATTTGAAAGCGAAAGCTTCTTAATGTTCACTTGTAAGAAAGATAGTAAGGGAAATGACAAGGAAAACTTTAATTTGTTGCCCAGAAATTTGGGCACAGCCATGGTCCTTTAGATTTTAAAAATGTATATGCACATTAATCATCCACTGACAGTTTGGTTTGGTGAGTTTGGAAATGTATGCACACATTTATGTGTTGTTTACTGTCTGATCATTTCTTTATGCCCATAAATAGAAAAAAGAAAAACAAAGCGCAGCACACAGCAAAAACTCATGTATACGCAATATACATGTTTTGTTTATGTATGTTAATAGTTGCTTTGATGTTTGCTGTTTTGATGAGTGTTTGTTCGTTTGTTTGTTTTGGAAAGAATGGCTTAAAGACCCCAAGAAATCGCTTGACGAGCCCAGTTTACATATTTCTTTTTGAAACAGGAAGTCTGGAAGGGACATATCATAGGGCTCATAAGTTTTAATTTAGTCACAGCCATGAACTATAATTTGTTACTTGTTGGTAAATTGCTGGGAGAGAAAGCATTGGATTGGAAAAAAATCTGTGTAGTACAGGTGTAACAGTAGCCAGCTGGTAGGTAGCTGTACAGTGTGTAAACCTCACTACCCTGGCCTCAAGAGGCGCGCTAGCGACTGACGCTAGGGGCTGTAGCCTTTAGCCTCCTCGTTGGCGGGCCCACCTCTCATGCCAGAGACGCTGGTTTGAGTCCCGTTTGGAGTGGGTCTTGCAGTGGTGCCGTGATCTGAATGGGAGTGAGGTTTAGGGGGGTGAGTATAACAAGAGCCAGCTGGTAGGTAGCTGTGCAGTTTGTAAACTTCACTACCCTAGCATCAAGAGGCGCGCTAGCAACTGAAGCTAGGGACTGCAGCCTTAAGCCTTTAGCCTCCTCACTGGCACGGCCACCTCAAATGCTGTAGACGCTGGTTTGAGCCCCGTTCGGAGCGGGTCGTGCAGGACCTGTTACAGTGGTGCCATGACCCGGATCGGAGTGAGGTTTAGGGGGGTGAGTGTAATGGAAGCCAGCTGGTAGGTAGCTGTGCAGTATGTAAACCTCACTCCCCTGGCCTCAAGAGGTGCGCTAGCGATTGATGCTAGGGGCTATAGCCTTTAGCCTTCTCGTTAGCGCACCCACCTCCCATGCTGTCTGATGACGGTTAGAATCCCGCTTGGAGAGGGTCAAGCAGGACCTTTAACACAGGCATCAATATTTTTGTTACATTTGCCTGGAAGAGACACACTGTAATTTTTAAATGTGTATGTCTGTTAAAATGGAATTTTAAATTCAAATTTTTTTTAAAATGTTGATGTTGATGTCATGGGGTCTTAAATATCATAGCTGATGATTATAAGGCTGCAGTTGATGAGGATGATTATCTATTGAACCTCATTCAAAAGAAAACTGCGTCAGCTAAATAAAACAGCATACATTTAAGGTCTGAATGTTCTCTGCAACAGTGTTCCTTGTCCAGCAATTGATTTCTTTCCCCAGGCTCATAAAAGCACAAATACGTCTTTCTTTTTCTGTGTCTACTGATTTATGTAGAATCCATTGCCGCTTTTGTTGAAGTTGTCCTGCTGCAACTAACTGAGCAGTTAGTTGTAACTAATAGTTTTAGATCATTGATCTATTGCTTTTCTGTTTAATTTTATCTTGGGTTTTATATGTCAAATTGTAATCTAAATGATGCATGTGAGTGAGTTTAGGTAGACAGTACCTTCAGTTGGCATGCTGGTAGGCATGTGTGATGTGGCCTGGGTGGATGGTCCCTCAGTAGTTCCTTTGCGCCTTGCTGTCATTTTGGCAACTGATGGAGTGGTTAGAAGGTTAAGATTAGTAGTGCTGATGATGTCACAGGTATTGTCCTTTGTCTGCGAATGGAAGACAGTAAATCATTAATTTGACAAACCTGGAATATGTTTTGCTAATTATGATGTATGCATGAATTTTGGTGATGTAACAGTAAGTAAAGCAATACTTTAAGGGGTTGCACAAAATACACTTTTAATTGGAGTTTTAAACCCACACCTTTTGACTTATGAATTTCCATGAAAAGCATCCATGAACATTTTCAAGTCATTCATGACTTGAAAATGATTACTGGATAATGGATAATTACTGGATAATGGTGATTACTGGATAATGGTTTTAAAAAAAAACACACATTTTATAGAACCTGCACTCACAAAGAGCATTTATCTTTTAGAGCTGAGTATGACCATAAAAATATACATTCACAACAGAAATGTCTTTGACTTTTTAAGATGTTTCAGGACTGGAAATCTAAATGTAATTTTCATTCCCAGATGTTTCTAGGTGTTCCGTTACTGGGAGAATCCTGCTAAAAGCTCAAGCTAAAATTCCTTATCATACATGTAATTTAATACTCAAAGGGGTTGAGATGCTGGAGAGAGAGAGAGAGAGAGAGAGAGAGAGAGAGAGAGAGAGAGAGAGAGCATAATTGTCTCTCTGGAAACTGCAGACTAGTTCATTCATCAAAACAGACATAACCCCCGACAATAACGACACACACACACCTCATCTGGGCAACTGTTATCCACCCAGTCCTGTCGATGGCGATCAAAGCCGCTCGAACATCTGAAATGAAAAGGTCATTAGTATAAATAGGATTATTTTAAGAGACACATATGCTAGTTCAAATACATCCAACAAATATATTCACAACAATCCAGGGAACTGAATGTAGAGCTATATGTTCTTTCTGAACTATATACTTTGGCAATAATTGTGGTTCAGGTTAGGACATTTTAAACGAATAAATACAGTATACGGTGTATGTAGATCTATATATCATTACTAGACGTTGACTTACAGAGTAATTAGTAGGCAGTAAAGCTAGTATTCTTTCCTTCATCCCCTCCCTTCAATTTATCTCGCACTCAGAATGGATCACAATGGATTTGGGCTGCTTGACATTCCTGATGTCTGCAGTGATACAGTCACCCTGACTTCCCATATTGTTCAGTAATTTCCCATTTATAATTAATCTTTTCAAGATGTATTCTCTCCTTTCAGTTCAGTACTATTCAACATACACAGATTCATATCATCTCTTTCTCTCTTTCTATCTCTCTGTTCCTTGCTGATATATTGGGGTCAAACGTTTGCTCCCCACTCACTTCAGAGATTGTAAACAAATCATATATGATTGTGTGTGTGTGTGTGTGTGTGTGTGTGTGTGTGTGTGTGTGTGTGTGTGTGAGGGTTCTGCATTTCACAGCTTTTCACTGAAAACCAGATGGAGCCATATTGTACTTTCCTGATCAAAAGGATCCTATTCCTTCTTGTGCTTGCAAAACTAATCAGTTTATAATTGAGTTTTAAAATAAGTTAAATAAACAAGAAGTAAAAGTTTTATCTATTCAATAGTATAAGTGTTATCTAGTCAATAAAGCATGGTAAACCTTAAATTTACTACAATAAAGTTTTAGTTTTAATGTTTTTAGATTTCTACTTGTGTTTAGTTTTCAAGGGTGCAGGTAAGATATGATTTGACATCATCAAATGACCAGAGTTGGGAGGGTTACTTTTGAAATGTATTCCACTACAGATTACAGAATACATGCTGTAAAATGTCATTTGTAACATATTTCCTTAGATTACTCAAGGTCAGTAACATATTCTAAATACTTTGGATTACTTCTTCAGCACTAGTAGATTTTTTTACTTTTTGTTCTTGCTAGATCCTACGTGAATATTCTTGATAAAAAATATGATCGTCTCTGGTAACATGTGCTTGTAAAATGGCTAGAAATAGCATTTTAGCCTAAAGCTAACAATTTACACAAGGTTTATTTCTATTTCTTCTGCTCAAAACTTACTTCAAACTTATTTCTCTGTCTGCTCGTACGAATGTAACACATCATAAGAAAGTGTTTCACTGCTGTTCAAATGCACTTTGGATTGCATCATTTATATGTATAAATGTTTTCCATCTGAAAGGACTAAATATTAAATGAAACAAATGAAAATAAAATGCTAAGTAATCTCTTCAGTAATCAAAATACATTTTGAATGTAACTGTATTGTAATTATCAATGATTTAAATTGTAACTGTAGTGGAATACAGTTACTTATATTTTGTATTTGAAATATGTATTCCTGTTACATGTATTTCGTTACTCCCCAACCCTGCAAACAACCTTCCTAAAAAAAGACCACAATACCGCCAACCTGTGCAGAGAACTATACTCTAATACAAGCGACTTGAATAGAGGTGGGAAGTGGCACTATAGCTGTAATGCGAAAGCTTTGAATTAGATTAGAATGAGATTTCATGACCAACAGACATGAAGCAGAGCCCTGCTAAGTGTGACTACTGACTGGAGCAAACACTCATTAGCTTCTAATGTTTCACTGAAAAACATCACTATATAATGCTGTTGGCCTTGTGAGGCATCTCATTTGTACATTGTAATTGTGTTTTTTTGTTGTTCTTCCCATTATTTAAGAGTTTTTAACTTTAATACTATTCCTTTGTTGAAGGTTTCATTAATTAGCAATGAGATTTAATCTTGTCATTTTTATTTTATAATGCAATCACCCTGAGCCCTGAAAAATCATATCACAGGAAGACAAGAAAAACTGAAAGATATCGCTCTGGATTTGAGGTTACCCATTCATCCTTCGTCAGCACTTCTGCAGCTTTTCATAATCTTATTTACATGTTAATGGCTGCAAATGTAGTCAGCTGAAAATAATTTAGATCCAGTAATATTCTGACCTTGAGAGTGAAAGAATACCATATTGAGTATGCAATGCAATGGCAGAGATTTTGATACACATAATCATTACTATTATACTCATCTGCTCAAGTTAGAAGAGTACAATTCCTTGAGTGAAAATGAAATGGCAAGCACATAACAAAGGCAGAGAAATTAATTATGAAAAGTAGGTTTTATGTGCAACACTCTGCTATGATCATTTTCTGTTACCCTAACTAGTAAAAAACTTGCACTCTATCTTTTTTGAATGTGTGAGTGTGTGTTAGGAAGTCAGTTGTGTCAAATAAGGCTTCAATGGCTCACTTTCTCTTAAGAAAATCGAAATCATTCAACTGAAACAGCACAAGTTCTGGGTTGTGCCCTGATATACCTTTTGATTTAATAAACAAAGAATGCATTTGCACGTCAGTGGATGTATAGACCATTTCAAGGACTATTCATCTGTTTAAGGGGGTGAAGTCTTTGTCCCTTGAACACTTCCTGCTAGTTTTCATACTCATTCAAAACAACAGCAGAAGTAGCTGGAAATATTAAAAGTAGCTAGAGTAGCATACAAGCTGGCGTAGAACAAAGAGACAAGAAAACTATTTTCATAATTAAAAAAAGAAATCCTTACCTTGTCCACAGGTCATGCAGACAGCTTCACTGAACGGCTTAATTGGTTAGTATAAGAGCGATACAACATTCCTGATCTTTCCGCTGAGGAAATAGATGTGAGCATCTAAACTACGATACGGTTTCATCGCCACTCTTGCGTAGCCGCCAGAATCAACAACATGACTGGATAAGTAACTTCTGGTAAAAGTTTGATGTTCTTTGGGATACATAAACTCAGAGCCTTATTTAAAGGATCCGGTAATAATACTGGAAATGCATCAGGGTCAGTAGCGTTGTAATTCCTTTGTTATTGTTTACATCCTTGAAATGGTCTTTATCATCAGCGGAACCCTATGCGAAGCGTGAACGAATGATAGGGTAAGGCCCCTTGAGTGCAAAAGATTTTTCAAATTGCAGGTAAAGTTCACACTCCATAAAAAAAACTCCAGAAGAATAAATTATTAAAAGAACATTCCAGGTTCAATAAGAGAAGCTCAGTCAACAGCATTTATGGCATGATGTTGATCACCACAAAAATCAATTTAGACTTTTTTTTTTTTTTTTTAAGAAAACAAAGTATATAGTGAGCAATTTACAATAATAAGGATAAGGGGTAATTTTTTTTGTAGGGTTTAAAATGTAATAAAAGCACTTTAATTAATTCTTTATCAAAACTTCTACATTATTTGATGTGTCAAATTGTTTAAATTGTAATTTTTACAGTCGATTTAGGGTTTTACAGTTTGGTGACATCACATCGTCATGGTAAAGAAGTTGTAAAACTGGCTATAGCATTCCACAGAAAAGGATAATAAGTGATTTTATCACAATACAATTTTTTGTTTTTATCACACAAAAAATTGCAATCGGTTTGCATTTTTCTATACAATTTAACTGGAACTGGAAAACAATGTTCAACAACAATTAGAGCATGCATCGCCACCCGATATCACATAACGCCACTGATAACAGCCACAATGAGTACTCATTATAACAAATGCCAGTGCTGTATCACCACTTATGATAACAAGCAGGATGAAAAGGAAACTCCTGTTCAAGAACCGGAGATGTTACTTCTGCATTAGACACTTACATGAAAGCTATTTCAAAAAGTGGTGGGGACAAAATTGGCAAAGGCAAGAAGTAGTAGGAAAATGTCCCACTCATAAAGGACGCATACATCAGCACACCAAATACATTTACCTTAATGCGCTCAAGGACTATATGAACACGTGAAAGGGAGGTTTTGTCAAATTTAGCTCATTTTAGAGGACAATGTTGTCCCCAAACTATAGCTAAATATGTGCACATACACTCATACTGCCTTTATCGAGGCTAAGTAAAATGGACATTAATTACCAGTGCAGCCATTGTTTCCATAACCTCTAGCTAAACAAAAATGGTTATGCATATTGATGAGTCTGAACACAAACATCAACTCCATTAAGAGAAGATTCAAAAGAGAGAGAATTTCAAGCTGCACTCAACAGAGGCCGTTCACACGGTGAAGTTTCTTTGACATGGCAATACATTATGATTGCTTACTGTAAAGGGGTTCATGGAAAGGAGGAGGCAAGAACCGGCTTGATAATATAAATAATAGTTTAAAATAAACTGAACCAAAATGACACAAACACACAAAGGTGTCGGACAGCTTTCCATAAATCTCTCTCTTGTCATCCTTGCTAAGCTCCTCCAAGGTTATCTCAGGATCAAGATAATTATTTTGCTCAGCCAACACTTTAGGAAGTTCTAATGGTTCCACAAAGTTTCTGATATCCTCTTCAGTAGACAAAGATGTGGAAATATTAAGATCAAGATAGAATTCTTTACAAGCATTATTAATATCAATGGCCAAGGTAAATATTTCGCCACCTTCAGATTTCACTGAGGGAATGGTAGAAAACCATATCTAGCCAGAAGCTTCCTGTTTTGAAAATATTCTAGAGTAAATCTTATGGGCTGATTAGAAAAATGTATAGTCCCTACCATATGGGTTCAAAAGTCTCCAAATATCTGTAAGACCAAGATTTTTTACACATCCTGTGAAGCGTCAATGTTGCTCTAGAGGGCTTGAACACTTTTGCTTCACTATGATCAAGGACTGAGTCCATCTAAAGATTAAAGTCTCCAATATTATATCATGAGCGGTGCCTGTGGCTTGCAAGATCCCATCAAGATCTATAAAAAATCCCTGATCATCCATGTTAGATGCATAAATATTAGCCAAAATAAGACTCTGCCCCTGAATTTTAGGTAAAACAATAGTGACTCTTGAAACTGTTTGAGACATTTGACATGTACATGTTTACTTATCAGTGTAATGAATCCCCTGCTCTTACTCGAGCCAGCACTAAAGATAGCATGCTCACCCAATATTCTCCCAAATGTTTCAGCTTTCTGTGGAGAAAGATGCGTTTCTTGAAGAAACACTATATCATATTTCTTACTCTTAAGAAGAGAAATAACCATCCTTCTTTTTATGGGGTGCCCTAACCATTCACATTCCACATGGAGAGAGACAATCCACTCATATTAACATTTGACATTTTGACATATAAGAAAAAATAGACTGTGTGATTATAAAGACCACATCCTAACATTAGTGCATCCCTCAATACCCGAACATCCCCCAAAACTAAAGAAACAGATATATTTAAAACGTGCGCATTAACTCCGCACACGATAGCAGCAACTAAATCCATCCCTCCAAACTCAAATAGTCCAGTGGTGTTTCTATATAAATTTTGTGAGACAGAATTACATGGCAAAAGATTATCTTTAAAACAAACTCCAGCCAATAGGAAGAATAAGTAGAAAGAGCGTGTAGATTTATCCATAAAACTGTCCTGAAGGTGTGTTACTCTACAAAATAAACTCCAGCCACTAGGTGGAACCAGCAAAAAAAAAAAGCACTCAGTTTCCTCGAACAGTCAAGTGAATGTTCAGTGAGTTGGCCCACAGGATGACTTACTCACTCCACTGACTTTATGAAGGACATCGCTTGCTGTTGGCCTTCTGTTGATGTATACGTTTCTTGCATTCTTTGAATCAATCAAATTTCTCTCTTGTCGATTTTGCAAAGTCTGGGAACAAGAAAATGCTGTGGTTTTTCCAAGAAAGCCTTCCTTTACTCCTCACCTCACGTAACAAGATCTTTATCGGAGGATCTCAGAAATTTGGCCAGAATTTATCAGGGCTTGTCTCCATCTGCGGATCTCTGGAATCCTGTGAGATCACTCGATTTCCAGTTTATGGCCTGTTATGACGAGCAGATTCGGATGGAGCCCATCTAGGAATTTCACCATATCCTGACCCTCTTCAGCCTCAGGAATTCTGACAATATGAACGTTATTCTGCCAGCTACTGTTCTCCATGTCCTCCAACTTCTCCCAAAAACGTTCCAAATCCACCTTGGTCACAAACGGATTAGCAGATAATGTCCTCTCCGATAACTCCAGATAATCTATCTGTTTTTCAACATCCCCCACTCTTGTAACCACCTCATTGAACTTTGTCTCCATGGCAGTGATCGATTGACGTATCAAAGCAAGATTCTCCAAGTCAGCAACGACCTTCGTCGGCATTGCCGACATGTTCAGCATCTCTCACCGCATTTCCCGCACCTCTCCGACTAAATTGACTTCTAGGCTCGCGGTCTGCTCGGAGGTGTCAGCTTGAGCACGTCAGTGTCTTTTAATGTCTCCAGAGCCTGAGAATTTTGAATTCTTTGACATATTGTCTTCCTAGAACAGTTATGGAACAGAGAGTGTGGAGTGATGGTGGCGTAGTGGGCTAAAGCACTAAACGGTTAAGCAGAAGGTTGTTGGTGTTACCCCACAGTAACCACCATTGTGTCCTTGAGCAAGGCACTTAACTCCTGGTTGCTCTGAGGGGATTGTCCCTGTAATAAGGACTCTGTAAGTCGCTTTGGATAAAAGAATTTGCCAAATGCATAAATGTAAATGTAAATCAGTGTATCAAATTTCACCAGTTTATGTCATTAAAAGTGTTAATACTAGCAAAGTGCGAAGAGCTCGCAGTTCAAACTTCCGATACTCGCATGGCGTCACTTGACTCCACACTGTACCTTGTTAAATAAATGGGGTAAAGAAAGTTTTATAATTTAAATAACATTTCAGTTTCAGTTAATGTCACCCCTTCTCTGAAGGGTTTGAAAGGCCTGACTCTACGCCACTGGATTAATATGATTGAAACAATTGAATTTTAAATCCTATAGTTAAAAAACTAAAAACATTTTGTCTGTGTAGCACAATATGCATTTGATGAGTAAAAGGTTGGAAAATAAATCTCCTCTAGCTTTTTTAAAGTAAAAAATTAATTAGGTACCCTAACTAACCAGATGTTTCTCACTCTTTCCACCCAATCTCACATTAAACCCACTGTGATGTTATTATATTCTTTAACCCCTCAGAGTATGAATTGCCCTCTTACGTCGTATTTGCCGATAGGCCGATGTCAGTCAACAAGGCGAATATCGTCCGATACTGATGTTGGGCCAATACATTGGAGCATCCCTACTATTTATTCATACTCTGAGGGGTTATACTGTATATGGGTATGTGTATGTGCTTGAGAATGAGAATAAATGTGTAGGCAGATGGAAGAAGTGCCCAGAAAATAAAACAAAGAGGAAGTCGAGTGTCTCAGTCTAGTCTGTTCTTTGGTATGTAATCTAGATAGAAAAGCTCTCTGGGTTTGGGAGGTGAGGACTTGTCAGGAAACACTAACAATCGTGAAGAGGAGAGGGCCCAAATGCAAGAGGACAAGTGTCTGGACTCAGAATGTACATAAACCAAACCAACCGAATCGACTGAATCCAGACACAAGACATAAAACAGACATAGAACACATACATATCAGGGCTCCGCCACAAAAAAAAAACTTGATCTGAACAAGATTCTCAGCTATAATGGAAACAGTATTACTTGGCAAAATAAGGACAGAAAGATGCGAGACATTTAATCAATATTATACACATGATGCACACAATTTGTTTCAATTTTTTGGGCCAGCTTTACATACAAAGGCAATCTTGTAACATTTAGATTGCTGAATTAGAGCAGATGAATTATCGTCACAGAGCTTGTGAATGTCTGTGTTGAGAGTGCCTCTGTTTCAGCAACTGCTGACAGTCCTTGTAAAATGCAAATTATACCCCCCTCTTCAGTGCACTCAAGGCAGTCTGAAACCTCTGCTTCAATTCTGGTAAAATCTCATCAGGATAGTGTAAAGAGAAAGCTACAGTATCAAGAGTGGTTTGTTTTCTCACCTGTTGAGTCGGTGACACCAGCTGCAATTGAAGTTAATCTGTGACGCTGTGCAAGAAGAGCAGCTTGTGAATTGAATACATGCTGAACAGGAGAAGAAAAGAGACAAAGATGCAGAAAGCACATTAGCATAGGATTAATCAGAAATAGAGAAACAGGCATTAAAGTCAGTAATGAAATTGCTTTGCATACAATGTGGGAAATTAATAATTCAAATGTTCAGATGTTTGAAGATTAATTCATGAATTTACTATTTTCTATTAGTCATATCACATTTGTGCTCATATAGTTCAGTTTGTATAAAATTGATTAGTTATGTGCATTGCCTTACTGGGAAGTGGCATAATTTCCACAGCTGTACTGTTAGTAATTTTGGTCTTTAGCAGCTCCACTCTGTGATACTCATAGATAGTCTTCCTCCGAACATCTGGAGACACACAGACACATATTATATTCACCATGTGAATAATTAGGAATGCTGAAACTAAGACAAGTGTGAGAGAGAAGGAATTAAAGCAGTTTTTCTGTCCATTTCTGTTTACTCATTTAATGTATTTCCTCTTAACTGCCATCTTGTTAACATTCACTGTACTTTCATCTAATTTAAAACTCCTAGAAGCCATGTGCTCCTTAAACAAGATGTTACTAACAATTGCACAATTTCTCTGTTTCCTTCGTAGGATGCATTAGGACATTCACTCACATTTTCATTCCACAAATGGACAGAGTAGTTGAATGCACAACATACTGAATGAGTAAAGGTTATATCAAATAGTAGTAATTGTTTGTAGTCTGAGGTTAAGTGTGTTGGTTAATCTAAATTAGTCGATGAGACAACATCTAAATGTAAATCTTTAAGCACCCAACCAGAAACCAAACATGTATGTATGGATATAACTGCACAGACGGATGTGCATTGGGAATTGGGAGTTCCAAATTGGGGAGACTTGCATTTGTGTGTGTGTGTGTGTGTGTGTGTGTGTGTGTGTGTGTGTGTTTGTATGTTTTTTGTAGACATGCACATGTGCCTGAATACAATGTCCCAAAAAAAACTATATAAATATAATTCATACAATAAAAAAATGAATACAAATAATAATTTTTATCCAAGATATTTAAGAATTATTATTATTATTTTAATTTGATATCCTTTTCTCCCAATTTGGAATGCCCAATTCCCACTACTTAGTAGGTCCTCATGGTGGCGCTGTTACTCACTTCAATATGGGTGGTAGAGTACATGTCTCAGTTGCCTCCACTTCTGAGACAGTCAATCCATGCATCTTATCACGTGACTAGATATGCATGACACCACAGCGACTCACAGCATGTGGAGACTCATGCTATTCTCTGCGATCCACGCACAACTTACCACGTGCCCCATTGAGAGCGAGAACCCCTAATCGCGACCATGATTAGGTTATACCATGTGACTCTACCCTCCCTAGCAACCGGGCCAATTTGGTTGCTTAGGAGACCTGGCTGGAGTCACTTTGGAATCTAACTCACTCCAGGGGAATTAAGAATTATTATTATACATTCTAGTTGAATCGAGTATTCCAGACCCCCGTTTTGTGTCGCGGTCCTGATTACCCTCTCGGGTTTATTTTGCGATAATAACCAGCTGACTGTACATTATCCCTTACTCTCACTAACACCTTCTCAATCTCTCCACCTCATTTTTTTATCTGCTCTCCCTCAGAAATCTGTCTCTCGCTCTTTTTCATATTGTAGCAGGCAGACAGAAAGAGAGTGTGTCAATGCAAATCCTGCACTTTCTCAGCAGTCACACACACACACACACGCACACACACATGCATATTGGTGCGGCTATCCTTATGAGGACTCTCCATAGACATAATGATTTTTATACTGTACAAACTATAGATTCTATCACCAACCCTAAACCTACCCCTAAACCTAAACTTCACAAAAAACTATCTGCACACACACACACACACACACACACACACACACACACACACACACACACACACACACACACACACACACACACACACACACACACACACACACACACACAAATAAGGTCGGAAAGAAGAGGCTCTCTTGAAAAATATTGAGATTTAATTAATGATATCCTGGCAGAAAATACCTACCATCCTGTTCTCTCCCACACTCCCTGACTCCTCAACTCCAGACATATTTATCTGCTCAATTCATCTCTACAGCACAGCTGAACGTGGTCCTGCTGAGCTTACTGCTACATCAAACACTTTTCATGTTAGACACACCAGACAACAAACTGACAGCTAGGGAAGGGAGGAGGTTGAGTTGGGGGAGGCTTTTAATGACCCAGATGTAGTGTCTGACACAGGTAATGGAGATATTAAGCTGAATGATATCTTCATTTTCCATCAATGTTAGGTGTAGTTACTGTAAGTTTTACATGTTTCAATAAATTAATTACATTTTTAAAGCAAAATTGACTGGTTCATGCAAAATAAAAAAGGAGAAAAAAGATCCCTCGATCCACAGCCTAACCAAGAAGGCCAATACAATCACTGTTACCAGTCATGATTTGAGTCCAGTATATACATTTGATTAATATTTATATTCTCTATAATTTCATGGAGCCTATAATCAAGTCCTGAGAAGAACCACATTGTCCATGCTTATAAAAGGGCTAATGCATCACTATAAATATACCAGACATTCCACAAGAACGCAGTTTATGCACAAACAAAAGTAAGTCCATATATTTATTCTTCTAATTCATTCCATCGGTCCATTTATACTACCAACGTCTTATGAATGTGCTGTCTATGTTTATATAACCAGTGCTTGACAGGGAATGGACTATATAATAAGACGCTGACGATGCAGTAACTGGAGAAGAACCTCAAAATTGAATTGCACTTGACTCCCGTTTGAAGCCCATTAGTGCTTTGTGTGCACAATTTCATCAAACCTTGCTCCTAGACTTAGCACATGCTACATGCTGCATTAGTGATCTTAAAATAAGCCCTTTGATTTGTGTAATCAGATTACTGTTATTTTCAATTAAGTTATTTACTTTTACTTGGTTTACACATATTTCTAAAATAATATAACATGAAAATAATAATAAATCTAATATTACATGAAAAAATGTATACATCTGTTTGTCTTTCTGTGACAGCGGAGGACATGGGCCCTCTAAAGAATGAATTTAAGAGAGAAATGTGTGGTGCGGGGTATGTGACTTGAGCAGCGATGAACAAGGTGGAAATGTAGGGATTATTTTGAATTTGTAGAGAAAAAACACATTTAAAATTCTTTATGTGAAAAGTGCTTTAGAAAGTAACCTAAAGGTAAATTATTTAGTAATTTTTACATGAAGTAATGAGTATGGTAATCTTATTAAAACTTTTGAGAAGCAAGTTGCTAGGGAGGGTAGAGTCACATGGGGTAACCTTCTCATGGTCGCTGTAATGTGGTTAGTTTTTGGTGGAGCGCATGGTGAGTTGAGCGTGGATGAGTGGGGGATGGCACGAAGCCTATGCGGGGGTTGACAGTCTCAGACGCCGGATTGAGGCAAGTCACTACACAACCACGAGGACTTAAAAGTGCATTGGGCATTCCAAATTGGGTGAAAAAGGGGGGAGTAAAAAATGCCAGAGTAAAAATGTTACATGTCAGGAGAGAAAAAGGACATTTAAGTTACATGCTCATGTAACATTGTATGTTCTATGGAATAAGATCTACTTTTTCATCATGTTACTGCAGCAAGATCTAATATGTACAGTAAAAGTTATAGATTATCACAATACCAAAATTTCAGGAGGCTGTAGTGAAATCAGCTTCAAAACCAAAACAAATAATAACACTTAACTAATTTGTTAATTATGGAAAAAGTAATTATTCAAGACTAGTAAAAAGTCAGTAAAAAAATAACAATAAAAACAGCAATGAATAGAAATAGTATATAATAATTGAACAAATTAAGAAAATTAAGTGCTTTTTAACAGCTTCAAAAGTTTTAAACAGCAGTAGGATATCAAATATTCAAGTAAACATTCAGAATGAATTACAACATAAAACTACAACTGGTATTTACTGTATGATTATAATACATAATAATATCTAATACTTTTTAAAGCTACTAAATGTACCCAGTCAAGAGCAGTGAGTGTTTTCTCATTCCCCTTCTGTCACTCACTTGACGTTGTGTCGATGTAGTGACACTAGGGGTCTCTCTTGAGAGCCTCGGTTACCTCTTATCTTTGAGAAAAGGCCAATGAGAATTGGCGAACACAATTTGCATGCCCCTCCCCCGGACATCCTGCTATAAAAGGAGGGAAGCTTGAATCTGTTCAGACAGATTTTTTCTTCGGAGCTGAGCGGTTGTATTTCTGTGAGCTGAGTAAAACCCACTGCTGTTCCACTAACCTCTAAAGAGCATACGCTGTTGGAAATACGGCGCATTTCAGCTGCTTTTTTCTTCTTCTGCACACTAGTGCAGACTACGACCCTGAGCGCTTCGACAGCCTTCTAAAAGAGTATATATATATTTTCTCTAAAAGATTATACACATTGACATTGAACATTGTAAAGGTATTCAAAGGAAAGGAGGAAGCGAGAACCGGCTTGACGATATAAATGATAGTTTAATGAGAAACTTAAGACAACATAAACACACACATGACGGACATGTCCGCTAACGATCTCTCTCTCTCGCACGGCCCTCTGCAGTCAGCCTTTAAACTTCACGGAGGCATAATTAGCCTAATACGGGACCGGGTGCGTAGGATCACGACCCGGTCCCGCCCTCCACCCTGCCAAAAACGTCTTTTTAAAGATGCATCTTTTTTAAGATGCCCTTTAATCTTTGTGTCATTCCTGTATCTGGTCGTTACCTCTCCTCTTCTGACGGCCACGGGCGCTGCCCCTCGTGTCTGAGCAGAGATCACACAGAGGCAGCATATGTGGGCGGCTCATGTTCTCACTGCGAGAACATAACCATGGCAACTTTGCGGTCGCAGCTTTCCTTCTTCTTGGGGAAAGCCACTCTAGCCACTCCCCGCGTCGCGCCTTCTAGCCTAGGGTATAGGGCCTGCAGAGCTGGTGCTGGAGGCGATTTTGGGAATATAACAGGCACAGTTTCGCCAGGTAAATCCCTGTGGACCACCCGTTCTCAAGCATGCTTGTTTGCCCCCTGTCTTCTTCCGAGGTGAGACCGGCTCTCCTTATGGCCAGTCTGATGTCTCTTTCGGAGCCCCCAAGCTGGATGAGGGTTTCGCTGCTGCATCGGGGAGTGTCTTGGCGGACTCCGACGCTGAGGACTCGACTGGAATAGCACCTTGGGGTGTGCCGGCCCAGTCTGAGACCGACGCCGAGCTATCCGCTATGATTTCCCGAGCCGCCGTGAGTGTCGGGTTGGACTGAAACCCTCCGTCCTCCCCTCATCCCTCGCGGCTAGACTACTGGTTCCTTGGTTTAGGGCGCTGCTCACAGCTACACCCCCCTCTTCCTTTCTTTCCGGAGGTGTATTATGAGCCGACGAAATCGTGGAGGGCACCTTTCACTACCCATGTCGGCGGGGCGGTCCATGGGTACACAGAACTCCCCCAGCTGGATAAGGCAGTTGCAGGTGCACCTGTGCCTGCAAAACGTCACCACTTGTTGGGATCGACCGTCACTCCCCTCCAAGGCCTGTAGGTTGACGTCGTCTATGGCGACCAAGGCCTACAGCGCCGCTGGACAGGCCGCCTCCGCCCTGCACGCCATGGCCCTCCTGCAAGTCCACGAGAGATCTGCACTTGGGTAGTCCTGATCCTGATGTGCTGCAAGAACCACGCACGGCGACCACCCTTGCCCTCCGGGCCACGAAGGTAACGGCGCATGCACTCGGACAGGCGATGGCCACCCTCGTGGTCCAGGAATGCCATCTGTGGCTGAATCTGGTTGAGATGCGGAACCCTGACAAGGCTTGCTTTCTCAACGCTCCCATCTCCCAAATCTGCCTATTCGGCGACACTGTAGAGGGCTTTTCCCAGCAGTTCTCGACGGTGAATAAACAGACGGAGGCCATTCAACGCATCTTGTCCCACCGCGGCTCAAGATCTCGCGTTCCGTCTACTCGCCGAGGGCGTCCCCCTGTGGCGGTGAAACCCCAGGCAGCTCCGCTCCAGCCCAGGCCCAGCTCTCACCCCCAGTTTAGAGCTCCCCGCAGGAAGCGGACGCACCCCATCTCATGAACCACCTCCCGGACCCAGATGGCTCCCAAGCGCTCCAGAGACGGGCAACCCATGGAGAGAAACATCTGTCACGGAGCTGGTATCCAGACCACTCCATTCCCCAGTGGAGGGCCGGGTAGAGAATCTTTGGTTTCCTTTCCTTTGCTTGCCGCACCCCCAACGGGCTGCGGTACCCACGTTGTCACAAAGGAAGCAGTTTCCTCACTTCCTCACCACGCTACCTCGGTGCAGGGCAAAAACTTGGCATCCTCAATAGCTGGTGTGTGGTGAGTGTACTGGCGCACTATGGCTGCTGTCGCATCATCCAGGTAGATGCTGCACAATGGAGGTGTTTGAGGAGAGTCCCCTGTTCACTGAGTAAAGTGCTTTGATTGTAGTGTCAGAAAAGGGCTAAATAAATGTAACATTCATTCAATCATCTCCATTTTTGTTCCATGCAAAAAAGTAGGTAATGAGGGTTTGGAAAAACATGAGGGTGAGTAAATAATGACTGAATCTTTCTTTTTGGGCAAACTATCCCTTTAAGTGAAAGTTGTTAAAAATAGCAATGTCGAGAATAAACTACAGTAAATTAAATAATGCTTACATCAAAACATCAAAGATAGACAGACAGACAGACAGACAGACAGGCAGATAGATACAGTTCACACATTTCTTGTAATGTTTGATGTGGGAATAACTGCCATTTCCTGGTTTCATGAATGCATCACAGTTACCCACTTGGGATCTGCTGAATCTTGTGGACCACCACGAAGGCATCAGACAGCCCAACCTTCACTGGATGATTGACAGAGCTGATTTTAGCAATCTGCATTGGGACCTGAAACAAGAGCTAATGTTATTCATAACATCCATCTTCTATACTATGTCATCAACATGAAGAAGTAAATTTAGACTGCGGAAAGAAAAAGAAAGAAAGAAAGATAGAATAATTAAGCAGACATGGAGAGACAGGAAGAGGCTGAGTAGGAAAAGAGGTACAGCTAATTCAGTTAGGAGGTTTTACAGGCTGAATGAGCTTTCCAATAATGGTAAATAACAGAAACATCCTATCTGATTACGCAGGACAATTTCAAAGAATGACTTCTGACTCGATGTTGCAATACTTTGGAAGAAAAGACAAAAACATATTATACCTCTTTGTAGGCAAAGATAATTCGTCCATCACTGTGTAACGTGGCCTGGAAGGTGAAGCTTCCTTGATTATAAGAATCCTGGAGATGGACATGATCCCACTGCACTACCAAGGCAGTTCCTATAAAACACACACAATTTACAAATTCCACAAAAATGCATTAATATCCTCAGTTAGAAGGTCCTCAAATGTCAGAGCTTGTAAGAGCTATATAAAAAGCACCTTCAAAAAAATAACCTGATCAAGAGTGAGACATTTGATTTATGGCAAGTTAAAGTCATGTATTTGTGTGTGTGCGTGCATGCGTGTGTGAGTATGTGTGTCTGGAGATTGGTAGGTTTGACATATACACATTATTGTTTTTATTTTTGTACCACCTTATATTTCCAATATATATATATATATATCAGATTGTCTCAAAAATACACAAACATACACAGTCCGCTGCCTCTGTCTCTTACCATTGTCAAAGTAAATGACAGTTGAGTTTCTGGACAGGCTGGGGTCAAAGTTTGCCATGAGTGGAGCAATATATTGTGTGGCTGTCAACATTCTGTGCACCACATCACCCGTGTAGATGAACCCTGAAAACACAAACACACACAATCCATAAAGCACAATCTGACAAAATAATCCCGTACATAACCATACATTTTAAAAGTGTGATTTTTAAGGTCAAAATAAAGTGAAAGCACACATAAAAGTAATGTGTCTTTTGTTGCAAATGCATGAATATGAGCTTCTCTCTCCACTTCTCCATCTCTGTGCACTCCTTCCTCGTCTATTAATTCTGGCAAACAGCCCTGGCTTGTCTCCAAAGTGATTAATACTCTAATTAGCCATATAAATGCCTCATTCCATCCAACACACAGAAAGGAGAGAAGTTTCACACACACGTACATAATCTAAAGTGTGTCTTCTACAGTTGCCTTCATAAATCTATGCAAATCTTTCCACAGGAATGCAGCCGAGCTGGACTGTGCTGGCTATTCCAACTTAACCTGTGAACACAGTGCACTGAAAAACCCATTACTTTAAAGTATGCAAAAACAGAGCCCACCATTACACACAAGAAAGCAGACGGACAAAAGAAAATTTGTCTTAAATCAAATTTTTTATTTTAGCATTGTGTGCATTTTGTAAGCTGAAAAATTACAACAAAGTGTTCCCATACTGAAATCTACACTAACGTGGTTACAGGATGAAAATGTATGTACACAGAGTGGTACATTATGTATCAATAATGCAACACATGATTTGTACAGTCTTCAGAATATAGCATCACTGGGATTATAAATACGTTCACTGTATTTAACTTTCTGATGCTTAATGTAATTATAGGGAGAAATTGTAAGGGCGGTTTTCTCTTTCTAGTTTTCCCTCACATTCACCCCTTCACCTCAAACACATTCCAACAGCCAGTGTGAGTCACATGAACAACAATCATAATAAAAATCCCCACACATACTCTTATATCATATCTACATCATGCACTGTAAACTTTCATTAAAAAGACTATTTCACTCTTGATAAATACAGTCTGTTCCACTAGAACACAGTGACTCACAGTCGTGTCCTTTTGCCTACAAGCAAGCAATAATCAAATATATTCCTCTTTCAGCTATAATGCTCATATCACATGGAGGCAGGCAGATGCTTTTTTAAAAACTAACAGAACCTCACTGGTTGTGCAGAGAGATGGTTCACTTACCTCCGGTTGCAACAGTGATCTCTCGCAAAGAGTGTCCATAAAATGGAAAATCAAAGGAGAGATTGACCCGCTGAAGATAAAACAAGACATAGAAGATGTTTAGAAGACTGATCAAACGATCACAAATTTCCAAAATATAAAGTGTTACAGTATGGTTGAAGGATATAAGGTTAGACATTGTGTTATTGCTATGGATACTATTGTTTCCTTTGAACTTTTCACGGCCAAAAAACATCCACTCATATACAAAGGTAAAAGACTTCTGAGTAACTAGTCTCAGTAAAGAGAGATTTATGGTCAAAAAATGATTTGTACTCAACATCAAGGATGATCAGAATCACTGATCATCCTGTATCTGTAACTGATGCTCCTTTAGATCGGCTCATTCCAGTTAACCCATGACTGCATTTTAACTGTATTTTATGCAATCTTAACATTTTATGCAATACATGGTGGCAAACTCCTTGAGTAAAACTGCATTTTAAAAAAATATATACTTCTTGTTTTACATAGAAGAAAGTGCCATTTGACAAACTTTACTGAGAATAAAGTACTTCAAGAGATGAGACAGTGCTGTATGTGACAGTATGACTGAATTTTTTTATCTTAATTTTTCAAAAATAATGTGAAATTTAATTGTTCTTAAATAAGTGTTTTTCATGTTAATTTAATTGCATTCCAACCTATAGTATATGTCTGTTCTATTTGACTGTGATTGTTGGTAAATAATCAATGTCTTACCGCCGCTTGTCTGTGTGTGTTGGACAGGATGCCATGAATCTTCACCTTCTCTTTGTCCATCTGATCAATATTTACCCATAATTCTTTACTCATAGGGTCATTGGGACCATAAATCTTTGAGGTATAGTAATTATGATCTGTGTCCTCCTACAAGGAAAAATCAAACAGGCAGTCAGAGCTTAAAGGGGTCATATAATGGTACATGCACTTTTTCAAGTTGATTGTACTGAAATGTGTGTTGGCTGTGCCTGTACACAACCATCCTATTATGATAAAAATCCATCCAGTGTTTTTGTTTTAATCTCCTTATATATTTTCCCCTGCCTCAAATCGAGCCGTTTGACCGTGTGACGTCACACGGTCGGACGCCCCTCCCAGGATTGTTGATTGACAGCAGTGTTTCAACACAAACCCGCCCTCGCTCGTGAGCGAGCTTTCAATCATAGTCCATCATCATTGTTGATACACTGGAGCAGAATGGCGCCTAAGCGATTGTGGTGTTCTGTTCTTCGGTGTAATAACGAACACAGCAGTCATTTTGATGTTCCTAAATCTGAACCGCTGAAGACGCAGTGGCTGAGTTTTGTTTACGATGGGAATATTCCCCACGAGCAACGTCAATGCGTTCATGTTTGCGCGAATCATTTTTCACCAGACTGCTTTATAAACGAGGGTCAGTATAAAGCTGGTTTTGCTAAGAAGCTGCTGCTGAAAAAAGATTCGGTACCAACTATTTATATTCCCTCTGCACCTCCAGAAGAAGTAAGTGTAACGTTTTATTAACCTTTATATTAATCTTTGCAAATCGCTTGCACGCTTCACAATGAATGTGGCTAATGTTTACACTCAGGGTACATTACAGCATGTTTTCCATAACGTTACGACGTTCTCAATATAATTCATAATCCCACGTTTATAATGAACAACGCGTTATGGTTATTGTGTTATTAAAAACTGTGTACGCAGGTGTTACAGTTAACATGGTAACACTAAGTTACACCTGGTTTACTTGTATGTTACTGATTAAGAAGTAATGTCAAAAAAACAGTTATACGGAGAATAACTCCAGAACGGAGGGGCGGGGTGACCAAAGCTCATTATCATTTAAAGTCATATGCTCTGAAACGGCGTGATGAAAACAGATCTGTTTTTGAGCAGGTAAAATTAGTGTTTTCTTAAAATACTAATGAGAATTTTTAATAAAAGTATATTACAAAGTTTTCATTTAGACCCTAAAGATACATATTAACTTGTACAAAAATGGCATTATATGACCCCTTTAAGACTTACTCTCAGTCAATCAGACAAAACCAAAGAGTGTAAGAGGAATATCTATGGTGGGAATTCACAAAAGAATAGTGGTGCTGTTGTGTTAAGTTTATTAACACATACAATATACAGGAATATTGCATAAAGAAATTATTATTAGTTTATCATTTGTAGCACTGTAAATATGCTTACTCCAGTGTTAGAAATTAACAGGGGCTTGAGGAAAAAATGCCACAATAAGTGACAAAAATGTCCACCAAAATTGATCACGTTTGCACCGTTTTGTAGCGCAAAGCCCTGCAGAGGATAGTGAGGACAGCTGAGAAGATCATCGGGGTCTCTCTTCCCTCCATCAAAGACATTTACAAAAAACACTGTATCCGCAAAGCAACCAGCATTGTGGACGACCCCACACACCCCTCACACAAACTCTTTACCCTCCTGCCGTCTGGCAAGAGGTACCGAAGCATTCGGGCCCTCACGGCCAGACTGTGTAACAGCTTCTTCCCCCAAGCCATCAGACTCCTCAATACTCAGAGACTGGTTTGACACACACACACACACACACACACACACACACACACACACACACACACACACACACACACACACACACACACACACACACACACACACACACACACACACACACACACACACACACGTGTCCTGAGGTGCACTTTAATTACTGTCAATTTATAACTGTCTGCTACCTCAATAACTGCTATGTGCATAGAGCACTATCTCATAGTATGTTATGTTTATGTTTTTAGAAACTGTCATCTTTTTGCACTAGTGTACTGGTCGGCGCTGCACTGTCTGTCACTGTGTCTATTGTCCTGTTCATTGTCAGAAATTTCTTGTACTGTCCCGCACTTTTTGCACATGTTTGCACGTGCACTTTATATAGGTATATATAGGTATTTTATATAGGTATTTTATTTAGTTGTGTAGTCTCATGTGGTTCTGTGTTTGTACTATGTTGTTTTTATGTAGCACCATGGTCCTGGAGGAACGTTGTCTCGTTTCGCTGTGTACTGTACTAACTGTATATGGTTGAGACGACAATAAAAACCACTTGACTTGACGGTAAGTAAATTATGACAGAATTTTCAGATTTTTCCCATAAAAAATGTGGCAGAAAGAGCTCAGCACAATATTGAAGTGCACAGAACGGGAGCAGCAGGGGCACAAGACCCTGCCCCTTTCATTCACAAATCTAAAGGTGCCCTTTTGATCATCCAGAAAAAGAGGAGAAATTTTTGTTATTACATTAAAATTGTTAAAGAGAATTTATTTTAAATCTCGTTATAATCTCACAATAACAGTAATAATGTGTTATTATGAGATTTCTTTGTATATTGCTGGCATATTAAAGAAAGATTAAGCGGAGGTGCCTTTAAGAGTGTGCGCTACAGCAGATTGGGAGCGGATTCCAGTCGCAAGTGATTCTCCCTACTCACTCCGAACTGCAGAGCCCTTGAAGTGGGTACTCTGAAGGAAACATGGCATTACTGTATAAATGTACCCTTCACTAACAGTCTTATTGAAGGGCCCTCCGAGAAAAGATTAATTTTCGTTTTGAAGGAGTTTTCGAGTGGCATCCTCTACTTCAGAAGTGCCCTTCAAGGAAGCCAAAAAATGCTGATTTGAATTCGTCCCGGAACATCGAAGTGCCGTTACCTCAGACGAGTAACAGGTCAGATAAAACATCCTCTACATGTATTGTGTTGTAAGGTCATCAAAAGAATAATACTCGATTGCTACCGCATTTCCGACATCGTGTACCACTAGTGTAGACAGATTTATGAATTATAATGGGAGGGGTAGGGTCGCTTTCACTGATATAAATTAAATTAGTCTTTTATAGTATGCTGACATAAACTGGAAGGAGCTGTCAGGTTCAGCCAAAGCCAGTTTGGTTTTGTTGAAACTAATAAGCCATTAGACTAATCACTTTCAGAAAAATACCATTGGGCTACCACAGTGCCGCAGCTCCCTATACGCATATTACACAGTCTGTGCAGGGCACCAACTCCCTAGGGGGGCACCATCATACCTTAGGGGGCACCAGAAACTCCATCGTCTGCCCTTACTCACATGTTATACGTTATTCAAGGATCCTGTAGCATTCACGGAACACAGTTGATCATATAGTATATTTTTCAATATTCTAGTATGTTTTTATATAGCAAAATACTCATATAAGTTTCCAGGCCTTTGTGTGACCCAGGAGAGAGCATATGCGGTTACTAAAAGTGTTGATGCTGCAGAGAACACAAAGAATGGTTGATATTGGTTGATATCCTTGAACAACAGGTGTATACCTTAAAATCCCTTTAAAAAACCTTCAAAAACAAAATGTGTTTCTGTTAATCAATAGTATTCTGATATGAGTCCTTGGTGTGTTTCCTTCGTGCTGGCATGTATCTTTTCAAAGATACTTTTAATGTTATTATATGAATGGTGTCTTGTCCTAAAGAGCTGAATGTATGATATCTTTGCAGCTGGTGTTTTCTTTTGATAATGTGTATGAGCAAACAAGACCGCTTTATTGTAAAAGGTATATGGTGAGGACAAGGTTGTTTTCTCTTACACAAATATTTCTAAGTTAAAGTGTTCTTACCATGAACTATAATATATGTTCAAAATGTGTGAAGTTGCCAGCTGATGTATGTTTTTTAAAAATAGATAGATGGGGGATTTTCCACCAATATTTAATTAACGAAGGAAATAAAACATATTGGTGGCGAGGGAAAGAGATGGGGGCAATAATCCCATTGGTCAGAGATAATGGGTAAAAGATAAACAAAAGGTATATAACTGAGAACTTAGAAGAATAAGGCCAGAACGGACAGCTGACCGGCCTCATGTTTGTTGGTGTTCAATAAACTACAACTTTGGCATCTGGAACTCAAGACTCCGAGAGTTTTCTTACAACTTAGAGAGATTCATCATGATTTTCCACGACAATCATCCCACGCTCGAACTTTCTCATCATGCCTTCGCACCGTGCACCACGTTACCAGGGTAATGCCATGGTACTGAATGATTGATCATGTTCATATTTCATGATACTGTCATGGTACTCCACCCCACAGAGTTTTACAATGACACATGTCATAAACATGGTGTTATCACAGACCATGTCTGAAAATAAATAAATAAACAAGTGTATTACCATGGTGCATTTTGTTAGAAATATAACAGAATAGGCTATCATTTGTAATGAAAGAAAAATTTAAAGAATTATGTACAGTATATATATATATATATATATATATATATATATATATATATATATATATATATATATATATAATAAAATAAAATAAATGTCCCTGCTAAGGTCTGTGCCGTCACTGCTCAGCACAATACATTATTTTATGGCAGGTTTTTACAGTTGGGAGCCAAGACATGAGCCAATTTGGATTCTCACATTAAAAACAAACAGAATTTCAGGGTTTTCAGTATTGAAAAAAAATACAATCACTTTCCTAAACAAAAACAGACAGGGGCAATTTCTGTTTGTTTGTGCTTTTGCAGTGCTGGCCATATGTTAAAGAGGTTTGTACATTGAGAATTGATCAGTGGCAACAGTATGGATATTCTGGACTCTGCCTGGAGAATAAGAAAATCTAAAAATATGTGTAGGCCAACACATGTGCTCAGATGTCTCGGGCATTTCAATTTACAAACAAAAAATTTACACAACTCCAGAAATCATGAAATTTTAACAATAAGCAGGTCTGCAGATGCAATCTGCCAAGCAAATGAATAGGACGGAAAACTTAAGTGCTGTTGGAAACACAACCCACCTCTACTGATTGGTAACAGGATAATACTTTGGCCAGGGATAGAAGAGCACAATCAACTTATGGAAATAACATCAACTCATGGAAATACCTCACTGTTATTAATGATCAAATGTGTGTGTGTGTGTGGAGGGGGAGGGGGGGTCACCCCTTTTCCTCCCCAATATGGCATGCCAAATTCAAAATGCACTCTAGGTGCTTGTGGTGGCGTAGTGACTTGCCTCAATCCAGGTGGTGGAGGATGAATCTCAGTTGCCTCCATGTCTGAGACTGTCAATCCGTGCATCTAATCACGTGGCTTGTTGAGCGTGTTACCGCGGAGATCTAGTGCGTGTGGAGGCTTCATGCTATTCTCTGTGGCATCCACACACAACTCACCATGTGCCCCACTGAGAGAGTGAACCACATAATAGCGACCACAAGGAGGTTATCCCAACGTGACTCTACCCAGCCTAGCTACCGGGCCAATTGGTTGCTTAGAAAGCCTGACTGGAGTCACTCAGCATACCCTGAATTCGAACTTGCGACTCCAGGTGTGGTAGTCAGCATCTTTACTTGCTGAGCTACACAGGCCCCTAACTCATGTTTTTTTTAAATGAGCCATGAACTGTTTACTATATGAACTTTTTTTTTTTTACTACCAACGTCTTTGAGGTGTGTGAATGGCTTTCGGCTGCAGATGGCACATGAAAAAATTAGCACTTAAGAGTGTTTGAGTAGATTTTATTTCTTCTGAAGTCTAATAAAATGGGAAAGAATTTGCATGTCATGTTCTTGGAAAATGTCTCTATGCGAACGATCATACAGATTTAGGTAAGTTTGAACCAGCTTGCTGATTACACTGATTCATTTTGACTGATCTTGGCTGATCTTAACTGACTTAATGGGAATCAGCTGTTTGCCTCAAAGTAGGTGGAGCTCCAGGTCACACCTACCACTGATATGGACCAAGGTGTTTAGCACCCAGTAAGACGTTTTCCTGAAATTTCACCTTAGAGAACTGCTACGAACACCTGAAACTAATTCAAATACACCTTTGTTTTGGCCAGATTTTGTTCTAAATGACCTCACACCTGTTAGTTCTTTGATTTCATATGAAGTGTTTCGGTTCCTTGAGATAAACAATTTTAGTCAGTAGAGATTTGTAAAACAGTTAAAGGATGGGCAAGGAGGAGGCGAGAACCGGCTTGTCAACATAAATTATATTTTAATGTAAATTTAAACCAAAAGCATAAACACACATGACGGACATGCCCGTAATTCTCTCTCTCTCGAACCATCGTCCCCGGTCGCCTTTATCCCTCGCCTCATCAGGCCGATTGGGGACCGGGCGCGCGATATTTCGACCGGCCCCACCCCCCTCCACTCCACACTCCTCCCGCCGTTATCTCAGGTCGGGGTGCCACCGGCATGACGTACACCCCCCCCCCATCCCTGGGGCGGGGTGTATCTTGCGTCCCGCGTGGTCATCCCCGCCTTCCTCGCCCTGGGAGGAGACAGGAGGGGAAGACAACAACAACAAAACAAAATAGGCGAGGGAAAAGGCCAACACGGTGCGACGGAGAGAGAGAGGGGAGAGAGAAAAAGCTCACTCACCGGTTCTCTGATGTACCGTCGCGTGGTCCTCGAACACTCCTCCACACTCAGGCGGACGACAGCCGCTCCACCCCCGGGCGAACCGGAGTGAAACCGTCGACCCCCAGCGGGTAGAACGCGCCTCCGCTTTTCTGGCGGCAAATGGGGACACTCCTCCGCCCCTGGCAGCGGCTCTACTGCTCCGGGCGGTCGAGAGTTTCTTCCCTCCTCCCCTCGCGGACGGCGGTCTTCCCTCGACCCCTCCGCGTCTCTGGGGACGGCAGGGCACTCCTCCGCCCCCGGCAGCGGCTCCCTCGCTCCAGGCGGTCGGGGTATCCAGTCCCTACTTGCCCCGCGGACGACGGCCGTACCCCGCATCCGGGCGGTCGGGCTACTCCGTCACCCGGCAGATGGCAGCGGCCCTCCACTGGGTGGACGGCAGTGTCGAGGACTCTGCGACAGGCATCCCTCCTCCTTCCCGGGTTTCAGCACCAATGTAAAACAGTTAAAGGATGGGCAAGGAGGAGGAGAGAACCGGCTTGTCAACATAAATTATATTTTAATGTAAACTTAAACCAAAAGCATAAACACACATGACGGACATGCCCGTAATTCTCTCTCTCTCGAACCATCGTCACCGGCCGTCTTTATCCCTCGCGCGCCTCATCAGGCCGATTGGGGACTGGGCGCGCGATATTCCGACCGGCCCCGCCCCCCTCCGCTCCACAAGATTTTAAGGACACTTGTATATAATCCAGGGTAAACATCCACAAGTAAACATCCAGGGTGGTTTGTTTAATGATAAAAGAAGGGCTTTGAGTGTTTGTGTGTGTGTGTAGGGTGTCTGGGAGTCTAACCCTGAGAGGGAAACAATTGATTAAAGATGCCAACATCACTTTATCAAACACCCTACTACACAATGCAGTGCAGAATTTATATGAATAATATAATTCTCAGAAAGAAGCCTGTCTTTTAAGAAGAGGTGAGTATTAAATATTTGTCAATTTAATCCCTTATAATGGAGGGCAAGCAATGCAACCGAGGCAGAAACTAAGGCAAACTATCTTGCCTGAGGACATGTAATAAAAACGCAATTGAAATTCAGAGCTTTGAAACACGAAAAAAAAATGACAAAGGAAAATAACTTTCTTGTGTGCAACATAAATGATGCACCTGGTGTGTGTGGATGTGCAGGAATGTGTTTATATATACAGGAGCTTGTAGATCAAACACTGAAACCACATCACACACAGCATCGTAAAACAACATCAAAGAAAACGGCCAGTAGGAAAAAAATGCATACAGTACACTCTAGCTAACAAACACAGCAAACAGATGCAAGTGATCATTACAGATACACACATTATTCAGCAGCAGATTTGGTCAAACAGCATCATACACCATCAGCATAATACAATTTATACTAAAAATCCCAGTTCCCTCTATGCTGAGGTTAGATTTTTACAAGCACACACACAAAAATAAACGATCACATCATGTGGGTAACCAATTCAATCTTGAAAACTCATGCACATAAAACATCTTGTGATGTTTTTCGTGCGAAGATAATGACCACATTGCGGGAATGTCTTGCTTTCTGTCTCGCTAAACACATTGGGATTTTACTTACTCAGAAGTTTTGTTGGAATAGGTTTTATGAAAAAGGAAGGAGAAGGTTTTAACCAAACCTCAATGAACCAATCATTTCCTTTTCTTTCCTCATAAGAACACTTTAGAGGAAGTAAAACTCCAACAGTCAGTCAGTGTCTTTATGTGTAGAAGTTGACCAATAGTGGATTTTGCAGATACCAATAACTAAGAGTGACGAGGAGGAGAGTGTGGCCGAGCCGTGAGAATGCACGCTCGGCGCTAAATTGTCCTAATCAGTCGGGAGGGGGATGAAGATGAGCCGAAGGTGCCAGGTTGAGGGAAAGAGAGAGACATACTCTTTTTGTGCTGAGTGTTTATGTTGATTTATGTTGATATACAGTGCATCTGGAAAGTTTTCACAGCGCTTCACTTTTTCCACATTTTGTTATGTTACAGCCTTATTCCAAAATTGATTAAATTTGTTATTTTCCTAAAGATTCTACAAACAATACCCCATAATGACAACATGAAAGAAGATTGTTTGAAATCTTTGCAAATGTATATATATATATATAAAAAAAAAATCACATGTACATAAGTATTCAAAGCCTTTGCTCAATACTTTGTTAAAGCACCTTTGGCACAAATTACAGCTTCAAGTCTTTTTGTTTATGATGCTACAAGCTTGGCACACACATTCTTCTTTACAGACCTCTTAAGCTCCATCAGGTTGGCATCAGCATCGGTGCACAGCCATTTTCAGATCTCTATAGAGATGTTCAATCGGGTTCAAGTCTGGGATCTGGCTGGGCCACTCAAGGACATTCACAGAGTTGACCTTAGCCACTCCTTTGTTATCTTGGCTGTGTGCTTAGGGTCGTTGTCCTGTTGGAAGATGAACCTTCGCCCCAGTCTGAGGTCCAGAGCTCTCTGGAGCAGGTTTGCATCAAGGATGTGTCTCTACATTGCTGCATTCATCTTTCCCTCGATCCTGATTAGTCTCACAGTTTCTGCCGCTGAAAAACATCCCCACAGCATGATGCAGGGATGGTATTGGCCAGGTGATGAGCGGTGCCTGGTTTCCTCCAGACATGACGCTTGCCATTCAGGCCAAAGAGTTCAATCTTTGTTTCATCAGACCAGACCAGAGAATTTTGTCTTTAATTGTCTGAGAGTCCTTCAGGTGCCTTTTGGCAAACTCCAGGCAGACTTTCATGTGCCTTTTACTGAGTGGCTTCCGTCTGGCCACTCTACCATACAGGCCTGATTGGTGGAGTGCTGCAGAGATGGTTGTTCTTCTGGAAGGTTCTCCTCTCTCCACAGAGAAACACTGGAGCTCTGTCAGAGTGACCATTGGGTTCTTGGTCACCTCCCTGACTAAGGCCCTTCTCCCCCGGTCGCTCAGTTTGGCCGGGCGGCCAGCTCTAGGAAGAGTCCTGGTGGTTCCAAACTTCCATTTACGGATGATAGAGGCCACTGTGCTCATTGGGACCTTCAATGCTGCAGACATTTTCTGTAACCTTCCCCAGATCTGCGCCTCGATACAATCCTGTCTCGGAGGTCTACAGACAATTCCTTGGACTTCATGGCTTGGTTTGTGCACTGACATCCACTGTTAACTGTGGAACCTTACATAGATAGGTGTGTGCCATTCCAAATCAAGTCCAATCAACTGAATTTACCACAGTTGGACTCCAATCAAGTTGTAGAAACATCTCAAGGATGATCAGTGGAAACAGGATGCACCTGAACAAAATTTTGAGTGTCATGGCAAAGGCTGAATACTTATGTACATGTGATTTTTAATACATTTGCAAATATTTCAAACAAGCCTCGTTCACGTTGTCATTATGGGGTATTGTTTGTAGAATTTTGAGGAAATTAATGACTTTAATCAATTTTGGAATAAGGCTGTAACATAAATGTGGAAAAAGTGAAGCACTGTGAATACTTTCCGGATGCACTGTATGTCATTAAAGATATGTTGACTGTTCTGCCAGTTCCCGTCTACTCCTTGCCCATCCTGAACCCCATTACATTGGTACCGAGACCCAGGAAGGAGGGGGGATGCACTGTCGTGGAGTGCTCGCCGCTGCCGTCCACCAGGGTAGGAGCCGCGGTCGTCAGCCAGGGGCGGAGAACTTGCTGCAGTCTGCCAGGGGAGGAGCGGCTGTCTTCCGCCAGAGGGCGGAGGAGTGGCTGAGGACCAGGCGACAGCATGCCCGGGGATTGGTGTGCAAGTTTTTCTCACTCTCTCCTCTCTCTCTGCTCACTCTCTGTCTCTCCCCTCACTCTTTCTCTCTCCACTTTCCCTCCCCTCGTCTCTCCTAGGGCTCCAGAAAGGCCGTGGGGGAGTGGAGGAGTGTGACGAGGAAGAGGGCGTGGCCGGGCTGTGAGGATGCACGCCTGGCACTGATTTGTCCTAATCAACTGGGAGGGGGATAAAGACGAGTCAGAGGTGCCAGTTTGAGAAAGAGACACACGTGTCCGCTGTGTGTGTGTCTGTGTGTTTATGTTTGTTTAAGTTCAGTTATGTCATGAAAATTATGTTGACTTTTCTGCCAGTTTCCGCCTCCTCCTTACCCGTCCTGTGAACCCTGTTACACTAAGGTGATGGAAAAGGCTGATAACCGATTAATCGGCCTTTCGTTTTTAAAAATTATCTATAGAATTTATAGAATGTTAAAAAAGTCTTTCCTTACTATGGTACTATGATTTTTGTGAAGTCTCATGCACCGAATTTATCACTTCAAGTCTCTGTACTGTGTACTCTAAATTAAAATGCACATTAAAAATAACACATATGATACATATGTGAACCTTATACAGTACTGTGCAAAACTTTTAAGTACTTGTGAAACATTTTGCATAGTAAGGATTTCTTCAATAATAATTTCATGAATATCAATTCATATTATACAAGGTATAGTTAACAAAAAAATCTAAATAAATATTTGGATTGACCACCTTTGCCAGATACACCTGGACACAGTTTTTCTTGGTTGTTGACAGATAGGATGTTCCAAGATTCTTGAAAAATTAGTAACAGTTCTTCTATTTATTTAAGCTGTCTCAAATGCCTCTGCTTCTTCATGTAATCCCAGACAGACTCAATGTTCAGAGGGGAGCTCTGTGGGGGTCATGACATTTGTTGCAGGGCTACCTGTTATTCTTTTCATTTCTATTTGCAAAAGGAATGTTTGGGAGTCTAAAATTTATATTTCCTTGTGACACACTAAAGCTGAAGATATAAATAACTGTATTAGGACAAATGTTTGTGAAACATCTTATGTGCCTAAGACTTTTGCACAGTACTGTATTTTGTTTTATAGAGTAAAGACGCTGACTACCACCCCTGGAGTCGCAAGTTCGAATCCAGTGACTCCAGCCAGGACTCCTAAGCATCCAAATTGGCCCGGTTGCTAGGGTGGGTAGAGTCAAATGGGGTAACCTCCTCGTGGTCACTATAATGTGGTTCTCGCTCTTGGTGGGGTGCGTGGTGAGTTGAGTGTGGATGCCACAGAGAATAGCGTGAAGCCTCCACATGTGCTATGTCTCCACGGTAATGCGCTCCACAAGCCACATGATAAGATGCGCGGATTGACGGTCTTAGACGTGGAGGCAACTGAGATTCGTCCTCCACCACCCTGATTGAGGCAAGTCACTACGCCACCAAGATAACTTAGAGTGCACTGGGAATTGGGCATTCCAAATTGGGGAGAAAAGTCCCCCAGTCCTTGCCATTGAAAAACCACCCCCACAGCATGATGCTACCACCACCATGCTTCACCATTGGGATGGTATTGCACAGGTAATGAGTGGCGCCTGGTTTCTTCCAGACATGACACTTGGAATTGATGCCAAACAGTTCAATCTTCATTTCATCAGACCAGAGTATCTTGTTTCTCACAGTCTGAGAGTCCTTCAAAGCAGGATTTCATGTGTCTTGCTCTGAGGAGAGGCTTCTGTCTGGCCACTCTGCCATAAAGCCCAGATCGGTGGATTGTTGTAGTGATAGTTGTCCTTCTGCAAGTTTCTAGTTTGGCCATGCAGCCAGCTCTAGGAAGAGTCCTGGTTGTTCCAAACTTCTTCCATTTAAGAATTATGGAGGCCACTGTGGAAACCTTCAATGCCAAATCCAAATTGATTTTTGTAGCCTTTCCCAGATCTGTGTCTCGACACAATCCTGTCTCTGAGCTTTTCTTTGACCTCATGGCTTGTTTTTTGCTCTGATATACATGTTCAGCTGTGAGACCTTATATAGGCATGTGTGTCCCTTTCCAAATTATGTCCAATCAATTGAATTTGCCACTGGTGGACACCAATCAAAGTGTAGAAACATCTCAAAGATGATCCAGAGAAATGGGATGCAAAGTTCAAATGTCGTAGCAAAGGGTCTGAATACTTATGCCAATTATATATTTCAGTTTTTTTCTTTTTAATACATTTGCAAAGTTATAAAAAATCTGTTTTTATCTATGTCATTATGGGGTATGTAGTGTAGATTGATATGAAAAAAATAAAAATATATATTTTAGCATAAGTCTGCAACATAACAAAATGTGAAAAAAATTAAGGGGTCTGTATACTTTCTGAATGCACTGTATTTGCATATTAAACATCCATCCATCCATCGTCAACCGCTTATCCTGTGTACAGGGTCGCGGGGGGCTGGAGCCTATCCCAGCTAACATTGGGCGAAAGGCGGGGGACACCCTGGACAGGTCGCCAGTCCATCGCAGGGCCACACATAGACAGACATACACTCACACTCACACTCACCTCCACATCCACACCTAGGGCAATTTTTTTTGGAGACACCAATTAACCTAGCCTGCATGTCTTTTGGATGGTGGGAGGAAGCCGGAGTACCCGGAGAGAACCCACGCAGACACAGGGAGAACATGCAAACTCCACACAGAAAGGCCGGGGCAACCAGGGTTTGAACCCACGACCTTCTTCATATTAAACATATAATATAAAAATATCTGAAAACAGAAAATGTGCATTATCCATTTCTGTCAGTGGATTTAGGAAGAAACATACTACCACAAGGTTTTGCCGAAACGAATCATCCCAAAATGGCCAAATATCAGATACTATTCACTTTCATTATAAAGAGTAGCTATATTCTGCTAAAGTATCACACAGGTTTCAACATGCATGATGGTATAATGATGGTATAATATATTAGGGTGAACTATTGTAATGTTTGTGAGTGTTCATGTATTTCATGTTTAGATGTGTTTTGATTCCATGTCTTTAATTTTGAAAAGTTTAGTTCCTGTTTCCCTTGTCATGTGATGTCCTGTTTCCCTACATGTTCAAATGTCTTGTTTGTATTGGTTTATTGTCTTGTTAACTTGTTATCAGTTCTGTTAAGCATTGGTTCATGTTTCTTTGTCTTATTAGTTCAGTCTTGTGATTGGTTTTCTTGTTATTGTTTTACCCAATGTTTGTGTATTTAAGCCCTCATGTTTGCCATTGTCAAATATTGTTAATGTAACTTTGTTGTTTTGTTCCAAACCAAGGCAAGTTTCAGTTAAGTCATGTTTATGTCAAGTGTATAGTCAAGTCTCAAGTTCATGTTTTTGTTAGTTCACTGGTATAGTTAGGATTTTTATGGCGTTATTTCCCTGTCAAATGTCGAGAGCGCATTATTGTAGCGCGAAAGTACATTAATGTTATGCGCGAGCTCGAATCCCTCTGCTTCGTGCTGAATATATATTGCCGAGATCGTTTCTGATGAACGGTTAAGATTGAAAGATTGGTTAGGGTTAGACCACTAGAGGCGCCTTCTGGCCCATATATATCTTCGCCTCATATTGACGCTAAAGGGTGCCATGTGCGTTGGTTTTATGACGCTTTGGTCCAAATTTTAATCTTAACCGTTCTATTTCATCAGAAACGATCTTAAAACAGGGCTTTAAGTGTAAAATACCGAACTTGTCCTTTAATCAAAATGCCTCTGATTGGCCAAACTGCATTAATTAAGCTCAACAGAAAGTGGGTGATTGATTAACGTTATAACACTCAACGCTGCAATCCGCGATAAAGAAAATCTATTGCAGATGACACTTTTCATTTCACATCACTTCATTCGTGACAGCCATAATAGATATAGGACTAGCATAATTTTACGGGGGCATGTTGCCACCTTATCTTCCCCAAGTCTTTTTTCAGATTTTAATTTAGCAGTTGATCTCGCTACGTACTTAATGTTTAATCACTGGTGTGATTGCACGAGACAATGTGTTAATTATCAGACGTAAAATATTATTTTTGCCTTTTGGAATCGGCTTTCAAATCTATTTGGCTCAAAAATCTCACTACAATGGGCATAGCTCTGTAGTATGAATGTGGTTGACAGTCTAGGTCATTTATATGTAAAATAATCCAATCGCCCTCTTCCCAGACATTTCTAAGATACATTTGACATATTTAACATCAAAACAAATAAAACTGTTTACCTGAGATCGTCGATTCTGCGGATCCATCTCGGCTCGTCTTGATTGAATTGAATCGTCTTGATTGAACACATGAACATGTGCGGTTCAATATCAACCAATAAGATTCCATGTACGATGTCGCGTTTTCATTGGTCAGTCGTTGAAGCCTTTTCTGATTGGTTGTTGCCGTTTTGACAGCGTTTATGCCAAGAGCAAAGAGAAAGAAATCGAAGAGAAGAGTACTTGGGCATGCGCGAACGCACGGGACACAGTCTAAGCACAAACACGCTTACTTTAAGCGAAGAGGAGAGATTCGCGATTGCAATGAACACGTTTTAAGTGCAGGCATATTCTCTGAGCGAGCGCAGAGAAAATTCTTTCAAGAGCAGCGTGTATCTGAGAGCGCGCCCAGTTCCGCGCGCGAGCAGAGGGATTCGCGCTCGGCGCATTATATTCCGCGCGCGAGCAGAGGGATTCGCGCTCGCGCATAACATTAATGTACTTTCGCGCTACAATAATGCGCTCTCGACATTTGACAGGGAAATAACGCCATAGATTTTTGCATGATAAAATTTTGTAAATAAACTGCACTTGGGTTCTACACTGTGTCATCGTTTACCTGTGGCCAGCATTGTTACAACTATCCTTTAAATTGGAGGATGATGAGGTATATATTTTTGTTTTAGTTACAAATCTTTAGTCCATACAGAGAAAATCCAAATAATGTCTTAATAGAGCATGTGTAAATGTTACCAATATTTGGGAGCTTTTGTCTGCGTCATCATCAGCCAGTGTTCCAGGTGAATCCTGAGACTCAGGTGTCAAGCTGTCTTGACTGGCTTTGTTACTTTCCATTCGAAGGGGCTCCATGAGAAGCCATCGCCTTGTCCTTAAAAGCTCCACTGTGACATCATCATCCTGTGACAATCCTTGAAGAATTGAATAAGCAGACCCTGGGGAAAAACAGACCCAAATCAGTTAAAGGGTGCTAAAAGCATAAATATGACCACAATTTTAATTTGCTTTAAAAATGCAGACACCATTTAATCTTCAAAGGTTATTACTTAAAAAACTCACAATGGTCATGGTCAGTTTCATTAATTATTAAAAAAACAAAATCCAGATAAGCTTCAGTTCTCTCACTAGTGGCTGTCAGTTTTCACCCACATATTGGAATTAGCATAAAAAGTATAACAAACACAAAGCATCACTGTTTTTTATTCTACTTTTCTTACTCTATGATATTATTCTTCCTCTGCCTAATCTTAATCTCTTACTCTCCAGCAACTCATAAAAGCACACAATCACATGTACATATGGTTATGCAAATTAAGACTCCATTAAGAAAAACACACAGCATCTTCTCTGGGGTCACATCAGAGTTTAATTAAAACTTGTGTTTACTTTGCTCTCCCAGCTCTTTCTGTTGCCTCAATTCCTCTCATTGAAAATGAAGGGGGGAGAGATCATGGGATCATTTGAGCGCTCAAGACGATGGAACATATGATGGGAATCCCCTAAAGCACCTCATTATCTGATTGAGTAGATTAAATAAAAAGGGGAGATAGAAGAAATAAAAGGAGAGTCCAGTAAATCTCTCTGGAATATAGTTCAGTGGCCGTCAAACACCAAACAAATATAAAAGCCCAATAGCGTATTATGCACTGGTGAAGTTTGTTTGAATGGATAGATGGAAAGTTTGAAGAAAACTACTCAAAATTATTCTCATTTCTCTGTCCACTTGTTATTATCTATTCAGCTCCAAGAGTTTGTTGTGTTTTAAAGTATAAATACTTCTGATTAATTTGCAGCACATCCTCCAGTATTTTAAGGCAATAGACCTCTTAGTAAATGTGATTATGTGGAACAGAAATGAAAGGAATTTAAAATCAAGTGCATTCAAATCACAAAATGTTTATTAAGCTGTAAAATTCTGGTAGGCTGAAGACAGGAACAGACAGAGATGAAGTAACTGAAGTGTGAACACAAGTGCAGTTTATTTACAATGCTTGTAATGGAATAAAGCAAACATAAATGAGACCTGACCAGACTTAACTATAAACTAAAACTTAACTAGGAACCGGACAGACAGAACATGGAATCAGAGTTACAACCAACAATACTCAACAAGGGACTAATGCAAACAAGAGGGCTAAAATAAACTGACAAGGGAAACATATAATATACAAGATAACAAGACTACTAAACAGGAACCAATAACAGAACATAACTGATAACAAGTTAACAAGACACATGAACATGAACATGAGGGGAAACAGGATATCACAAGACAAGACAAGACAAGGAAAACACAGAACTACAAACTAAAAGTCTCTAAACTACTAGCGACCTCTGATGGCCGCTAGGGCAAAAGTCTCAGGTGTTACATAGCCCCCCTTTAAGGAGAGACTCCTGTTACTTCTAAACATAACACCAAAACAGAAAAATTGTTCATAGGAGGAGCAGGAACCATGGAACCGGAAGTCCAAGAAAGCACAGGGGAAACAAGTAGGCAAAACGGACAGGCGCCCAAGGCGGAGCGAACGGAGAGTCCGAAGACCAACTTGAACCAGGAGACCAAGCAGGCCAGGGCAGATCAGGCAGACGGTCAGGAGACCAGGGCTGATCAGGCGGACGGCCAGTAGACCAAGGAGACCAGGGCTGATCAGGAAGACGGTCCGGAGACCAAGGAGGCCAGGGTAGTGGTTCTAGGAAGGGAGCGGGGTCCACAGGTTTGGGAGGTGGCTCCAGGAAGGGAACTAGCAGAGGGTCAGAAGACCAGGACGGAACTGGCAGAGGGTCAGGAGGTGGAACCACAGGAAGGGGAGGCCCAGGGTACAGAGCCACTGAAGGTAGGGACTCCGAGGGAAGAGCTATCTGGGATGGAGGCTCAGCAGACAGAGCCAGAAGTGGAGCAGGCGGAGCCACTTGAGGATCAAGAATGAGTCTCAGGGGCAGATCCGGAGGTGGAGCGGGCGGAGCCGCAGGAAATTGAGACTCAGGGGGCGGAGCTGCTGGAGGATCAGGAATTTGAGTCTCAGATGGAGTGGGCGGAGACACTAGAGGAGGAGCGAGCGGAGCCACTAGAAAAGCAGTCGGAGCCGCAGGAGGACGAGTCTCAGAAGGAGCGGACGGAGCCCTGAAAGGCTCAGAGGGACAGAGCCATGCAAGGCTTGAGGGTCAGAGCCATGGGAAACGGATTCCCACGTCGACTGGGAAACGGATTCCGTGGCTGTGGGCACTGGCAGTGACAGGGGAACGGCCTCCGTCCCCCTGGGCACAAGCAGTGACAGGTGAATGGCCTCTTTGGCCGTGGGCACATGCAGTGACAGGGGAATGGCCTCCATGAACATGGGCACTGGCAGTGACAGAGAAATGGCCTCGATGGCCATAGGCACTGGCAATGAAATGAGAACGGCATTCGTGGCCATAAACTTTGGCAGTGACTGGGGAGCAGTTAGTGTAAAAACAATTCAGTTCAAGCACACAGGAGGATGTCAAACACCATATCTTGTTCAGTTGAGCACATCACCAGCATCATTAATGAAACTTCTCAGGTAAATTATGATGATAACAGTGATATACTTCCCTTCCAACTGAAAGAATATTTAGAAAAAATTTATAGAATGTCTGAAGACGGTCTTTGACCAAAACGCTGTAAGCTAATAAAGATTTGGAAGCTACACAGTGTGCAGGTATTTTTATAGATTATTTCTGTTGTATTGAGAATGCCCTGCCCAAGACATGTTTATTTATAGGTTTAACAGCATTAGCACAAACATACAATATGAATGACTGTTATAATTATAGAGCATAATTATATAGCACTTTCTGATATTACACTGAAAACGCTTTACACTGTGAACAGGGGAATCTTCTCAACCACCAGTGTGCAGCATCAACCTGAATGATGCCACGGCAAACATAGTGCGCCAGTACGCTCACCACACACCAGCTGTTGGTAGAGAAGGGAGTGATACTGCCAATTAATGGATGGGAACTATTAGGAGGCCATGATTGATCAGGGCCAATGGGGGTAGTTGGCCAGGACACTGGGGTTACACCACAACTCTTTACGAGAAGTGTCCTGGTGCCTTTTTACAGTACAGTGTCCCTGTCACTATACTGGGGTGTTAGGACCCACACAGCCCACAGGGTGAGCACCCTATGGCAGCTCTTCCAGCAGCAATCTGAGATTTCCCCAAGAGGTCTCTGTGACAATTTAAATATGGCAAAGGAGGAAGCTGGGCCATCTATGCCAGATTGAGTACATGGTGCCATTAAAGCTGAAAGGGGGACATACCAAATACCAAAGAAATTGTACATTTCTCAGTCTAAATGTTATGCTTATAATTTGTAATTAAAACATTTTATCAAATGAGAAAAAGGCAAAATAGTAGCATTTTTTAGAACCCCACTGTATGTTCTGTATAGAACGTTGGCCCTACTGGTTCTGGAGGGAATTTTCTATATTTAACAATGGATCTAGCACACTCATCTGAGGTATTAAAAAATATTTTTATGTAGGCCCATCTCAGGATTTATATATGAATGTTAACTTCTTCCCTTTTTTGAAAGTGGCATATTTTTATGGAATTTTAAAGATTAATAAACTGAACAGGACTGCATTGTTCCTGCTTTAAAAAAGAAGACCCAAAACAAGAATTAGTTTTAGTACTACTAGACATCTTCTGTAAGAGAAAGCATTCTCAGTGAGTTACATAATCATTATCTGTGTAGTGCCACACAATACTTCACTACTGGCATCTTATTTAAAATGAAGAAAAAAAAAAAAAAACTCCAACCACTGTATCATAATATTTTCCTGCAATTTTATTTTCACATCTAATAACTTCTGTGAGTATCTACTGTTTTCCGCAAACAACCTAAGTAAGAATGAAAGGGCACAAAATGCACAAATTGCAGTCGCAAAATGAACATTTTATGCCATCATGGTCTAATATTCCTTTTTAAAACTCGTGATGTTCCAAAAGATTCTCAGTGCCAAGTCCTTCTGTAAAACCCATTATACATAACAGGTCAATAAAAAGAGTTAGAGAGGCGGCTGTCAGTGACAGTTTGTTGCTCAGTGGAAGTCACTGTCTACTCGTGACATGCTTTGAAAAAACACCACAGCAGGGACAAGAACTCTCTCTCTTGTGCTTGTGATTTTTTATTGTATTTATTTATTTTTTCTATGAGAATCCATTCCCACATTTCACTCTCTTTCTTTTAGAAGGTATGCCTTTTCTATTTTTATATGCATGCCAAGCTATACATCAAGAACTTTAAGACCAGCACCAGTAGTAATCGAATTAATATTGCACAGAAATGCATTGCACATTGCAACTAAAGACACACCTGTGTATTTTTATTTTTAACACTACTGGCACCGGCCTTGACAAATGTTCTTGTTGCAATGCATTACCCAATACATGTACATTAAAATACATGTCCAGTAGATACAGTGCATACATATAGCATAAACAGATGCTGCTAAAACTTTTCTTAAGACTGATGGGATAGCACTATGCACTTGATCGTAAACAATAAGTTCATTTTATTCAAGTTAAATGTTGTTATTATTAAAATGTTCACATTTGGGATGGGAGGAAAAGAGGAACACTCTACCGTGTGTATATCCACATGGAGTAAAATTGTGTGTTTGTGTGTATATGTCAAAAACAGAGGGAGTTAGGAGAGAGAGAGTGGGGAGAGAACTTTACCCACAAATGTGAATATCCCTCCAGTCTTGTCTAAGATGATCAAAATGACTGATATATTAATCTTAATTAATCTGAGTAGGATGAGGAGAGGGAGGGTAAAAGAAGAAAATGAAAGTTTCAAGCCCACATGCATTTATCTTGAGTCACTGCTCTGGAACAAAGGAAAACATACAATAGAGCCATAAAAGTAATAGGATATACAAAGGAAGAATGTGGTGTGTGTGTCTGTGAAAGTGCGTGTGTGTTTGAGTAAAAGAGAGAGCCTGAGTTTATGGGGTTCAAAACCATTCACATGGCACTTCAAAATGCAGTTCTGCTCTCTTTCTCTCCAGTCAGCATATGACGCAGACATTTTACATTACAATTTGAGTAATTACAGAGTAACTTAAACATGCTGGGACAGGTAACCTGAAATCAGGAAAATACACAAACCCTGCCAAACTGGGGATGACAAATGGGTGTTCTCAGCATAATCAATGACTATAGAGCATTCAGCTTTGTGAAACCTAAGGACAAAATGTATAATAAATACATTAATATTAAATATTTGTTTAGAAAACTAAATTCTGAATGTTGGAATACTTTAGTCGAAATTAGTTTTACAGTCATGAAAAAAATTTGAAGCAAATATGTATACACTGCGAAAGAACAGTTGAGTGTACACTACAAAGGAAGAACCCTACACACTATAGGCCTCGCTTAAGAAACACGAGCAGAACAAATTTCTGTGTAAATCTTTCGTAAAACCAGTCTACGTAAATTGTATGTTAAACATATTGTGAATTTACGTAAGAATGTATGGTGCTTGCTTACATTTATTGGCATACTGAATTTGGTCTTCCTTTCTTGCAACTATTTAACCCAATTTTACACAGCCAAGACGGTGTTGCGTTGTATCGATTCTGGCCTGATCTCATAAAAATTAATTGACTGTGAATTAATTTTTGCAAAATGATATTACGTGGTGCATCTATTATGGCAAGTAAAATGTCCACTGGGTGATTCTAAAAGCAAGTTAATTTTCTCCCAAATAGATAAGAATATGATTAATGCTCTATGGAGTTTTAAATCAACAAAACCTACCTCCCCTTCCAACCTAAACCTAACCGATAGTGTCATAAAAAGCAAACAATAAAATATGCAATTGCTGAATGTCACGAACCCCGCTCCTCTGCCCCATCCCCGCTTCGTCGCACACACACTCACTCCCTCGACCTCACTCCCTCGCTCCACCCCCTCGAGCTTTGCACACTCTTTTTGCTCGCTCGAGCCCTCACGCCCACTTTGCTCCTACTCGCTCACATGCTCGTAGGCATCTCCCTTCCTCGAGTTTCTCACGCGTTTCCAATCCCCCAGAACATTATGACCACCTGCACTCGCGTCATCTGCACTCCTGCACATTAGTTTCACCTGCACTCGTCTCATCACCTATCATTGTTTACACCTGCACTCGCCCCTATATATTTCACAACCCGTTCGTCTCACTCCGGTTGGTTATTGTGTTTAGTTTCCCGTATCCTTGCCCCCCGCTAGTCTCGTCTAGTTTTGGACTCCTCTGGTTTACCCCTTAGCTTGCCAGCTCCCCTTGTTCCCCTGTCTTTGATCCCGCTTGTCCCGTCTAGTCCTACGCCCTAGTTGTTAACTGTTTTCCCGGCTTCGACCTCCCGCTCTCGTTGACCACTCTCTCCCGGATTTGCCCCTTTGCACTACTTTGATTCCCCGGCTTTTGACCCTACGCTTCCCTGACCATTCTCATTTGGATTTGCCCTTGTTTGTACTTTTGCCTGCTTTGCTTTGTGAATAAAGCAGTTTCCCATCGACATTGTGACTGTCTCGTCTTGTGTGTGTGTGTGCGGGTTACAAAATAACCAACCTCACCGTAGACAGTCACAATGCGTCACGCGGAGGATTCGCGCAGCTCACTAGAGCAGAGAAGCACGTCACATTCGGCGCGAGGAGCTACAGTTTGGAGGCAGGACCAAGCGCTCGCAGCCCAGAGGCAGCAGGTATGTTCTTTTTCTGACTTATGTCACCCTGTTTCACCTGTGTCTGCCCCTGAGCCCGTTTATGCCTCCAGTGCATTTCTGAGTGCCGTGAGCCTTCAACCCCCTGAGAGGTTTGACGGCTCTTCGGGCGCTTGCCAAGAGTTTTTCGTGCAAGGCAGCGGTGGTGTAACGCACGTCCTTGACATTATGGAGCCAGCGGCCCGACTCTTGGTTTTGCGCCAGGGGAGCCAACCCTTGGAGGCTTATATTATGGATTTTTGTGCCCTGGCCAACCAGGTGAATTTTGATGAGGTGGCTCTGAAAGACATTTTTCAATTTGGACTGAATGAGCCAGCCTCATCATTCATGCCTGGTGGTCGCTGCTCTCTCAACCTGGCTCAGTTTATTGACCTCGCCCTACTGTGCGCTGGTTCCTCGTTTACTGTGGGGGAGGCAGACACTGAACCAGTGCTCCATACCACGGCCCCCGTCTTGAAGCCTACCACGGCCCCCGTCTTGAAGCCTACCACGGCCCCCGTCTTGAGGCCTACCACGGCCCCCGTCTTGAAGCCTACCACGGCCCCCGTCTCGAAGCCTACCACGGCCCCCGTCTCGAAGCCTACCACGGCCCCCGTCTCGAAGCCTTACATGGCCCTAGCCCCGAAGCCTGACACGGCCCTAGCCCCGAAGCCTTACACGGCCCTAGCCCCGAAGCCTTACACGGCCCTAGTCCCGAAGCCTGACACGGCCCCAGTCCCGAGGCCTGACACGGCCCCAGTCCCGAGGCCTGTCACGGCCCTAGTCCCGAAGCCTGTCACGGCCCTAGTCCCGAAGCCTGTCACGGCCCTAGTCCCGAAGCCTGTCACGGCCCTAGTCCCGAGGCCTGACACGGCCCCAGTCCCGAGGCCTGTCACGGCCCCAGTCCCGAAGCCTTACACGGCCCCAGTCCCGAAGCCTGACACGGCCCCAGTCCCGAAGCCTGACACGGCCCCAGTCCCGAAGCCTGAAACGGCCCCAGTCCCGAAGCCTGGCACGGCCCCACTCCCGAAGCCTGGCACGGCCAGCGAGTCAACGCCCATGCCGGCCACGGCCAGAGAGCCAGCGCCCATGCCAGCCACGGCCAACAAGCCAGCGCCCATGCCCGCCACGGCCAACGAGCCAGCGCCCATGTCCGCCACGGCCAACGAGCCAGCGCCCATGCCCGTCACGGCCAACGAGCCAGCGCCCATGCCCGCCACGGCCGGCGAGCCAGCGCCCATGTATGCCACGGTCAGAGAGCCAGCGCCTGTAGCCTCGACCGCCCCTGAGCCAGCGCCTGTAGCCTCGACCGTCCCCATGGCCACGTCCCCTGTTGGCCGAAGACGTAAGAGAAGGAAGAGGGCCCCTTCTCCCCAGTCTCGTCTTGTGCTCAAGACCGCAGAGGTTCGCTCAGAGACTTTCACAGCTCTACCGACCTCTGCTCCGCCCTCAGAGTCTTCCACGGCTCTGCCGGGTTCTGCTCCGCCCTCAGAGTCTTCCACGGCTCTGCCGGGTTCTGCTCCGCCCTCAAAGTCTTCCACGGCTCTGCCGGGTTCTGCTCCACCCCCAGAGTCTTCCACGGCTCTGCCGGGTTCTGCTCCGCCCCAGAGTCTTCCACGGCTCTGCGGGGTTCTGCTCCACCCCCAGAGTCTTCCATGGCTCTGCCGGGTTCTGCTCCGCCCCCAGAGTCTTCCACGGCTCTGCCGGGTTCTGCTCCACCCCCAGAGTCTTCCACGGCTCTGCCGGGTTCTGCTCCGCCCCCAGAGTCTTCCACGGCTCTGCCGGGTTCTGCTCCACCCCAGAGTCTTCCACGGCTCTGCCGGGTTCTGCTCCACCCCCAGAGTCTTCCACGACTCTGTCGGGTTCTGCTCCGCTCTCAGAGTCTTCCACGGCTCTGCCAGTCTCTGCTCCGCTCTCCGAGTCTTCCATGGCTCTGCCAGCCTCTGCTTGCCCCTCAGAGCCCTTGCGGCCTCCGCCTCACGAGCCTCCCAAGGATCCTCCTCCCAAGCCTCCCAGGGCTCCTCCTCTCGAGCCTCTCAGGGCTCCTCCTCTCGAGCCTCCCAGAGCTCTACCTCCTAAGCCCCCCAGGGTTCTGCCTTTCAAGTCTCTCGAGCCTCCCAGAGCTCCGCCTCTCAAGCCTCTCAGGGCTTCTCCTCCCGAGTCTTTCAAGGCTCCTCCTCCCAAGCCTCCCAGGGCTCCTCCTCTCGAGCCTCTCAAGGCTTCTCCTCTCGAGTCTTTCAGGGCTCCCCCTCCCAAGCCTCTCAGGGCTTCTCCTCTCGAGTCTCTCAGGGCTCCTCCCCCCCTCAAGCCTCTCAGGGCTTCCCCTCTCGAGTCTTTCAGGGCTCCTCCTCCCCTCGAGCCTCTCAGGGCTCTGTCCCTCGAGTCTTTCATGGCTCCACCCCTCGAGCCTCTCAGGGCTCTGTCCCTCGAGTCTTTCATGGCTCCACCCCTTAAGCCTCTCACGGCTTCGCCTCTCGAGCCTCTCAGGGCTCTGTCCCTCGAGTCTTTCATGGCTCCACCCCTCAAGCCTCTCATGGCTTCACCTCTCGAGTCTCTCAGGGCTCCTCCTCCCAAGCCTCCCAGGGCTCCTCCTCTCGAGCCTCTCAAGGCTTCTCCTCTCGAGTCTTTCAGGGCTCCCCCTCCCAAGCCTCTCAGGGCTTCTCCTCTCGAGTCTCTCAGGGCTCCTCCCCCCCTCAAGCCTCTCAGGGCTTCCCCTCTCAAGTCTTTCAGGGCTCCTCCTCCCCTCGAGCCTCTCAGGGCTCTGTCCCTCGAGTCTTTCATGGCTCCACCCCTCGAGCCTCTCAGGGCTCCGTCCCTCGAGTCTTTCATGGCTCCACCCCTTAAGCCTCTCACGGCTTCGCCTCTCGAGCCTCTCAGGGCTCTGTCCCTCGAGTCTTTCATGGCTCCACCCCTCAAGCCTCTCATGGCTTCGCCTCTCGAGTCTCTCAGGGCTCCTCCCCCTCTCAAGCCTCTCAGGGCTTCCCCTCTCGAGTCTCTCAGGGCTCCTCCTCCCCTCAAGCCTCTCAGGGCTTCTCCTCTCGAGTCTTTCAGGGCTCCACCCCCTTCCAAGCCTCTCAGGGCTTCGTCTCTCGAGTCTTCCAGGGCCCCACCTCTAGAGCCTCTCGAGTCTTCCACGACCTTTTTCCCTGAGCCTCTCACGGCTCTACTCCCAGACTCCAGAGCTTCCTAGGGCTCCGCCTCTCGAGCCTCCTATGGCTCCGCCTCCCGAGCCTCCTACGGCTCCGCCTCCCGAGCCTCCCACGGCTCCACCTCCCGAGCCCCTCACGGCTCTGCTCCCAAAGACTCCAGAGCTTTCTATGGCTCCGCCTCTCGGGCCTCCTACGGCTCTACCCCCCGAGACTACAGAGCATGCCAGGTCGTAGCCTCGGGGACCTCCCACGGCGCCACCTCCATTGGCTCCACCTCCTGAGCCTTCCAGGCCTTCCCCCCTAAAGCCTCCGTCAGCTCCACCTCCAGAGCCTTTCAGGCCTTCGCCCCTAAAGCCTCCTTCGGCTCCACCTCCAGAGCCTTCCAGAACCCCACCTCCAGAGCCGCCTACAGTGCCGCCTCTGACGGCACCGCCTTTCACTGGCTCTTCCCTGGCCCCCTGACCCTGTCCGGTGGCCCCTGACACTCTCCCTATCCTGTGGCCTCTTCCCTGGCCTCCTGACCCTGTTCCTGTCCGGTGGTCACCTTCCAGACCCCGGACCCAGTCCCTGTCCTCCAGTCGCCTTCCAGACCCCCTGACCCAGCCTCTGCCCTATGGCTGCCCCCTAGATCTCCCGACCACCCGCCTGTCCGCTATGTTCCCCCTGACCTTGCCTTGAAACTGCCCATGGACTGTCTCACTTCCCTTTGTCTGTCCCCGATCATCCTGCACCGCCTCCGCGGCCGTCAGGAGCCGTCCTATTCAGAGGGGAGTACTGTCATGAACCCCGCTCCTCTGCCCCATCCCCGCCGTTGCACACACACTCACTCCCTCGACCTCACTCCCTCGCTCCGCCCCTCGAGCTTTGCACACTCTTTTTGCTCGCTCGAGCCCTCATGCCCACTTTGCTCCTACTCGCTCACATGCTCGTAGGCAATCTCCCTTCCTCGAAGTTTCTCACGCGTTTCCAATCCCCAGAACATTATGACCACCTGCACTCGCGTCATCTGCACTCCTGCACATTAGTTTCACCTGCACTCGTCTCATCACCTATCATTGTTTACACCTGCACTCGCCCCTATATATTTCACAACCCGTTCGTCTCACTCCGGTTGGTTATTGTGTTTAGTTTCCCGTATCCTTGCCCCCCGCTAGTCTCGTCTAGTTTTGGACTCCTCTGGTTTACCCCTTAGCTTGCCAGCTCCCATTGTTCCCCTGTCTTTGATCCCGCTTGTCCCGTCTAGTCCTACGCCCTAGTTGTTAACTGTTTTCCCGGCTTCGACCTCCCGCTCTCGTTGACCACTCTCTCCCGGATTTGCCCCTTTGCACTACTTTGATTCCCCGGCTTTTGACCCTACGCTTCCCTGACCATTCTCATTTGGATTTGCCCTTGTTTGTACTTTTGCCTGCTTTGCTTTGTGAATAAAGCAGTTTCCCATCGACATTGTGACTGTCTCGTCTTGTGTGTGTGTGTGCGGGTTACACTGAAGCAACCACGATTCAGACTCATGTCGACTCATATCCCCGTCCTTTACATTGTAAGTGCAATGCTCAATTAGTTGAGCTACTGTGGCTGTGTACCATGTAGTTTTGTAATGAAAATGTAATGCAAATGTTACAATGTGTTTTACAAGTCTTACAAGTCCAGTACGGTAAGTGTTTAGATGTCATAATATCGCAGGGTTATGCAAAATTCAGAATTTCAGAATTTACTTATTTTCAATTCCTGAGTTGGAATTTTTATTGAATTGCAGAACAAATATGGCGGTACGTTAGGTGGCTCAGAGCACATTTGAGCTGGTCTGCCCTCCGCCCATGACGGTCCATGAGAAGAAGAGGTACTGAAAAGCAGATCAAAAAAGAAAACAGATTTTTCTTCAAGCTGCAGAAGTGATGAAGGGTTTGTTGCTGAATTGCTCAACGAGAAAAACATTTGAGACACTTCACAAACTATTTCAGTTCACCTGCTGGACAAGTATTATAAATATATAACAAAAATATTATAATTTGAAATAAGATTGATTATATGCCACTGCTTATATGTTAAGTAATTTTTTTGTATTCACTGCGTAATGCACACATATAATGACTGTTGTAAAAGAAGTTTGAACTACTGATTGTATCGCATCATATTGTTTGTGTATCTAATTAATTTGCTACTAATTAAACATTACTGCATTGAAACAGCCAAACCTTTACTGTGATCAATCATTATAATTAAGAAAGAAGAGTAGTTTGATACAACACTTGACACTTTCGCTATGGCTGATTATGATACCGGAAGGTAGAATGTAACTAATTAATTGACTGACTTCCTGAATGACTTTATAGGTTCCCACGCTTATGGCATGGTTAGCTGTTATTGGTTTCAGCTTTTCAGCATCAAACTTCTACTTATAGTGGAGGAAAAGTATATAAACATGCTGTATGCCTCAGATAGCCACCACGAAAACTTATACACACATACAACCAAGAGGTCTCTGTATCAGGATAAATTATTCTGTCAAGTAATTGAGCAAAGTGTGTATAGTTGAGTGTGCCACAAACACAGAATTACTTTGTAATTATTTGTAGTGTATGTTTGGTTGGGTAGTTTGTGTATATTACATGGTCTGTGGCTGACAGTAATGACAGAATACAGATGATTGACTTTGCCCCAGGGGGATATAAGGTTTCCTTTCCTAAACATTCACACAGAGAGGTATACTTAACCCTACAAAACACTGAGCTCCAAACCGATGCTCAAACCACACAAACACACACACACACACACACACACACACACACACACACACACACACACACACACACACACACACACACACACACACACACGTTGGTCTACCTATCATTATGAGGACTTTCCATAGACATAATCATTTTTATTCTGTACGAACTATAGATTTTGTCCCGAAAAACCTAACATTTTTACATTTTTACATTTTCAATAAAACATTGTTTAGTATGTTTTTTAAGCGATTTAAATTATGGGGGACACTAGAAATGTCCTCAAACCACATTTATAGCATAATACCCTTGTAATTACCAGTTTGTAACAAAAAAAAAGTCCTCGTAAACCACTTAAACCTTTTTTAATTTTCACACCAATACGTGTCTATGTATGCATGTACTATTGTGCAGTACTGCTAATGAATGTCCTCCTCAGCACTTAACCTCATCCATCTCCTGCTCTCTCAGCTGTGTCATTCTCTTACAGTACATTTCATCAGTCACACCAACAAATGTTCAAAAGCTGTTGTTTCAACTACCACACATCCTGCAAATTGGAAGTGCTAATAACATTCGATAATTAAAGGATCTCACATCAACACATTAATTGTGTGTATACAAAGGAGGATGTGATGACACATTTTGACTTCTTAGAAATCAAGTTGGGAACCAAGAACCGGTTCTTATTCAGAACTAAATCTGACTTTTAATTTAGTGATTTGATTTGATTTTGTGACTTTTGTTTCCATTAACTATTCTTGAGTTATCATTCTTCTGCTGCCTGATCTCATTAAAATACATAGCTATTTGTACTTTAATATTTGTAACATTTAACCCTTTAACCTTTTAAAGATAACGAGACAAAACAAATTTAAAAATATTATGGTGTTTAGTATCGCTGTAAAGAAAACTAAAAATGTTTAATGATATAGATTATGATACATTCGGCGAATCTCAGCCTAAGAAACTGCTGAAAAATAAGCTAAAACGTTTCTCCATTTTTTCATATTTTTTATTTTACATTATTTTGTGTAATTATGTCATTATTTGGATGTAAATAAAGTGGCTCTGAAAAACTGCTGTTTTGTTCCCAATCAAGTCAACTGTATCTGAGAAAACGTTTGTGTTAATACAAAAAGCAAACAAAATTTATAGTTTAAAAACATTTAATAAAAATCAAAGTGTCCAAAAACATCTCCATGTGTCCAAAAGCCTCTACAAACAAATAAAACATAATAATTGTACATATAAACTAAATTCACATGCAAACGCAACAATGAATAAAGGTATGCATAGCATGCAGAAATGATTTTAGTAATGAGATTTCACAGAACGAGTTTCATTTGAGTCAACATTGAGTCATGTGCTTGGCGCCATCTCCTGGTGGTCATATGTAACATTTTGCTTCGTGTGGATTATCTAATGATCTATGTATATTATTACCTTGTGTGTGGGCTCGTTTGAAAGAAAATTGCCTTCTCTAAGTAATTTTATGTGATATTTTATGTTCTGTTTATTTTTCATGAAATTATATGTGAAAATGTGGAATAACAGCAACACCAACATAACTGTCAAAGACATACTTAGCTATGACTTAGCTACTTAGTATGTGAAAAAAACAAATAGGCTGGTTGAATTCTTCTCTTTGAGAGCTTTCCAACAACATATGACACATGGCTATTTGATCGGTTTGATGTTTTAACTGATTGCAATAATTTGCAGTGCAAATGTTTTTATATAAATAATTAAAATGGAACACTTCTGATTTGTCTGCAAATTTCTTGAGAAATTTCTTGTTCAAGAACTTGTTCAGTTTTGGTGATAATGCCTACATTCATTGGAAAGCCCAGTTGCTAGAGAGGGTAGAATCACATGGGGTAACCTCCTCATGGTCGCGATTAGAGGTTCTTGCACTAAAGTTTTGCATGAATCATGGAGAGTAACATGACGATGCACAACGAGTCACGTGATAAGATGCGCAGATTGACTGTCTCAGAAGCCGAGGCAACTGGGACTTATCCTCCGCCACCCGGATTGAGGTGAGTAACTGTGCCACCACGAGGACCTACTAAGTAGTGGGAATTGGGCATTCCAACTAAAATAAAAAAATATCTATAAAAGAACAAAACAAAACAATTCACACACCAAATAAATCTTAATGCCTGCACCAGTCAAATTGTTCAGAGCACCCCTACACGCTGCCTAAGATGGACTCCTAATATCAGTAGCGTGTTTAAGAATCACCATTCACGGGCCTGGGTAGCTCAGCAAGTAAAAGACGCTGACTACCACACCTGGAGTTGTAAGTTTGAATCCAGGGCATGCTGAGTGACTCCAGTTAGGCTTCCTAAATAACCAATTGGCCAAATATCTGGATTTATTATTATCTGTTGATACTTTGTAGTAGAGATGTGCAAGGTTACCGTTTTTATCATTCAGTTAAATGCAAGGTTTCACAAACAGTTATTTGGGTTTTCGCCAGGAGTCAGTATGTGGAAATAATGAATATTTATTGCAAGGACATTTCTACTCAAAATAGCAGCACAGTAAGTTATGTGCCTAAATAGCACAATACCCACAATACATAGGTCTTAAAATTATATTATATTATATTATCTCATATTAAAGTCAAACTGCCCGAGTGCCATTATATGCGCTCTGATCTTCATAATTCCATTTCATGTACGTGGAGTAAATAGCCTCTTTGGGGTGCCTTGATTTTTAAATGATTTAAAATCAAATGACATTGAACTTGTCTAATTATTGTAGGCTACTTAAGTCTGCACACCAGAGCAAAAGAGAAAACACTTACGGTCTTTACCGTTACTTACTAAAACACTTACCGTTTATCAAGCATTGTCTATGCTTTGGTTAAAAACAACCTGGAATCATGTTTAATGGTGTAACAGGCCTGAAACACAATACAAGTGTTTCGAGATGCATTCATAAACCTTAAGTTATTTTTAACTATAGCTACTCTATGATCCCACAATGGCTTTTTATTGCCACATAAAAAGGAGAAATTACGATTTCGAGAATAAACTTGTAATATTTTGCGAATAAAGTAAGAATTAAGAGGATAAAGTTGTAGCATTATGAGATTTAATTCCTTTGAGAATAAAATCTAAATGATTAGAATAAAGTCATTGCACTTTGAGATTATAGTCATTATATTTTGAGAATAAAGTAAAAATTACAAGAATAAAGTTGTAGCATTGTGAGAAAAAAGTAGTATATTGTGTGAAAAAAGTTGAATTTTTTCTTAATTTTAAGAAAAGAAATCTTAATTTTAGACTAAACAGAGCATCATTATCACAATGATAGAATGGACACCAAACAGCAGCTAAAATTAATGCAAGAGATGGCTGTGGAGGATGTAGTTAAATCATACTTTAGGATAGGATTTAGCAACAAAGAAATTCTTGGTCTTTTGGCACATTAGCACAGAGTTATTAGTTTCCCGACACTGCAGCGGTTATGTAGGAAATCCAATTTATTCAGGAGAAAGAACCAGACAGACATTTGTGAAGTCCTGCTCGCCGTGGTTGATGATTGGTCTGCTTTTTTGTTGGGTTTTCATTTACATTTACATTTATGCATTTGGCAGACACTTTTATCCAAAGTGACTTTTATCCAAAGTGACAGAGCGCTTATTACAGGGACAATCCCCCCTGGAGCAACCTGGAGTTAAGTGCCTTGCTCAAGGACACAATGGTGGTGGCTGTGGGGAATTGAACCGACAAACTTCTGCTTAACAGTTTAGTGTTTTAGCCCACTATGCCACCAGCACTCATTAACAATTTTCCTCTCTAAACAATACTGTAATTGAGGGGATTATACCATATACAATGTTTTGAAATGGGCCTATATAATTCACAACAGTTCCAATTATTCTCAAATTCAATTATTTGAGATTAAGCCTATATCTCGTGCCTCCCTTAAAAGGTACTCACAGGCTAAAAACTTAACACTAATGCACACACAGCTGATTCACACAAATTCAGCTCAGTTGCATAGCCAAGTTACCTCCTTGGTTAGTCATGTTGTATGTAAAGACCTAGATGCTCCATTTTGCTGTTGTCTATGCGTCGACTTTATTCTTGTAATTTTTACTTTATTCTCAAGATATTATGATAAATGACAATTGCAAATTTAAGTTGTTAAATGACTGATTTTATTGTTAGATTCTGCACAATGAACAATGAGCCAACAAGTTTCGACAAGTAATTCTCACTTTGATCCTCCGCAATGTAAATTAAAATGTGTTTTATTTGTTAATTGTGTAACTGAGGTTTGCTCATACAAAGTTCAGTGTTGCGCTTCATATAATCATTATTTGACAGGTAGGGTGGTTTATGTTTTAAGTCATAGATGCAAGGATTCTTATTTTTATATTATAATTTTGGCCTGTGGGCTGAGCACAGGATGTCACTGAAGTCTAGCGACGCCCTAAACAAATTATTCTTATGAGTCTGTTCTTTTGAATCTATGGCACAAATATACAGTGTGACCAGAATAGCCCAGTTCATGAACAAATGACTCTTATTTGTCAGTTCTTTTGAATCTTTTGAATCACAGCAAAACAGCACTACCTGCTAAATGAATGACGCTTATCAGCTTGTTCTTTCTATTTAATAAAAATGCCCCAAAAAGTCATTAATTTCACCATTTCGACACAAAATGAACCAAGAATTGTGTACTGAAACAAAAAGTATTTTTACTGAAGACTCATGAGACTTAAATCAGTAATTAGACTGCTGAATGGTTATTGATATGACACTGATGTGTAGTTAAAGATACACAGTATGAGTTTTGTTGTACTTTTCAGTTTTTTCTAAAAGAAAAGGAGTGAATTAATAATCAATTAAAAAGTCTGTACAACACACCTTTTGCAAGAATATGTTCTGTTGAAATGTCAACATAGATATCTCTATTTTGATAAGATAGATAAAATAAACCTTATATTTTTGTAACAGACAAATCCAAAAATAATTACATTTCATATATTTTTTATATTACTTCCTAAAAAACTACTAAAAGTTTAGTTAATGGGATCAATAAGGTACCAGAATCGTTAAGAGGAATCACAATCGTTCAATTCATACGATTCCCATCCCTTCTTACAAGACACAAACATAAATGCCATTCACCAACAAACACATACATATATGACCAAAGTAAATTCCTGTACTGCAAAAGTACTGGCGAATAAAATAAATTCTGATTGTGATTCACATATGCATGTACACATACTGTATTTGCTAATAATTTTAACAATGTTATTAACAAATAGAATCAAATGTCAAATAAACAGAGAAGAACAGTTGGCGTGCCTGTATGAGGACGAGTGAGTATTCTTACACTTCTCGTTCTGTCTGCTCCATTAGAGGGCAGAAACAGCTGTAATTGCAACACAAACACAACCTCTGTTTATGAGTGAGATTTGAAAGGGTTAATGAAAGAATTGATCATGTACTGAGCAGCACACATTGTTTAGATGCTTTCCGGGGGTGTTTGAGAGAGAGATAATCTTTAAATAAAATAGTTTTGAATACAAACTAAGGTGGGAGGGAAAGACCTACCTTGAAATATTTTTCACAAATTTCCAAATTATTGCAGTTATTTGTATAAACATGATATAAAAAATTCTTAATTTTTTTATCTGATTGAGTTTGACAGGATGGATTTTATTAGGCATTCCAGTATCTAATTATAAAATATTGATACAGTACAATAAGATTAATAACTGCTTAATTGTGTTAAATACTTAGCAATATGACATTAAAGGGCTAGTTCACCAAACTAAATTAAATCCTGTATGTACAGTAGTCTTTTGTATGACTTTCTTTCTTCACTAGAACACAAAAAGAGCCTACAAGTTTAGCAACAAAATGCATTATACAGCAGCACCATTGACATTCTATTGGTGGAAAACTTGCGAGGAGACAAGAGGCCCTTTTTAAAGGGTAACTAAACCCCTGCTCAGAGTCTGACTCCACCCACTAGCAATATTTGAAAAATGCTCGAAAAGTGGGCAGACCCCAGCGGGGATAGAGGGGACGAAACGAGGGCGGGGCTGTGTGGGGGGGTGGGGGGGGGGGGGGGGTGCGTGCACCTGAGACCCGTAGTGACAGATTAATTGAAAGCTGCTGTCAGACTCTAAAATGGAGAGTGACTGGAGTGACGCAAGTAGCTTTGCCACGGAGCGGTCTTTTGAAGTCGAGGACCTTTCTCCCCCACCTTCACCTGAAGTGGAGGAGGGTGAATTGTCTGTGGACACAGGGCCAGAGCCATATCAATTCGAGCCGCTGGCTCAAACTGCGGTTTTAACTCCCTGTTGAGCATCCGAGTGCGCATTCACCTTCACTCGCGTGCAGGAAAAACAAACGAAACGCTGTTCAGTGATGTTTATCCTTTTAGCAGGATTTTTATTTAGCAAGCTTCACTTGAACATAACATCAGTTAGCTGTTCTCTCAACTTAGAAGAATGTGACGTAAAGCGTAACGTCATCATGTACAAAACCGTATACCTCCAAATAAAACTATACAGGTAGTCAATACCGTAATACAATGTATAAGGGTGCAATACGTTTAACACTCCCGCATCGCTAACGCAGCGTTTGTCGACCCCAGAGGATTAACTTTAGCCTAACCATAAATTGTGATTCAAATATATATGATCACTCACCTCAAGACGCCGCTGAGGTGGTGGAGTCCATGCAGGAGGAGCAGCGTTTGGCACTGCGTCGCTATTCAGCTCGAGCTGTTTGGAGAAGCCCATTTCCACCTCCATTGCGTTGGAGAAGCAATCCCGCGTAAAATGTAGTTTGCACACTCCTCCAACTCTAGGCGGGAACTCGCGGTCTTCCAGAACAAGGACGTGCAACCCCTGGCGCCTAATTTCCAAGTCTATATGGAAAGCAATACAGTCCAGCAGTGCTGTTGCAACCAGCAACATTACACCTACGTACCATCCTGACCACTGTACTAAATACAGATAATCTACGCTAACTTGAAGGTATCCTAACTGACGCAATACTATGCTACTAACTAACTATGCTTCTAACAATACTACACTAACAAATATGCTAATTAACTACCTAGGCTACACGAAATAATCTAAATAACTATATAAATGCTATGCTAAATAGATGCTAAAATACTCTATCCTGATCCTTTTCAATACTCGCAATTCCAACTCCTGACTCGCTACAGTGGTTTTGACTGAAACGAGATGGTTTTTATACTGCCATGGGCGTGGTAGCTCGTACCAAGGGCGTGGTGAGTTGGAACCTGCTTACGTCAGCTGTCACCGCTTACGTCACGAGTACCGCAAACAGCCAATAGGAAAATTCAACTGCAGTAGCCACCGTTCAACCTGAAGAGGGCAGCACTCAGACGTTTTTACACCATATATTGTAGAATTAAAACACTTTATACACAAATGTCAAAAAAATTACTTGAATCAATGACCAGTACTAATAAAGCCCCATTCTTACAGATCATTAACTAAAAAAAGTTGGTTTAGGGTTTAGTTACCCTTTAATGGATGTCTATGGAGGAGATGCTTGAGGGTGCTGAATAAACTGCTTTTGTGAGGAAACAGCTTATCACTTGATGAATTTACAGCCTGTCTGCTAATCTTTAACATGTTTTACACTAAACAATAATTTTGGAATGAACTATGAGTTGAGCTTACAATGATACAATTGCTGTTTTATAAAAGAAGACACAATTTTGACAGGTGTCAGTTTGAAGCTCTACCCATTCATTTCTATAGTTTCCGCAAATGGTGACTTACTGTTGTAACACGTTAGTTAACCATTTCGCTCTCTCTTATGATAAAAACACAGAGGTTGTTATATCAATATAGAAGATCTCTGCATACGGGAATATTCAAAACTACTCATTTAAAGTCACATCCTCCAATTGTTCCTAGTAAAGGTTATTTGTGGTAAACACAAGAACAGCTTGAGAGTTCATTATAGTGTGAACTGCTGTGCTATAGCATTCTAAACTCAATGCACGGTGTGCCCACCCATGGTTTTCCTGCTCTAATATCTACCTCATTGCAATGGCTTTCACAGAGGGAATAAATGTCCTTTCCTTTTTAAAAGGTGCTTTAAGAGGTATATGGTTGACAAATGTTTATAAGTAGAGACATTTAGACCCAAGTAGACCCTCTTTGAGTTAAAAGGGTTCTTTTGCAGCTCCAAAGGGTTTTTGGCATATTAAAATTGTTATAGTCATTTAGCTTCTAAAGGTTCTTCAGCACATTTTATGCTAAATATGAAAGGGTAATGTAGGTTGAACTGTTGTATTTTGGGGTTGCCTCTTTGACTGTTCCATAAGCCATTCTTGTGTTCAATAATATGTCACAGAAATCATTGAGTGCATTAACATCCACATCAATGCACTGATACCAAAAATCAGCCATTTTAAAAACATTAATGGATTATTCTCTGCTTTTGATGTCAAAGCGTTAACAGGCATGTGAACAAAAGGATTTTAAGTGCCCAGCGAAATCGGGGTTGTGGGAAAAAAATCCAACTTTGTCAATTGTTTTTACTTAAATATTTTATGAACTTACCTGACAAAGGACAAAAGTTTAAGGCATTTACATGACCTTACATGTTGGCTTATTATGGATAACTGGTGTAAGAACATGCACAATATTCTGTCTATCATTTGGCATCAGATTATTTATTTTAAATTGTATTATAATCACATTTTAGGCATGTAAACAATTAACAATCAGTCAAAACAGCTTTATATGCATTATAAAACTTTTTGTCTGGCTTGTAATGCTGATGTAAGGGCACATGTATGCAAAAAAATGCATGCATTAACTATATTCCTTTTGGATATTTGGCTATTGTAACACAATATGTAACATAAGTTCTATCGGGAAGACATGCAGGCTTGAGTGAGGTTTAAGATGCCATTTATTTGATGAATGTAAAACAGAAAAGTAATGTCTCTCTTTGGCGCAGGCCCTGTCTGGCGGTCCGAGGGAGTTGTACTCGGAACCGTCATATCCTGCCGGAGATAGGAGGCAGGGGCGAGGAGCCTACCCCCGTGTGGTGGTGGAGGATGCCGTGTTGGCACACTGAAACAGCAATGTGATAGATTGTGAGCAGCTAAAGCAATGGCTTAGATGCGATTGTCTAGGAATTTCCCAGCTTATGGTGTGATGATGAACAGCTGCTAGTCTTCCCGCTAGAACTATGCTGCGCTTACATTTATTGCCTAATGCCTAATGTTTAATGTAATAATGCTGGGAGCAAAACATCTGTTCAATATTTTATTCCTTTATTATCGTAGCTCTGCACATAAAGCACATTATAAACAGAAAAAAATGTTAACTAAAAACTATGCTTCATGTGGTCAAATAAATTAACTATGATTACATAAAATATGAACTTTTTAATTAAAGTTAAACTTGAATAAAATGTAAAACCCTTTGTCTCTCATGTTATGGTTCTATCTTTAACCCTTTGTAAGGTTTGTTGTTTAACCCTCTGGGGTCGACGGACAAGCCAGCAGAAACAACATAAAATTATCCGTCAGTTTGGGGCATACAGATAAGTGTAAGTCATCATTAGAGACTATAAAGGGTCTACTTTTATTTGTGTACACTCACAATAACAACAAAACCTTGTGCTATAAAAAGGGCGAGCTGTCAGCAGTCTCTGTGTTCACAAGCATATTTCTGAAACACTTCACATAAATGAACTGAAACTCCACGAATACTTATCACAAAAACATGAAACATATGTCTAAAGAAAGCTTAATATATCTACCTTTAAATAAAACAATTAAAATTTAAAACAAATATTCTCCTGCAGTGTAATCTGTATGAAACAAAGCAATGTACAGTTTTTACTGGCTCAGCTAATTATCCCTAATGTGATAACACCCGCAGGCAGAGGGTGCTATTCATACGCTAATGTGCTGAGGCGATCAATGCAAATGGTGAACGCCCCCGACTGTGCCCACTTAGCATGATACACAAGTGAGAAAACTCCTAGATAGTGACGAAGAGTTAACATTTTTCTCAGAAGAAGAGCGGTACTCTGATGAAAGTTTGCATTTTGAAGAGAGACTTGATCCAGCCGAGGATACAATTTCAGACGAGTAAGTCATTTAGTTTTATTATTAGACATGCTATTTTATATAAACATGTACATATTTTACTAGTGGGACTGTTTCCAGACTTGCCGGCCAGGATTCGGAGTATTGAAATTTGAAATATGACTCCGAATAGGCAAGTTTTAGTTACATTTAAATACTGTTTCGGCTAAAGCAGGCATTTAAATTGTATGCTGTATGATATAAATATGATATGTAATGTGATGTAAAAATAATATGAATGTTTAGATTACATTTTAACTAGTGTTTATGCTGCCTCATTTTCATCAGCAAAGTTTGTGCTTGCAAATATCTGTTCAGGTGTAAATGAGTAAAATGCACTTTAAATATACCCCTATTAGAAAATCAGCTTATTATAATGATTTCTGAAGGATCATGTGACACGGAAGACTGCAGTAATGATGCTGAAAATTCATCTTTGATCACAAATTGCATTTTACAATATATTCAAATAGAAAACTGTTCTTTTAAATTGTAAAAATAGTTCACAATATCACTGTTTTTACTGTATTGTGAATAAAATAAATGCAGTCTTGGTGAGCAGAAGAGACTTCTTTTAAACGGTAGTGTAGGTCTAAAATTAAGTCAAGTCTTTATGTAAAGAAAATGTATAGTCAGATTACTTCTTTTAACTTGATTTTGATCATTAAGTCTCATATTCATTCTCTTTCTGTCTCATTACTCATATTCATGATAGTTCACGCCTCCTCACATATGACCTTTCTAACCCTAGAAGTCTTACAAAAGTTAAATTACTATATTGTTTTGTATGAATGAGTGATCAGGATAGTTTTCATATCATTTTGTAGCAAAAACTCTAGGCTACAAGATCCAGTTCTCAAAATTCTTGTGGACAAATATTTATTATGTGTTATATGGCCTTATTTCAATGACTAAACATTTTTGTTTTATCAAAAACCATGAATAAACGTTATTTTCTCAAAAATACAAACATGTACACACATGTTGCTCACATATTATTTTAGCCCAGTTTGTGTTGAATACAGTGTTCTCAGACTTTAGACATGAATGTGTTTTTAAGGAACTAAAAAAGCACAAATGTCAAGGCATGTCAAAACTTCTCCAGGGCCCAAAACACCCTCAGATCCCAGAGGGTTAACCCTGTTTTAAATGGTTAGAATATATTCTTTCAGCACAGAAGGCAAGCATATTTCCTCTGGAACTTTAAATCTCACAAGCTCTAAGAATGATCTTGCCATTCCACAGGCCTGAAGGAACAAGCGAACTATACCTTGACTGTAAGAAATCTCATTCAGTGATTAAATGTAACTTGTTCTTGGGCAGAGGTTGAACCCTGGCTGCTGTACTGCATACAAATGCCTTAATTGCTGCACTAGAGCCATATTTTCATGCAGCATGTAGGAGTTGTCACTGATCCAATGATTTCATATCAAACATATCAGCCATTCTCAAAAAACATGAAGAGTGTGCCTAACAAATACTTTACTGAGAAAGGTTATGAAATGTCATGCATGTTGTTTCATGCATGCATCTTATAATCTTGCAGTCAGTGAAAAACTGATGATTTGATTTTGCAGACAGTTAGAAGAGTTACCTTGTTGTTATCTGTGTAACAATGAATTCTATTAAAACACACTGAGACTTAGTGCAGGGTACATACAAATATTTTTAAGGAATCCATGAGAGGCAAGAGTGTGGTCATTTCCTGTTTTTAAAGAGCCTAAGAATGAAACTCAATAGACATATTCACTCACCCACACATACAAACACACATGCACTCTCGCACACATTTATTGGGGCTGCAAAAGGAAGATGGCTGGATCTGGGATGCAACAACCTATTCCTGCAAGTCTCATTAATCTCCCTTAAGGCCCTTTAACTAGGTCAAACTGTGTTGATATGTACTGTGTGACTTGCATGGTTTTGTTATGAGTGTATGTACATAATGTTGAGTTAACTGGTTACTTTAAGAAAAGTTAAAGGAAATTTTTGTTACTTTTGCCATATAAATAATGGAACACAGGAACTTTAAAAATCTGTTCCATAATGTCACATTAGCCACTTTTCCACCATTGGACCAAACGGTTCTGAGCACGGTACGGAACAGTTACAGTAGCATTTCCACCGGGGCACGGTTTGGAACAGCCTAGAATTCTCTGCATGGTTAGCTAACCGTACTCAACCATGCTGTATAATGGCTTTAGAATGTGGCGGCTCGTTTAATGTATCTACATTTTTCTATTACTAGCTCATGTAAACTCAAAATACTTAGATATATTCTTATATACTATTTTCATTTAATACTTATATAATAATATGTTGCCAATAAATATATTTTTAGCTAGTTTGGGAACTTTTATTTTTCTGCATGTTCATGTCCAGTGGTAAACACAAGCCCTCAGCAAATGATGGAAAACCTTGCACCTTTTTCTCTTTACTTTTTGCAACATGGTTCGTGTCTTTCTTTATGGATCATCCTCCATAGCGCGCCACACTTGCTCCAATGTTTACACGGTGTAGTAAAATGGTGGATCTGTAATGTACCATATTGGAAAAAGAAACCTAAACCACACAAGCTGGCACGGATCGCATGGAACGGCATGGTTTTGCGATGAGAACTGTTCGGCCCGATGGTGGAAAAATGGCTATAGATGCATTAATTAACTTTTCAATTAAATCAAATGTTCAGATTTAAAACAAAACAAAAGGGATGGATATAAGGACTGCAGTAGTTTATTTTCCCCTTCTGTCACTCACTCAACATTGTGTCGAATGAAGTGACACAAGGGGTCTTCCTTGGGAGCCTTGTGTACCTCTGAACTTGAGAAAAGGCCAATGAGAAATTGTCGGACAGAATTAGCATGTTCCACCCCTGGACATACGCATATAAAGGGAAGCGGGCGTGTGTCTGTCAGTCAGATTTTTTCTTCGGAGCCGAGCGGTTGTGCAGCAGCACGCTGAGTCTCACTACAGTTCCAATCACCTCTGTTGGCAAGAACCACTGCTGTTGGATCCTATGGCGCATTTCTAGCGGCGTTCTCTCTATCTGCATGCTGTGCAGTCCATGCCCCTGGGCGTTTTGACAGCGCTTCTATCTAAAATAGTGTTTCCCCCTAAAAGAGTTTTATTTCTCTAAAAGAGTTTATTTTTACGCACGAAAGAGCAATAAACAATAGGCGATGAGTGTCCTTTTCAGGACGCGTCTTTAAGATGTCTTTCCACCTCTGTGTAGTTCCTGGATGCGGTCAATTTTTCTCTCCGCTTCTAACATCATAAGAGCTGCCTCACGGATAACACGCAGGCAGCGTTTAATGAATGGTTCATGTTCTCAGAGCGAGAACATAGCCATGAGAGAAAGCCACTTCAGCCGACTCCTGCGCCACGCTTCCTTCCTACGGGATTGGGTCCGGCGCGGCTGGCGATGAAGGCGATTTGGGGTGTACAGCAGACGAACAACCTTTTCTCAGCACCCAAGCCTCAGGACTCGCTTTTGCCTCCCGACGTGTTATTACCTGCTCTCCCCGCTGCAAAGCCCCAAACGGTATGTCGAAAACGATCGTCCCCTTAGTGCCCCTCGCATGGAGCTTGGACGCATGGCTTTCGCTGTCCAACCCGTCACGCTGGTTGACCAGGACCATCTGACTTGGCTACGTGATTCAATTTGCCAGGCTCCCGGCAAGTTTCAGCGGTATTCGATCCACTTCGATACGCCGCGAAAACGCCAGCACCTTATGGGCAGAGAATACAACTCTGCTACTCAAGGATGCGATTGAGCCTGTCCCTCCAGCCAAGAAGAAGAAGGGTCTCTACAGCCCTTACTTCATCGTACCCAAAAAAGGCATTGGGTTGCAGCCAATCTTGGACTTCGAGTTCTCAATCGGACTTTACACAAACTCCCATCCAAAATGCAGGCCTTAAAGGTAAAATAGCCAATCACCTTTTAGATAAAGAAATCGCCTGTCAATCAACTCAAGAACACACATGCGCATTAGCTCTACAAGATGGTATAATTGCATTTTTAGCGTAATCTAAGGTAAAGAAACACAATTTATTTATACCAGTAGTGACGGAATGACACACTCTTCCTGTGGATCATTGCCGCCCCGCCTCGCGTGATCCCAATGAAGAACCTCATCACTGCTGCCTTTCAACACCAATGCGAGTTAGATGTGTTGCCAGACCCGCACCCGGGGATTGGAGCACACGTCATAGTCGATGGACCAGGATGCTGGGCCGCTATTCCCCTTAAGCGTCGAGGCCCAGGGAAGCCGGGTCGCTCGAGTGAAGCGGCCGTCCCACAAGCCTCAGACCAAGGTGGGGAGTGCATTGCGCCACTAGGACCCAATCCACTATCACCTGAACCTCACTACTCTTCCTTAATATAGCACTTTTTTCCGCGAACACTTTCAACCCCTTTGTTTTGGACACTTTCCCCTTTGGTCACTTTAATAAATGCTTCCTTGAGGCCTGACGCCATCTCTTGCTTACCCCGCCACACAGTGTTGTCAGATTTTACTGCTTATTTGAAATATGTTCTTTTATCGTAATCTTGACCACCGTTTTTGAGATTTCGGTCTTCCCCCATTCAAGTAGATAGGAGCTGCACTTTTATGTTTGTTTTACTTCTGGGGATATTACTAAAAGTTTTCATGAAGTAGTTCTGTCAGGAATCTAGACTGGGGTTGTTTCAGATAAATTTAAATGAGTAAGGGGTCACACAGCAGGACTTTCTACTGAATACGTCTTATCTCTATTTGACAGATGTTTTTGAGGCTAATGCACAATAGAACTGACAGTTTCACTGCTATTCCCCTTAAGTGCCGAGGCCCAGGGAAGCCGGGTCGCTCGAGTGAAGTGGCCATCCCACAAGCCTTAGACCAAGGTGAGGAGTGCATTGCGGTCACCAGGACCAATCCACTATCACCTGAACCTCACTACTCTTCCTTAATATAGCACTTTCTTCCGCAAACACTTTCAACCCCTTTGTTTTGGACACTTTCCCCTTTGGACACTTTAATAAATGCTTCCTTGAGGCCTGATGTCATCTCTTGCTTACCCCGCCATACAGTGTTGTCAGATTTTACTGCTTATTTGAAATATGTTCTTTTATCGTAATCTTGACCACTGTTTTGGGGATTTCAGTCGTCCCCCATTCGAGTAGATAGGAGCTGCACTTTCATTCCGCTTGTGCACATAGAAATATTTCTGCCAAAACAGCTGCTGAGCGGACTGACATACCTTGAAAAAGAGACGTTTGTGAAGGATCTGGAAATGCATCTAGACCATACTAATTCCTTTGTTTTGATTTACATTCTTGAAATGGTCTATAGCTTACTCTGTTTCTTCAGTCATAAGTTGTCTAGGTTACACATTTCACAAAATCTTTGATGCATATATTTTCTACCATAGTTAGACCTCAGCACACATACATGAACCCTGACCTATCTGCCAAGGACAGAGAGCAACAGACAGCATAATCTGTATAGTTTATTCATAATTAACATGTCAGACATAATTTCTTTGTGCCTAATGTCAGCCTGGGCGCAGCACAAAAAAGAATGTTCATTACGGTCAATTAGGTTTCACTGATTAATTTATCCTTGAAACAAAAACACTCAACAACCCCAGAACACTGGAGTTGTTTAAAAAGGGTTAAGTTATAATAAAGTGCATTTTGAGCAGGCACAGTAGGCATTGTTGAATCTATATAAGACCACATTTTACAAAACGTTTGACAGCTTGTAATGGTGCTGCAACACCCTCGGTTCAATATGAAAAGCAATTTTAATCACAGAGGGAAACGATTTTCAAGTTTGATCACTTCATTATACTGACAGGAAAGGAGTATGGGATTATAATGAAAATAAGATATTGGAAAAGAGCTGGGGGAGACAGCATTAAAAATCTTATCAAGCCCTAAACTTAGAATGCTGACATCTTCCAAATGTTTTCAATAGTAATGCATTGGCATTGGTGATAGTATAATTTTAAGTTACAACCCAGATACACACACTAGCACAAACAAAAATATTTTGGGAAAGACCTGCATCCCTACTGCACGCAACAGGCAGCAAAAACAAGACAGGACACCTGTGCAAGAGTTCCGCCAAACACAAACCATCAGACCGAACTAACCTAACCTCAGCACAACGTGGACAGCTCGTGACCCGGGCGCGCAGTGCATAGTGAGAGCAATGCATGTCTGCGGGCTGAGCTGCCGGTTCTCTTAAAGATGAAGTAATAACATATCAATTTAAACTCAATGTAAATCACACAAGTGCATATAAACAAACACGTACAAAAATGTATTAATGTAGTAAGTGTAATACATTTTTAAATACATAAATATTTAAAGGCATGATCATAAACGATTCAATATTTTAACTTCAGAAAAACTGTCAATATTAAAGAATTTATCAAATAGGCTCATGCCTCACCAATGAACAGGTTTGGTAAAAAAAGATTTTAAATAAATAACAGCAAAAACATTTGCACTCGCCATTGAACTTACATAGAAACCAATATTGATGGCATTAGTGTAATGCGCATATATAAACTCTATCTAGATGAGTCTACAGACAAACAAGTGGTGAAATTTATATTTTTATAAAATACGCTCTGCCGATTTAACACACACACACACTAGAGATTTGAATGATTAATAGAAAATAGTTTAATTTTCATTATTAATTTGACCGATTAAGCTTATCGATCATCGATTAGTTAATTTCAGGACAAATGCGTTCAGTAACGGTGACAACAGACGTTGATAAAGCTGTCTATACAGTCACTCGCCGCTAGAGGGCGCTTGCACACTGACTGTCATGTCTGATCCAAATCACAGAAGACACACAGATCAGAAAGGAAGCGGGGTCAATGTAAACAGTGTGTGAGCATTCAATATAAATTAACATTATGTTTTCTGCACACTGCGATAGTGTGTTAATGTACCACATGACAACAAGTACTGTTGATCTCCATACTTCATCCCAATCTAAAATTACGTCAACGATCACGGGAAATCATGAACACCCCTTCAGCTGACATCTTACCAGCACCAGAAAAGCGGTAGCCTATGTTATGTAGTGTTTACACAGCGTGTTATGATTTGACTTCATTTCTAATAAAACCGTAAAGAACATCTAACAAAAGTCCAAAGGTCTGAAATAGCCCACAATCTACAAAGTGAAATATGCATAAAAGTGATATATCTTAAATATCTTAAGATAGAAGTTATTTTTAACACTAATTCATAAACAGTAAATAAAAAATGGACAATTTTGTAGTAATCATAGCCTAAATATATTTAAATATACTGAACTAAGACTATTTTAAGAGGAAAATGCAAATACTTACATTTCTTAAGTGTAACAATTTAAATTATATTTAAACAAAAGGCTACATGCACATATTAGTTGGACTCCACCATGTGCGTTTTGCATTATATGTTAACAATTAATCAATTAATTGATCGTTAATTTTCATGACGATCGATTTATGAAAATGTCTGAAAATCAACATCCCTATAGCACACACGTACTGGTTTGATCAGCTTCTGAGTTCCTTGTGTCTTTCCACCATAAAACCAAATCCTCATCAGTTGGTTTGCAATTTTCCAAAAAAACTAATACAAAAATAATTAAGTTCCTAAACATAGGTTAGGGAGGAGAGAGTCCATCTAATATTTCAGTTAACAGTATATAAGCAGCTGTTTACCTTTCTTTGGTCTCAGCTGTTTCCAGCAATCCTCCACCTCTCCAACTCCACCTTTACCCTAGGCACCTTGCCCCACTTAATCATCTCCAATTAATAGTCCCGGGGGGATACTTCAGAGCTTGAGTTGAAGCTTCTTCATCGAGCCCCTCATCCGTGGACAGCAAGCCAAATAAGTTTAACCATAATAGCTTAAATATTATATGGGCAAACAAACTCGTGAATTACAAATACTTCCACATATGGCTTTGCTTGCAAAAGCACAGACGCCAGATGTTCTTCTCTCACCTGTCCAACACTTCGACCACACACACACATCCACATATATCCATTGTGGCAACTTCCTAGCCTCGGTCTTCCCTATTAAGTCTTATGAATTCTTCCACAATGTGTTATATCATCTAGATTGCCCTGATCCCTCTGAATTCTATGAAAGCAAAACAGCAGACGTCTCTTGTCATAGCTGATGTTAGAAAATTCAAGGAATTAACTGAAAAGATAAAACATGCTGTCAAAAGAAAGAAACAGAAAAAAGGAACACTCCTAAGAGAAAGCATTCTGCTGGTTAATTGTCCTTTGCAGAGTGCTAAAGAGCTTGTGAGTTTGCTCAAATGAACTGAAAACTTTTATTCCCTTTGAGCCAACCTCAGCTAACCCCCACAAAGAAACTCTCAAAACACACACAAATATTCAGGGACACGTTTACAGCTTCTTGCTATTTCAATCGATCAGCCTCATTGCCAGTTCAAGCTCAATCACACTAGAGGATCTGTGCTAAAGTCAGTAGATGCTCTGTATTCAGTACTTACGTTTGGTTCAGTACACATGAACAGGTGCAAGAAATCTTTTTAGGTGTTCTGAGAACAGATTAAAGCAGCTACTCAGCCTTTTGTTTTTTGTTTTTTAATGGAGAAAAGTATCTTGTCTACATTTAAAACAACTTTTTAAGTATAAATTAATAAATTAAGCACTTAAAAGAATACATAATCTGCTGTTAGCTAGGTATGTTTGAGAATGGTGTATTGAATATGTTTGCGAAAGAATAATAAACACTTTAGGGCAGTGTAATTAACTTTTGTTGAGGGGTAATTAGCTAAGCTAATGAAGAAAAGGACCTCATACTGGGTACCATTATTGCAGCCCTGCAGAGAAAGAGAGGAAATGGCAGAGAAAGATGAAAAAAGAGCTGGGGAGGAATTGAAAACAAAAGCACTGCTGGAAACCTAAAGAGCACTGTAAGCATGTGAAACACACTAGACCCATAGAGCACAATAGACAACTACTGGAAACCAAGTGACTCTCTCTTTCTCCTCCCTTTTTTCTCTTTTCACAGCTGTATTCACTGAAGCCATGTGTTACACTTTTAAATGTGATTTAATCTGGTAAAGATTGAGTCATGTCATTCCCTTGCTCTTCATTTGTAGCAAATGTAACTGAACCAACTATTTCGAGAGTGACTGTTCATTTATAAAGTCCAATATTACTTTTTTGTATATGGATCAGCGAACTCATGGTGTTGCGTCTGGGAACAGTCAGACACTGCAGGCATACCTACCAAGAAAGACCCCCTCTCTCCTTTTCTTCATAGCATCTCCATTCATCCTTTCTCAGGAACTCATTCAAGGATAGATAAAGCCTGGCTCAAGCTATCCATTCACTTATCCGCCATTTCGACAGTGAGGGTGAGGACTCCCAAACATTCAAAACAATTCATTAATTCCAAATTACTATCTCACATCTGTCTTTCCCATCATAACCTCATGTTGTTCCAAACCCGTATTAATTCTTTCTTCCATGTAACACAAAAACAGATCTTAGGCAGAATGTTAGCCTAAGTAGACATTTACTTTTATTGTATACATATATATTTTTATGAAAGTGAATGAGGCTGCTGCTAAACATAAATTATCCCTTTAACCCTTTAAAAGAGACCCAGCATAAAGAATTGCAATGTTTGTTTAAAGCAATAAAATAATATCTACTATTCAATACATTTGGGTTTGTTGTTGCATGCACCGAGCTCATCAGAAACAGAACGAGTGAAAAGTGGCAAAAGACACACTCATGCTCTATAGATGTATTCAATACTTCACAAGATGATGTCTGATGAAACCACATATGAACACACACAACCCAATTTACGGCAATGACGACTAGATTTTAAATTATAGTCGCAATAAATTATTTTTGGTCGCATTTCCGAAATTTTTTGCTGTTTTCTGCACTCAAAAAAAAAAACTAAAAGAGTTAAATGCCAATATAACACAACATTAACCATGAAAAAATATCCTCCTATTCTTATCTTACTCAAAAATGCATAAAATAACACTTAGTTTCAATATTTATTAACCCCATCCAATCACCTGCAAAGCATGCTGGGAAATGGAAATCCCCTGCCCAGTTTCATCAATGCTACAAAAAAGTATTCATGTAGTCCTAACTTAAATTAAGTAAACTTAAATTTTACAAATGTAATTGTTTAGAACGTACTGAAATACATGAAAGACTTGAAAAGCTTTAGTTGATTTTAATTAAGTAAACTGAACGACCTGCAAAAATTATATTTTTTAGTGTGTGCATTTCCGTTATTTAAAAATCTTTGTTTGTGGTATTCATACACTGCATTACACAGAGATGGGTATTTTTTATTATTCTGGGTAAACCAGCAAATATATAATCAATATCAATTTAGTTTTAAATAGTCAGATTTCCTAACCATAACTACATTTACCTTACTGCTTGCAATAAATTATTTTTCATATGCTTTTGTGTTGAATTGTGTTATGAATTCAGTACTCTAACTTACAGCAATTTTGGACTTTATTCCAAAATTCACCCCAAAACAGAATATGCACTCAAATAATATTGTAAATCCAGTGGCTTCATAAAAACACCTAAAAATATAAATATTTTACATCAACATCAATGCTTGGGTCTCTGAGGGTTATTTGTCACCACCTCTTTCTTTGCTCCTTTCTAGATCTTTCTACAAACTGCCTCAAGATCTTCTCCCCTTTACAGTCACTACTGAGAGATACGAAGGTCAATGGAACTTCCATTGATTGCCTCTGCAGCACTCGTTTTGTGTGTGTTTGCTGTATGTGTTTGTGTGTGTGGGAGGCTTCACCTCTTGCCATTATGATAGATGATGAACTCAGAACCAGGCTTGTGTTTGAACCAGGCTGTGCATCAGTACTATGGTCTGTTAACTCAATGGCCATTTGATGCAAGGGGGCCTAATTCAGCCTAAACAGTGTGTGTGTGTGTGTTCCATTTCTAACTTGGCTGAGCAAAGGAATATGAGAAATTAAGCTTTCTGTCTTCCATCTCTGCCTCACATGCATACATGTTGGGCACATTCACAGGCGCAGACCCTGAGAGAATGTTTTTAGAACGATGCTGTAGACAGCCTTGTTAAGCACAAGATTTACAGAAAGAGAAAAAGAGGGATGGAAAATATGCAGGAAGGATGTGCAACTCTAATGATGTCCAGATGGAACACCACAACTATCTGTTACTAAAGGACAACTCTAGTAAACACTTAGCATGAAACAATTCTCAATATACTAGTTTTATTTGCTTAATACATTAATAGCACGTTTTAAAGGACTTTCCCCCCTATTTTATTCAAGAATAGCAGTAAAAACATGATAACAGTCTGCTTGAGAAAAACATTTAATGCCTCCCTGTGAATACTTGTTAAGAGAATTGTCCCAGCCAGCACATGCCTGGCTGCTAATCTGGACCGTACATACAGTAGCTATGTTTCCATCAATGTTTTTTTATGCACATTTTGGGATATTGCATAAAACTGCTGGATGGAATCTCCAAGATAAGAATAAATGTCCAAAATGTACATAAAAAACTTTTACGCTCGCTTGAGGTGGATAAATGTTCTATTCGATAAGAAGAAATGTGTATAAACTATGATGGAAACACATTTACTGAATAAACTCCTATTGCATTTGTTAGGAATAAAAGATTCATCAAAAAGTTAATGTGACTGAATAACTTGTTCATTACTGGACTAAGCAGCAGACCAATCATCACATCAGAAATGCTGCTCCGTTCATCCTTAAATAATGTCTAGAAAATCCAATGCCTACAAAGAGTTTGCAGAGCAAATAAGTTGAAAATAAACTTGAACTGTACGGGAACAGAAGGTTTATTGACACTTTTGAAAAATATTTTACAGATCCACATGGTATAGTCATACGGATGGATGAACGCACATATATAGCACTCCCAGAATTGTGTGACATGAGACAAAGTTCTTTACAGTGATTTGTCAGTGTGCCCTAAACCGCCAATATTTTATTAATAAAATACTCACAGTGGCTACAATTTCTCCGGAAGTGACTATTTCATCCTTTTGAACACCCTTGTATGGAACGTGGCTTTATTCGCAAATTGTTTGCATAGTGGAGACCAGAACAGATGGGTTTATACTTGAATGAGGTTTAAAATGATTGAAAAACTATTGCCAACACTACTGAGCATTTGATGCACTACTATACCAAGTGTAATACCACAGATCACAGCAGAAAAAGACTGCAACAGAGAGTGTGATATTAGCCATTCTTGTAACCTGCTCCAATGTCTTTGCAGGGACCCATCATTATAGTCTGTAATCTTTAATTTGACTTTCACTGAGAGTAAAGAACAGACAGTGTCAGCAAATCAGAATTTCAATTTTGTCAACACTTCTCTTTCTATTGAGAAGAGGGCAGAAAAAGAGATCAGAAAGCAGCAACATGAGGAACCAACTAACAGTATATAATACGATATCTGTGACGTATATGTTTGTCAGTGTCCATATGTTCATTATGGAATCTAAATTAAATTAAATATATTTAATGGAATAGTTCACCCAAAAATCGCCCTCATATCATTCCAAACCGCATGACTTTTCTTCTTCCTCTGTGAATCACAAATACTTTGAAGGACGTCCAATTGGCTGATTTCAAGACATTGTTGTTTCTCACACAAACCTATCACATTATTTCAGAAGACTTGGAATATGACATTCAAACCAATTAATTTTGACACTTTTGGGTCCTTTTTAAGCTTTAAATTCATCAACTGCCATTGTATTGTAAATCGTCGAATGGGACATCCTTTCAAATTCCTTGTTTTGTGTTCCACAGAAGAAAGTAATATAGGTTTGGAACCACATTAGTGTGAGTAAACGATGACAGAATTTTTAGGTTAACTAAACGATGACAGAATTTTTAGGTTAACTATTCCATTAAATTAATGTAGTCCCTCTCAGCAAATGGGAGATTCCACCTGTGTGACCCCAGAAGGAGAGTCTACTTTGTTCAGCCAAATTCAGCAACAAACTATTAATACGGTTGTATTTGTAAGGAGAAAAACACACCCAGCTCTTCATTCCTATTAATAAAGCCTTTTCTGACACAGCACTGCAGATGGCCAGCACACTCTATAAATAATGCTTTATCTGGGCCACGAATGTGGAGACAGTTAATTTGTGTGTACAAGAGATGCACATCTCTATAACTCAACCACAGGAAAATATGAAGTAACCTAACTGTCCATGTGAGCTATGATCAGGTCAGTAGGCACAAACTAGAGATGTTCAGCACTATGACTCTGTGTTGTGGTTAGTCAGGAGGTACATACTGTGTGGCTCAACACTGCTGCCAGGACATGCTTAGGTATATGGAATGATATTCCGGACATTATTCAAAAGGAATTGCAAATTGTATTTGCAATTGCGTTTTCAATTTGTGGACGCATAAAATGTGACATAATCCAAACGCAATTGCAAATCGCGCATTACGGTTTGCATTTTCGTTTAAGCGAACGCACAGTGACTGCCAGATTTCAAATGGAAAAGCAAAGTCCGTTTGCAACTGTGTTTCCCATATCTTACGAGTTTTGGCCCTGTCATATTTAAATAGCAATTTCAATTACCACGTCTGCTTTTTCACTTTCTCAGCGTATGTAGCCAGCCAAAACTCAAATGGAATACTAATTCCCTTAGTATTTCCATTTCCGATGCCTTACACAGAAACCTGTCAATCAGGGTCAAGGGTGGGATTATGCTATGGGGCGTGTTTGTCTTGGGAAGTGACATCACTCACAGTCTATCAGGATCAGTAATTAGCACTGCACTTTATTCATCTATAATCTCACACTGGACTGTCAACATATTCTCCTCAATATACTACTATATATATATATATATATTTCATATACTCCTACTTATTGTATTGTATATTGTGTGTATTGTTTACTGTACATTGTATATAATTATTGTGTTGTGTAAGTATGTGTACATTTGATTTGTAAATTGTGTTGTGTATGTTGTTTACTGTAATTGGTATATGTCTCGTCACTGTCATGACTGCTATGTTGCTCGGAACTGCACAAAAGAATTTCACCTACTGTTGCACTTGTGTACATGGTAGTATGACAATAAAGTGATTTGATTTGATTTGATAAACCGGCGTCTGTACAGGGCATCACCTCTTGACTGTCGACTGTGAGTGACGTCACTTCCCAAGACAAACACGCCCCATAGCATAATCCCACCCTTGACCCTGATTGACAGGTTTCTGTGTAAGGCATCGGAAATGGAAATACTAAGGGAATTAGTATTCCATTTGAGTATTAGAAAATCAGTTATTTTGAATTCTTATAATAAAGGTGGCTTAAATTTCATTGATTTTGATTCTCTTAACAATACCTTAAAAATTAATTGGCTTAAACGTTGCAATTATTCAATTAGTAAACTTCCTGTCAAACTTTCCAATTATCATCAGCAGATGCTTATGGCTTGGAAACTTATTTACAAGCATAATTTCTCGCCACACAATTTTTTAATTTGGAACAACTGTAATATTCTTCATAAGAGGAAATCTTTATTTCTTGAAAACTGGTTCAATAATGGGGTGATATTAGTAAACCAGCTATTTGATATTTGAAGGTAATTTATTTAATTATTCCGATTTTGTTTCAGGATACCAATTCCCAGTATCTAGTAAAGAATTTAATATAGTTTTCAAGGCCATCTCTTTGGAAATCTGTATGCTGTTTAGAAACAATAATAGTGCTACAGTGACTTCTGTTTCTCCCCCTAGCCCTGAATCTACTGTGGTTGGTTCTATTTGTTTTTCAATACATAAATCCAATTATAAAACTAGGTCATTATTTTTGGACCCTGTTACTTCAATTCCTTCCTCCATTTCTTATTGGAATAACCTTTTGATGATATTAAATGGTCATATGTTTGGTCACTTCCTCAGAAATTCTTTCTAACTAATAAAGTTAAAGAAATATCCTATAAAATTATTCATAGATTTTATCCAGTTAAATACTTTTTTAAAGAAATTTAGAAATGATATTGATACTTCCTGCTCTTTTTGTGAAGCCTCCTCTGAAACTGTTGATCATTTGTTTTGGGAATGTCTTTTTACTCGGTCTTTCTGGAACAATATTGATGCTCTGATTGTCCAAAAGGTTTTATGTAACTTTTCTTTATCATATAGACACATTCTTTTTGGATTTTATGTTAAAGACAAGAATCTAATTAATGCATGTTTTTGTATAAACCTTCTTTTATATATTGGAAAGTTTCATATCCATAAATGTAAATATATAAAAAGTAAACCCCACTTTAGCTTTTTCAAAGAAGAATTGAAGATGTATTTAAATAAAATTTCAACTTCTGTTAACAAGAAAGCAATGAAAACATCCAGAATTAGTGCCATGTTTAATATTCTCTCTTAATGTTTTTTTCTTTTGTGCCCTCTTCTTCTTTTTTTTTCTTTCTTCTCTTACTCTCTTTTCTTTTTAGACTATTGTTGAATATATTTAAATTTCTTTCACATTTCCTCTCTTAACTTTTCCGTTCTGAACCATAATTTCTCTTTTGTTTTGAAAGATTGTTTATATTTCTTGTATGTATCGTCTTGTTCTGTTTGTTAATAAAAAAAATAAATAAAAAAAAATAGTATTCCATTTGAGTTTTGGCTGGCTACATACGCGACGCTGAGAAAGTGAAAAAGCAGACGTGGTAATTGAAATTGCTATTTAAATATGACAGGGCCAAAACTCGTAAGATATGGGAAACACAGTTGCAAACGGACTTTGCTTTTCCATTTGAAATTTGGCAGTCACTGTGCGTTCGCTTAAACGAAAATTATGTCACATTTTATGCGTCCACAAATTGAAAACGCAATTGCAAATACAATTTGCAATTCCTTTTGAATAATGTCCGGAATATCATTCCATATTAGGTATGATGGATGGATAAACCAGGGCAAAAGACATTGCTCAAACAGTGGTGGTCAATTACCCAAGGGCAGTTCTGGATTCATTGCTTAGATAAAATATTTTAACTCAATATTACTCCCTATGAGACTTCACAGTGAGTATATGTGTAGTGCCAAAGACTTCAAACAAGAAGACTTTGAACTTTGCAACTGGTAAAAATTTCCACAGGGTATTGCACTGCAAAGTTACTGTCTTTTGATACAATTCATGGTGCTGGCAGAATCACCACAGAAAAAAGACACAATTAAGAAATGAACACAGGCTCAAATACAGTCTTCATTCTCCCCTTATACAAGAGTATGTTACAGCTGACCCCACTAATACATTCAGTATGGTTCAAAATGACTGATATGGCAGAGAGAGAGAGAGAGAGAAAAGGAGAGAAGCCAAGTGAAGGGAGGTGACAAAGACATAGGCTGAATACAAACCTAAACCTAACCCATTGGATGAACTGCTTAAGACTTGTGGGGCCCCCACATTCTCACACTTTCTCTCTTTCTCACTCAAACTCTGCGTCCCTCTGTGCAATGTTTCAGAGCTACTTCTCTTTAACAATATTTCCCCAGCCTGCCATCTTAAGCATACCGGAGACTTAGTCCATTAATAAATATGCCTCATAACTCATAAACCCTCCTTGCTAACTATAAGACTTAATGCAGAACCAATAAGAATACATTCTCTTAAAACTACATCTTAAAGGAATAGTTCACCCAAAAATGTAAATAGTCTACTCATTTATTCATCCTCATGCTATCCAGGATGAGAATGACTTTCTTTCAGAACAGAAACAAATATTTTTAAAAAGGGTATCTTAGTTCTGTCATCACAATGCATGTGATTAGTGGCCAGAACTTTGAAGCTCCAAAAAGCATATAAACTAATCCATACGATGCATGTGGTTAAATCCATGTCTTCAATGAGAAACAGATCAATAAAACAAAGTCCTTTTTATTATAAATCCCCACTTTTGACCAGCCCCAACAAGTAGGTGGCAATATGCACAAAGAATGCAAATCGCCAGAAAACAAAATAAGCATGTGGAAGTGAAATTGGGGATTTATAGTAAAAAAGCACTTAAATATTGACCTGTTTCTCACCCACACCTATCATCTCGCTTCTGAAGACATGAATCTAGCCATTGGATTACTTTTGTGCCTCCTTTATGTGCTTCTTGGAGCTTCAAAGTTCTAGCCACCATTCACTTGCATTGTGATGACATACAAATCTGAGAAATTCTTCTAAAAATCTTATTTTGTGTTCTGCAGAAGAAAGAAAGTCATACATATTTGGGATGGCATGAGGGTGACTAAATGATGAGCGAATTTTCATTTTTGGATGAACTATCCCTTTAAGTTAACAAACTTTTCTGTTTACGTATGAGGCAATAATAATAATAATAAAATGGAACACATTGAGGGCTGCCATCACTGCTGGGAAAAAAAGCCTAAAGTGGTTTGTTGGTCTTAGCTGGCCACAAAACTGATGGTTTCCACTGCTCAGGTATGCTTTATAGAGGTTTTGGGGGTTTGTGAGGTGGCCAGGCTGGGAGAACAGTTAAACCATAGTAAACCAGCTATGACCAGCAAATTACCTTAGGTTGGTTAAAGATGTTTTTTGTTGTTGTTGTTTTTTTTTAGCAGGATCTTACAACCAACTTTAACTCAGCTGTGATGTTTTTTTCAGCATTCAGAAGTGTCTGAATGTGTTTATGCCATTTACTCTCCCTCAGGATTTGTTTCTGTCTGTGGCAGGAAAGCAATGGTTATCACAAGCTCTGTCTTCTACACTACACAGGTTCTCAAATAAGTTGACCCCAAATATATATTTTTTGCCAACCTTGCCATAGTCATGCTGTTTTTCTCTATTAACTATAATAGTAGAACATCTAACATTTGTGATTAACACATGTACTGATTCATACTAAACAGGTGAGAGATAATATTTTTGTTTTCTTCATTCAAAAATCACCTGCAGTTCAGATTCTGCAAAGGCCTGTAAAGTAGGGTACTAACTAGGTCACAGAGTTCTGTAGCAGAAATGTGAACACTTCATCAAATCAAATTAATTTGTACATTTGAGAGGCTGGTGTGAGAAGCAATGGGTCAGTACAATGTTTGTGAAAACATTGTAAATTGTGCACAGTACCTAGCAGGGGCAGGGGCTAAAGGACATGGACACATTCGGACTCAAATAATACATTTCCATTTCCAACAAACTAACAATATATATATATATATATATATATATATATATATATATATATATATATATATATATATATATATATATATATATATATATATATATTATTATTATTTTGTTTTTGTTTGGAGATACATGGAAATTAATTATTTGAGTCTGAATGTGTTGGGCACAATAGCACTAAATTAATTTTCTGATTTCCCTTTATGGTCTTGCCCTAAATAATCCGACTTCCAATAATTATCTAGTCTACATAAAAAAGACGCTCAGACAGACAGACAGACAGACAGACAGACAGACAACATTCTGTTGAACATACACAGCAAACACAGAACGTCCAGTGTATGGTTCTTCTTTGTTGTTGTGTGGGGGACCAACTCTTAAGGTTCTAGGGAAGTTTTTACATTAGGTTTAATAACGTTCTGGGAACCAAAAATTGTTAGTTTGGTATTAAACGTAGCCTACAATGTAGAATCGCATACTGTATCATGCGACGTGCACAGCCAACAAAAATACACATTAACTTATTCATTCTAATGCGAACTCGCATCACGAGCAGAATAATATTATTAGGAATATGTTGCATCTCCATTAATAACCAGACTATAAACTCAAAGTTCCCATAAGTGAGCAAAGGGATGTCATTATGCACAGCTCAATTCTAAGCTTAAATGAGATGCAAAAGTACCATCAACTTCTCATCGAAAGTCATTCCGTATTTTGATCCTACAATTGTGGAAGTGTTTTAAAGTCATGTGAATTTCAGGCACTATGGTGTAAATAAATGCCCACCCTCTGTTTTTACTTGTTCAATATTTGTATGCGTTAATTGTGTGTGTGTGTGTGTGTGTGTGTGTGTGTGTGTGTGTGTGTGTGTGTGTGTGTGTGTGTGTGTGTGTGTGTGTGTGTGTGTGTGTGCGTGCGTGTGTGTGTGTGTGTTATTCCATATCACAAAACTACTGTAATCAATATAACAAGCGTGACTAATAACAACTCACTTATTAACATGAGATTCAACAGACTCACCTTGAGTGATCTGGAAAGCACTTCCCAGCGCGAGCAACACTAGAACAAATCCCACAAACACATAGACTGTGCTGGAACCCGCCATGTCAGATATCCACCGAAGGAAATGTCCCCCGTTTCTCTTATTCTGTCGTCGCCCAAGAAATGCAAAATAAAGGCTAGACGTTGTGCACTACTCCGCGCGCTCCTTCACGGAGTTTCGCTCTCGCGCTGCTGTTGAGCTTCGGCCACACAGCTCCTGTGATGTGATGTGATGCGAGGGGGTTGCTCTTCTCTTAACGCGTTTTTTGAGAGTTCAGCCCTAAAAAGATATCTGCAGATTTCACAGTAGTCCAGAAAACAGTCAAATCCAGCACGCCTTTTATCTCTGCATTCGCCACGAATCCAGGAGTGATACTGAACACTTGAGGTGTGGATGACGTCACACATGTACCACCAATAGTTACCTGGTTCTGACTTGCTGGCTTCTCAGGCACTAAGTAGCTGATGTGGTATTAGAACTGTTGTCCGTGTTTTTATTAACGAAATGAAGTAATATATTGCTAACAATTTGTATGACCAGTGTAGCGATGTCTTTACCAGTGTCAAAAATTAACTCCATCAAGGGGCATCAGTAGCCTAACAACACTGGATTTGAATTTAAGGGGCATTTTGTACATATAAGGGCATATTTGTCTAATATTTTCAATTATTAGACTCATTTACATAGTTTTCCATCTGAATAATTCGATTGTGAATATATTGCCTCTTACCCCAAAAAAATCCAGTCAACATCTACTCATATTTGCCATATACACATAGACTACATCAGATGATACAAATAAAAATGGGGCACATATTTGTTTATACACATTTTGAATTTTAGGGGCGTATTTGCCATTTCTGACCCTGGTCTTCATTGACTTTTTGGTTTTCTTCACACCACTGCATGGCAATATGTGGCACAACCTTGTTGTGGCTCTTTTTTACCTATAGAAATGCTTCAAAAATAAATACATTGAATTTTATTATATAAAATATTTGATGACTTTGCTGAACTTGATTAATGATCTGGCAGCCTGAAATGTAAAAAAAAAAAAAAAAAGAAAAACTCTCCCTGAATCTCATGCATGACTGAGAATTATGAGTCAGCTTTAGTCATGTTTAATAAGCTCTTAATAACGATGGCATTTATGTTAGTACAGTAAAGATTGCAATGATTGTCAGTACATACTTTATTCCTTATTTATTCCTCCTCCTTAGAGCTTTTATGTGTTCAGGCCAGACATGCAATTGGGGGGTCATTAGTGTTTGGGAATGGCAATGGCAGGCATTTCCACACTGTCTGCCAAGCAGCTCAAGTCCCTCTAGTGGACCGAGAGGCAGTGAGCTGTGCTTGAGTGCTAACCACCTCACTATGCTCCTTCAGAACAGGTCAAGCAGCCTAGCAAAAACATTTAAGGATGGAGCACGCTAAAGCCATGGAATTATGTGATACCTGTGTGGTATCAAGAGCATAACAACGTAAAAACACTGACAGAAGACCTTGATTTACTGTGCTCATGTTTATGACGGCACATTTTTGATAGGGGTTTAAGGGCCTGGAAGGTAAGCCAGTTGCCAAAAAGTCCTGTAATATCCCCTTTGAAGTTGACAAGTAAACTTGGCACAGTTTTGTACATTGGGCGGATAACTTTTTTTATGAGGTTAAAGGTAAATACATTCTGTATTAATAATAACAATGGGAAAAAACAAAGCATGTGATCACATCAAAAGCGAGTGAGAGGGGAATGAGAAATGAGAAAGCAAGAATTGTAATTTCTTTGTCAGATTCTAGCCTGGGGTTTACAATTTCTACACAGAGATTTTACCTCTTTTTCATCACTTCATCCTGGTAGAATTCCAACTGAGCTGGACCTCCTGAGGGTGCATGTGAAAGAAACACAAAGATTTCTTTAAAACCACATTCGACACTATAATGCATTGTAATAATATTCACTTGACGAATAACAACCATAGACTAATTTAAGTTTAGGTAAAGAGTGTAACTGTTTTTTTGTAAAGGCTCTAATGAACAAACAATAGATTGTCATGTGGGTGAACTGGTGCTGAAAAGCCCTCCCTCTTTCTTTGCTTCACTCCCATTCTCTGAGTGAAAGAGTCTTTGAAAAGAACCAAAAGGAAATGAAAAGATAAATTAAAATGTTAAAGGGTTAGTTTGCCCAAAAATGAAAAATCTCTTGTCATGAATCAATCCCTTTAAGAATGAAAGACATGAACTGGAGAATGAACTAAATTATGCTACATGCACATTATTATCCAACTGAGATTCAAATATGAACTGCATTTATGACTTCATAATGTGGGGACCTCTGTGCAAATCTGTTTGTGTTTGTATGCTTGATGAATGCTGTTTTGCCTTTTTCTACTAGTTTTGTCACCTCAGTGATCCCAACACTTAAAACTGGCGAAGGTTGTTGTATACAAATCAAATTCATGCCTTATACACCATTTATAATAGAAACATCACCAGCTTGCTACATACATATTATGATAGGAGTGTTCCAAGTTTGGAAAACAAAACGTTTCTTTGGCAACTTTGTGCAAAACAATAACAGACAAGACAAATAGAAACGATCCAACCATTTGCAGTAACCAAGTACAATAGGAGGCAGAATGGAATTGAACAGAAAAAATATTCTAGGTTTACTGAAAGCCCTGAAATGTAGCATGCAGATGCATTTTGAAGAACTGTGAACACACACACACACACACACACACACACACGTTTGGTTTTCATGTTTTATGAGGACTTTCCATAGACATAATGGTTTTTATACTGTGCAAACTTTATATTTTATCCCCCAACCCTATCCCTAAACCTCACAAATGTTTTTAGCATTTTTACATTTTCAAAAAACATAATTATGATTTACAAGCTGTTTTCCTCATGGGGACAGACTGTTTGTCCCCGCAACGTCAACAATTTCAGGTTTTACTATCCTTGTGGGGACATTTGGTCCCCACAATGTAGGGAATACCAGAACATGCAAACACACACACAAATTCTCTGTCCAGTTGCAATGTCACATTAAGTGCAAAACTGTGACATTCTGAGCAAGACCACATTTCACCTTAATAATTGACCAAAATAATGTACATTTTCACTCTTTTCAAACCAATATATTTAATTTCACGCTTTGTACTTGATTTTTGTGCTATGTTAAATAATCAAAACTTAACTTATTTAGCAACAACCTTTTTGGCTTCAGGTGAAAAGAACCAGAAACAAAGCACACAGAATCAGATCAGACCATTTTATTGAATCAATCAACACATTATTTTAGATTTCCATCTTCAGTTGCAGTGTGTTCTGGTATCCTCTGTATGATGTTAAAATGCTTTAAAGGAAAATTCTGGGTTAAATTAAGCTCAATCTATAGCATGTGTGGCATATGTGGCAAAATAAGCACAAATCTGGGTTCCAGTGAAGCACTTACAATAGAAGTGAATGGGGACCAAATTTTGAATGTTAAAATACTAACTTTTTAAAAAATTAAAGCCACAAGGCATAAAGGATATGTGTGTAAACATGATTTTAGTCTGAAAAAATCACATACCGTCCTTAATGTAAGTGCTTTTATACAATTATAAGCTTCAAATTTCTGCTTTTAAACCCTCCAAAAATGTCTCCCATCTACTTTCATTGTAAGTGCCTCACTTTAACCTAGATTTTATATTTCTTTTTTTTAAGAAAATGAGGGATGAGTCCAAATATTTTTGGTAATCAACATTATCCATCAAATGCTGTTGATTGAGCTTAACTTGAATTGAACCAAGAATATTCCTTACATATTCTGCAGCCCTCCAAGCCTAAACATCCAAAAGGTATCCAGGCGCACTTATTAACGCTGACAGCGCTTCTGCAATCAAAACACTGCATCTTATAGTTAACTACATAATTTGTCTTTTTTCATGTTTAGATACCATAATAGTTTTAAATTGTATTTATCATCTGTCACAATGTGGTCTGTTTGAATCAAACAGAAGGCCAAGTTGTGATTGAACCCACATTTAAAGTAATAAAAATACAATTTTCTAAACCACAGGGAATGGGAAGGAGAGTAGACTTTGAAAGCAAATCATTTTTTAATGGCACCCTGAGCCCATATTGCTTTTGGCAATCCTTCCTGATTTAATGGTATGTTGTGATCTTCTTAAATATTATTGTAATTAAATCATAAGATTTCCCCTTTACTTTCTGAAAGCCACTGTTTCATAATTAAATATTCTTAAATGTCTAAAAGAAAAAGAAGGGGAAAAAAAACAGTGCAAGAAAATGTATAGAAGTGAAAAACAATGGGAAAGAGTCATGTTGACTACTTTAATAACATGTTTGGGTCTTTAAGCTTTAAAGCGAGTTACTCAACTGAAATCAGCAGATGGGATACCTTCAAAATTCCACCTTTTATGTTCTGCAGAAGAACACATTTTTCTTTTGATTGAACATGAACATTCATAATCAGGGTTGTGTACTAACTGACTAAACTTCACACAGGCATGTATCAGCAAATCCTCTCCTGTTAAATTAATGTTCTGGATTCAATACAAGTTAAGTTCAATCAACAGCATTTGTGGCATAATGTTGATTACACCTAAATATTAAGTAAACTTGTCCCTCCTTTATTTAAAAAAGCACAAATCCAGGTTACAGGGAGGAACTTCCAATGGAAGTGATTGGGGCCAATCTATAAATGTTAAAATACTCACTATTTTAAAAGTATAGACAGAAACAATATGTGTTAACATTATTTTAGTGTGATAAAATCAATTACTAACTGTTTCTGTGTAACGTTATATAACATTTTACAACTTTGTTGCCATGACAACATAGCACTGTAAACCCTAAAACCATAAAACGATCGTAAAAATTACGATTTCAAAAACTTTACATCTCAAATAATACATGAGTTTTAACAGAAAAATGTATGTATGGTAAGTGCTTTTGTAAAATTATAAACTTCACATTTCTGCCTTTAAACCCTCCAAAACTTGTCTCTATTCACTTCCATTGTAAGTGCCTCACTGTAACACAGATTTTTGCACTTTTCTATTTTTTTTTTTTTGTTATTCCAACTTCTGTGTATTGCATTTTTACATTTTGTCTCAGTGCCTAAGAGTAGAGGCTTATAAAAGCATATATAATTTGTTAGCTGCCAAGAATTCTTACAAGAAACATTTTTATATGACTGATAAAAGTTTAATAGCTTTGTTTTGCTTAAATTGAACTTTTTTCTCCCATGAGTTTTACAGAAATGAATTGTTTGGCTCTAAACAAGTGCAGCCATGTTGTTGAGGGGGCTCAAATAAAGTGGAGTGTAATGTAGATCTACTGGAATTAAGTTGAGTGTGTATGTTTGTGCATCTGTGTTTTGTTCAGGCTTCAGAACTCCTTGAACACCTGTAGTGTGGGTTGGAGAAAGAGAGTTTGTCTTCCTCTAAGAAGGAGACCTAAATGTCACACACAAGCAAAGGAAGGCACAGATTAACATTTGAAATGCACTGAGTATACTTAAAATCCATTTATTCAGTGTGCAATGAAAACATTTTCCAAGATGATTTGCCAATGCTGGTTACCTTCTGTTTTTTGTTACCTTATTTTTATGTATAACTTAAGTAGAAAAGATAAAAATGTTAGTTAAGTAGGGCTTCTGATCCTAGCCTCAATCATTTCAGTCAAAATTGGGTGCAGAGCTATACAGAAGGCCCCAGATTTCATTACAATTATCAGCCTGGAAAAGTGTTTGTAGAGTGGAAAAGTTGAGTTTTATACCTTTGCTTCTTCTCTCCATGGGTAGACGCTGATGATTAGCTGAGGGTGTACAGACCATCTGGGCCTAACAGCAAGAGAGGGCAGCTGAAAAGAGAATTACCATGTTTAATGAATTCAAGGTTGGCCAGAAATAACATACATTTTATTTATATAAAGCACCCTTCCAAAGCTCGAGGCCCCTTCACAGTCAGATTGCAAGCAAAGCACATTCATTAATTTATTAAATTCAAATCAAGTTAATGTACTGTCATAACAACATCCACATATACAAACTATTGTGAATTTTATTAATTGAGTCTTTTTCTGCATTCCATTTCTGAAAATGCTGATTCAGAGTATGTGTAACAGAGTGAAATGTGGAGAAATCTCAGTCAGCCATTAAAATATGCCAGGCTTCACTGAAAAGTTCCTCTCACAGCATAGAAGACTGCAAATTACCACATAACTACAACACACACATAAACCTAAGCTTGCAGGTCAATATTTCCTATCAGCAGTTTGACAGAGCTCACTCTCACACCTACAGAGCGGTTCAAATTACTAAATAACACTCTTCGCTCCCAAGTGGAAAAACGGCAGTAATTGGAAAGAAGAAATGGAGTGGAAGAAACGAGACAGAGCCTGGGGAGTGTGGTGGAGAGATACATGGAACATATAAAACATGTCAGGGAAAACAAAAGGTCTCTATTCATAATCAGACACATCATCATATAATGTGAGCCTTCTCAGAATGAGAGCCTTCAAATCAACCTACTTGATCATGATGACACTTATTATTGAGAGATATGTGACTGACCTCTTTCTGCAGGTCAAAGGCAGAGTTGTCCAACTCTTCATTCTCAATAAGACTGGAGTCTCTGCTCAATCAAGAACAATGCAGTGAACACCCACATATCAGACACATTCTTGTATAGTAAAGAGATTGCCTGAAAGTGAATGAACTTACCTAATTAAATATCTTCTTTGTAATACAAAGACCAAAATGACTACAGTTGCAATGACCAACAGGATCATTGCAACACTTAAACCAATGCTGAAAGCTGTGGAGTATACAAACACATACAGTGCAAACACACACACACACACACACACACACACACACACACACACACACACACACACACACACATATGTATATATACAGTACATATATATATATATATATATATATATATATATATATATATGCACATATTGTTTTTATCTGCATGTATATAGCTACAAGTATATACAGTATTTATAAAAATAGGCCGTAGCCGATATATTCAAATAACCACAATCACGACTCACACCCATGCAATTACCTGAATCATGTTTACTATCTGGTATCACAGGTGTTGTGGGAGTCAATAGCTTTTCTCTGATATGGCAACGATTTCCAGTCCAAAGTGATGGACAACTAGAGAGGGAAAAAATTCATTATTGCACAAACACACATAGAATTTGAATGACAGAAATAGTTCATAGGGGATGCTGGCTCCTCAATTAAATCTAAATAAAAGAGAAATATATAAATAATTGCATAAAAAGTTTGCTTGGAGACATCCAGATGTGCTTAATATATGCAAAAGCCTTCCCTTGGCTCCTGTAATGAGAAAAAGACACACATTTTCTCTTTGTCCTTTCCTTTCTTTCAATCTCTCTCTCAGCCTGTTCTGCCTACGGGGAAGATATTTATATTATTATAAAGAATGTCTGTACGCTACTCTTAAGTTAACTACATGCATACATATACACTAGTCTCTGTGAACAGGAGACTAAAGTAATTCTCATAATTAATCTGTAATGACATCCATCCTTCACAAAAAGGGACAAGAAGAAAGAGAGGACATCTGGGGGGTGATAAAATGGGAGAAAGATTGTGTTTCTTGGCACAAGAAACACATTACAAAGCCATGCTTGGCAGTCAGTTAAAAAGTGCATGTTTAAACTGCGAACCAGAGATCTTTCTGTAACTCTCTCACATTTCTATGTGATATTCAACTGACATTGTAAGAGAGCATAAATAATTCAATGCACAGATCTCCAACAAGATCTTGTCACCTGCCTAGCCTTGACTGACAAGTGAAGGTAGGGAATTGTCACTTGGAAAAGGATAAGACATACTAAAGCCATTTTGGAAACATTATCATTTAGATATTTAGTTAATACTTTCTGCAACCCAACAAAAAACAAAAACACACAACAACAACAACAACAAACCTGTAGCTTGCATGGATTTGCAGTACCTGCTAAAATACATATGTGTTGCATCCAAAAACATGGTAACAGGCATGAAAACTATACTTGCTATACTTACTATACTATACTTGAATACTAAGATACATTTTTAAAGGATTGTTCCTGGTTCAATACAAGTTAAGCTTAATCAACAGCATATGTGGCATAATGTCAGTTACCACAAAAATAGAACTGAGTCATACCTAGTATATTTTTTCAAATCTGGGGCCAGTCCATAAATGTTACAATACACATTATTTTAAAAGTTGTCACAAGACTTTATATGCCACAAGACATCATACATTATAACAGGATTTTAGTGTGATAAAATCAGGGTTTATCACATTACAGGATTTACTGGCGTTACGTCAAAATGATACCAAAGTTGTAATATTTAATTTAACAGATATGGTTAATCTTGTGGCTATACTAAACAGTGTCTATTTTTTTATGTTTATATACTCGCCTCATTCACATCCATTGTAAGTGCCTTACTCTTACCACTGTGTTTTTGAAACAAATGAGTGACGAGCCAAAATGTATTTCTGTGGAAATCTAAATTTTTCTATGAATGCTGTCGATTGAGATGAACTTGAACTGAACCCAGAAAATTATTAATTTAAAGGAATAGTTCACCCAAAAATGAAAATTCAGTGGTTATTTACTTTTCTTCCATAAAATAAAAAAAGATATGTCAGGCAAAATGTATCTTTTTTATATACAACGTATGTGAATGATGTCTGAAATGAACAGTTCCACTGGTGTTTCAGAGAAAAATGGAAGTTCTATGAGTTTGGAACAACATGAGGGTGAAAAAGAAAATGTTTTGGGTGAACTATCCTTTTAAGTTCTGTCATGAAGATGGATACACTTTTCATTTTGCATGGGGACAATCCTGAGAGAGTATTTGAATCTTTTGGGATCCACTTCTGTTGTATGTGTGTATTTCATGTACTACATGTTTGTACGTATTTGTGTGTGCCTTTATGCTTGAGGAACTTACTTGCATACTGGCCCATTTTCCTTTACTACACATTTTCCTTCATTGAGACAGTATTCAAATGGACACTCTGCAAAAACATTAGAATGATTACATTATAAAACAGTGACTTATTAGAAAATAATAATAATTTTAATGAATGATCAAATGGATTTCATTTCACAGTATTATTTATCCCAGATCTAGTGGTGGCTGCATTGTGGTTCTGGGCTTGCAGCCAAAGGGTTCAGGTTCCAACTCAGTTAGAAGTAAGAGGAGAAAAACTCATAAGAAGAGTTACAGTAAGCTGCCATTAATGATGTGTCCTTGACCAAGACACTTAACCTTCATGGTGCTCCAGAGGCTCAGTTCCTTTAAACAGTTGATTGCAGCGATAGAGTAGTCCCTGTCCACTAAGTGAGAAGGACTACATTAGTGAACATCTAAAATTCACTATAATGTGATGTGCTTTATGTTGTTCATAAATTTACCACACACAATATTACCTTTCATTAATGGAATTAAGTCAGACAATACGTTTTGTTAGAGTTGTACTGATCTTGTAACTTTGTCTGTCCCTCTCTCCCCTTCCTCTCTCACATTCTCAGAAGTCACAGAATCACTGGACCAGAATACATTTTATCCACAGAACAATATGAGACATGGCATGCGCAGGTATTTTACTGAAAACCTAGTGTATAAATATGTATGTTAACATTCTGTACTTTATTTATCCCAACTGAATTCAAAGTCAACTATAAGTAAGCAATTAATAGGTTGATTTACCAATTGCATCTCTGTGGCACTATCAGAAAATTACATAGCAACATTGACTATAGTGTGAGTTTGGGGTGGGACTATCTTTTTGTCTGACTGATGCAAGACAGTGTGCAGGAAGCTTGTCTGAAAACAAGCTTCCATCTGAATGGAAAATCCATCTGAAAATGGATTACTTTTTTGATAAATGGATGTGCTTTTTTGGGCTTCAAAATCTAAGGTACCATTCACTCCCATTATAAAGCTTGGAAGAGCCAGGATATTTTTTAATATAACTCCGATTGTGTTTGGCTGAAAGAAGAAAGTCTTATACAACTAGGATGGCTTAATTGTGAGTAACTTATGGGATAGTTTAAATTTTTGGGTGAACTAACCCTTTAATGGTGCAGAATTACACACATCATCTTTAAGAAATTTCAAATGGTTTGCTCCACTGATAGTTTGTTTTTTGTTTAGTTTTTTGCCAAATTTAATATTTTTTATTTGAATGTTCAGCAATTTCAAATGCAAGTTAAATTGGTAAATTAGAAACCAATTAATCAGAAATGGAGACACACAAATAAAGGGGTCAGTAATAAAATTGTCCTTGATTTTTTGAGAAAGAGCAAACTGTAAAAATGAAAACATCCTTTAACTTAAAAACTAAAAACTTCCTTCCCAGTCAAAAAGGTCTTTCTGTCAGATTCAAAATATACATAAAAGTCTTATTACATAAGAGATGTCATGTATACTTTAATGACACCTATTCTGTATTCAGAAACTTAGCAAGTTCAATCACAGTAAAAAATATGAAGATTGTAAAAGTAGGAAAAATACTAACACCAAAAGAACTAACAGAGATGTTCAACTAATTTTTTTAAATTCTGAGTCAAGTGTGAAGTCTTTAGTCCAGTCTCGAGTCTTTTCGATGTCTGTTTTGAGCCTCAAGTCACCCAGCATTTCATATTTTATTAAATTATTTTTTATATATTCTACACGAAATCCTATTTACAAGAGTACATTATAAAGTAAAAAGTAAATACTGAAAAATCTGGGATACTATCACTAGTATCAAGTACAGGAAGTATTATTTTATGTAGGCCTGATATTATTCATATTACTTTATTACATCGGTATTATTATAACTATTATTATAATAACTATTATTAATATTAACGATAAAAATATTTTGTATATTAGAATCTTGTTATACAATAATTTTACATTTCTATTTTGATTCCAGCACTTCCATGTGGCATTGCAAGGCTGTGAAATCCTTGGCCTTGAACTTTTATTTCATTAGACTAAAGCAAGACCTTGGCTTATAAAAGTGCTGTGATCGCATTTTACATGAACTTCCTATTTAGAATTATGCAGATGTGTAAATAAAAGAGTATGCAGCACAGTGAACGTTATAAGCAAACCAAAGCATGGACTAAAAAGCAAATGGGATCAGCGCAAATCACCGCAAATGGAGCTCGGACCTCACTGCACTTTGTTTTGCTGTTGTCATGACAATCCAGGTGCCTCTGTTGTTCTCGTCTCACTGCACTACACCAAAATGCACTCAATACAAATGTGCAAAAATTCACAAACAAAGCAACTTTCACCACACTTTTATTTACCAAATGAAAAAAAATGCATAAACCGTTTTTAATTCAGCACATTCATAGTAAAATAAAACATGTTCTTCCTTTATGACCTTAATAGTGTCAGTGTTTACAAGACTGGTAATGTTCAAGTGTCATTTTTGATGTGTAAAGTCTGAAGTCATTTCAGGTTGTCTGAAGTGAAGTCTGAGTCACTAACTCGAGTGCACACATCTTTACAACCTAATGATAAGAGTAAAATGTGGGACACCTTGTGCTGGTCCTTTGTTTGCAGCACCTGCTGCTCTGCATATCCTTCTGAAATCAGTTGAGTTTGAGTGGCACATTTCAGCAAAGGGTTGTTTTGTCTATTACAATGTAACACAGGCTTTGCAAAGAGGTGGACCTGCATTTGCAAACCTGCAGTAACCCTGATTCTCTTAAATAAATCAGCTAAGTGCTTTTACTCATTTCACATGTGAAGAGGCTGTTTACAAAGCCTTAAAGGCACAGCAGCAAACAAAATGGCCTTTTTAAAGATATATTCCAGGTTCAATACAAGTTAAGTTCAATCGACAGCATTTGTGGCATAATGTTTACAATAATAAAACATTATTTTGACTTGCCACTAACCCTTTTCTTAAAATCTGAGTTCAAGTGAGGCACTTAAAATGGATGTGAATGGGGCCAATTTTTGAACATTATTTTTGTTTTTTGTTTTTGTGGTAATCAACATTATGCCACAATTGCTGTCAATTGATCTTGTATTGAAATTATTGTATTGAGCTTGTATATAGAATTATTCCTTTAATTCTAGGGTCATAGAGAGCACAGAAAATGCTCATTAAATTTCATTAATTCATTTTTTTGGTGCAATACATTTTTTTATAATAATTGGAGCTCAGGAAAAAAATACTATGCTATCACCCCTTTAAATAGTGTAAGCGGAACAAATGTGTTTTATTACCATGGCAGCTGGATTCATCAGAATTAAATGGGGAGCAGTCAACAATGTAGTCACATCGACTCTGATACGCTATACAGTCTGCAGTCGCCTCACACACTAATTCCCCATTATTGCATTGCTTAATAGCTACAGGGAGAGAGAAAGAGAGAAAAAGAGTGTGCATAGACATGGTACTGTGTTATATGTGTATTTCATGTACTGTACATGTATTTGTAATTTAGTAAGTTTGAATACATATGTTCATGTGTGAATGTACTTGCATTTTACCTATGCTACTGTCAGTATTATTTAAAAATGTACTTTGTTTTATACAGCTATTTGTATGTACTGTACTATATGATCATAGATGTGTATTTTAAACATATTTTATAAATATGTGTTCTCTATGGAAATGCTGGGGTCTTACAGCATCCATATTCATCTTCTCCATTGGGGCAGTCAAGAACTGAATCACAGCGCAGCAGTGCTGGAATACAGATGCTGTTCTTGCAGCTGTATTCTCCTGTCTCACACCCTCTTTGAGGAGGCAAAGTTCCAGGAACCACACTGGCACACATCTCCTCATCTGAGTGGTCAAGGCAGTCCACCTCACCATCACAACGCCAACTCAGTGGTATACACTCAAACTGATACAAACACTGGAAGTGTTCCATGTGGCATGTTTGTGGGATGGGGGTCACTGGAGCTGAACAAATACAGAAATGAAATGGTAAACGAGAAGAGGAGAGGACAAGAGAGGAGAGGAGAGAGAGAAGAGACCCAGTTCCACACCTCCTACAAGACATTCTCTAGTGAATGAGATGTCATCCACAGCAATGTCTGTCCACTGGTCTGCTCCCACTTCTGCTTGAATGCTCACTCGAAAGGGTGATACATTTGATAAGATCACATTAGCATAATGCCAGCTGTCTCCATGGTTTCCACAAGTTGCCCATACTAACAGGGGTGTTCCACTGCGCCCCACTGTATGCACCTGGAATGTATATAGTACTACAATAACTCAGTGTTCACGCAGGTTTTAAAACTAATACTTTTTAATATAAAGCAGTGCATTGTGTTTCATTGCTCTTATAACTCCTGCACAGTTGACAAGCTCTTGACCAAAACTTTAAAGCTTATATTTTTCATGACTAGTCTTACCAATCATAACACTTGAACATTCAAGACACTTTACAATGAAAGGGACCAATTTAGAAATTAACTTCATGAATGATAGCAGTCTGCAGTGCTCATGCATTAATGATGCTTATCTAGCAAGTAAAATACTGCCGCATGCTTACAACCTGTGAGAAGTATATTGTTTGTGTTTTTCAGAATTACATTTTGTGTAAAAGCATACATTTGCCTTTTTGTCTCACCTTCAGCACACCCATTTGATATGAGCCGTACATGTGGAACCAGAAACGCATATGACATACACCAATGCTAGCAGGAAACTCCTGCTGGCTTATTAATCTGGCAATGTCCCCTTCTCTCTGGGCACTGGAGTTCACATACAGGTACCCCCCATCTTCATCTTAGAGGGTAAACAAATGTCATCTTCACAACACAAAATATTATATATATGTAGGCCGCATTACTAAAGTAGTGTCCGCTAAATATAACTGCACTATACAGTACATGAATGTGACCAAAACACATACTATATTTTTTCTGATGTCAACAATTGTCACAGGTTACACAATATAAATAACATTTTATCAAACTATTTTTAGAATTAATAAGTGATTTATTGGGATTGTTTGTAGAGAAAATTCAATTGTGTGTCTCTCACCTGAAAGTCTGTTGCTGACAGTGGTTTATTACAGCTTGGGTAGTTAGGTTGTTGTCAAATTCAAAAAGTATTTTTGTACTCTTAATTATAATATCCAAAATGCTGAAGTAATGAACCTTTGATTATAGACACTTTATAGACTCCATATTAACAGCCCTACAAATTTGATAAACTATTCCTCTTTATCTTGCCTGGTCAAAATGGAGATCATAATAGACACAAAAACATAAAAAGTTATTTATTAGATTTCGCTGCATGACTATTCCACCAATCTGATCCTTGTTAAGAGATACTCGCTATGAAGAACAAATGGCATGAAAAAAAAAATCAATATCTTTTAGAGGGCAGAAAATCATCTTTTAGAGGGCAGATCTATTTTTGCAATTAAAATAATGTACACTTGACACTTTCACTGAGTGACACTGATCTTTCAGTAGAAATTGGAAGTTTACGGGGGTCATGACATAGTGCCAGACCGAAATCTTGCCGATATAGTAAGCTCTTTTGGTAAAATAGACTTTACTGATCTCCAACTTTTTGATTTTAATGAAATAAATTATTCTTTACATGATTCAGATGACTATATTTTTATGGAAATTTCATCATGAAACTTCAACAAAAACAAATTGCTATTTGGTGTACAGACATTTACTGTATATTAAGTAGACCCTAAAGAGATATATTATAGAGACTGTCAAATTTCCATTATGAGGGAATCTACATTTAAAGCTTTCAATGTGGTCACACCCTTCTGTGATGATGTCTAATGTTTAATTGCAATAGATTCTTTTTATACAATGATTAAGTGGAAATTTAAGGATTACTAACTGGGGCTGTGGTCAGATGATGGTCCAGTCCCATTACACATACTGCCATAGCCTACGTCCCAGTCAAAGTCATCGTGAGGATCCTGAGACAGCTGACAGGTCTCCTCCCAAAAACCATCAGGCTTATCAAAATTACAAGCTCCTGGAACAAATGCTAATGGACAAAAAAGATCCAAGATGTTAGCTCCTTAGAAGAGGACATTTTCACAAAAAAACTAAAAGTAAAACAACCGGAAACTCAGTTTGAATCAATTCAAATAGAGACACAATAACAAACAACACAGGTTTCTCACTTTGTAGTTTATATGTCTTAAAGGGATAGTTCACCCAAAAATGAAAATTCTCTCATGACTTATTCACCCTCCTGGCATACCAAATGTGTATAACTTTCTTCTGCAGAACAAAAATTAAGATATTTAAAAGAATATTTCAGCTCTGCAGGTCTTTCAAGCTCCAAAATCCATATAAATGGAGCATAAAATGAATCCATATGACTCCAGTGGTTAAATCCATTTGTTCAGACACTATATGATTGGTGTAGGTGAGAAACAGATCAATATTTAAGTCATTTTGTTTTAATCATATATTCTCCTCTCTCCCAGTAGGGGGCAATATACATTAAGACTGTGAATCACCAAAAACAGAAGAAGAAGAATGGAAAAATGAATGTAAAGTGGAGAATGACTGAACAGGGAGAAGAATGTATAGTACAAAAAGGACTTAAATATTTACCTGTTTCTCACCCACACCTATCATATTTATTTAAATGCTGAAGTTGTCTGGTGTACATTTTTGTTGCAGTTATATGGATTTTGGCATTTCAAACATTTGGCACACATTAATTTGCGTTGTATGGACCTACAGAGATGAAATATACTGCTAAAATCCTAATTTATGTTCAGCAGATGAAAGAAAGTCAAACACATCTGGGATAGCTTGTATAGGGTGAATAATTATGAGATAATATTAATTTTTGAGTACATTTTTCCTTTCATGCCAGATTTCAAGATTAGTGCAGTTGTACTTACTGCAGTCCAATTCATCAGACTCATCCGCACAATCAGCTTTACCATCACACTCCAAATGGTACTCAATACAGTCTCCATTTTTACAGACAAAATCTGTGACAGCGGGGCATGACCCAGGATGCACTGCTCCTGAAATATTTGGAAAGACATATTTTTAATCTTTCAGTCAGTACTGATAATTTTGGGGCAGTATTAACAGTATTGAAATTAGTATTAGAACTCATTCAAACTCAATACAAATACTTAAGGTTCAATATTGAATCCCTCCAAACTTGAAACATGAAAGGCCATCTAATAAAAAGATTTTGAAATGAGAAGTTTCTAAGACTTTTGAATGAGAAATGTACAAGACACCATTCAAAATTCTTAAAATAGCAATACAACATTCTCCATCCATAGTTACATGAGCTTATTCTAAAGCAGGATATGCTTACACTGTAGCCAAGGTGTGATAAAGACAAATAAATATAGCTTGTGCTCCCACAAATATTAGCTTGCATATTAAAGTGTAAAGTTAAATAATTTCACTACTAATTTCCTCTTAAAGCTTTCATGCAGCAAGTTTATTTATACCATTAATCCAAGTTACAGTCTATCAGACACGCGAGTAAAAATGCTATGAATGAGAGGTGCAGTTTAGTCTAACAGTTAGTCTAAAAGATTAATTATTTATGGGTCTTGTGAATCTTGCTGTACATTTAAAATCTCAAAACAGCAAAGGCATTTAATGAATTGTTTCAGTCCAATCCTCAGCAAAACAGCTTGGGTTTAAACTTACAGTTTAATATAAAAAAAATAGCATGATAAAGGCAGGAATGGTAAATTATAAAACAAATTGTTGTATTTGTTTAAAAGATGATTATTATTTTTGCTTTGGTCATTGACGATAAACTAAATGCACCAATAAGCCTGGAAACAGGCTATACACACTTAATCTCACTTAAAGATACCCAAACTTGAGTATAATTGCCATGATTAAAAGTTTCAGTATATATACATTGAAGTTGATGTTCCCCGTCTGTCGCTCTCTTCGACGTTGTGTCGGAGATGCGACACTAGGGGTCTCTCTTGAGCACCGAATATACCTCTGATCTATGAAAAAAGGCCAATGAGAAGTTGGCAGCCAGTATTTGCATACCCCGCCCCCTTTTTTCATAGATCAGAGGCATATTCAGTGCTCAAGAGAGACCCTTAGTGTCGCTTCTCTGACACAACGTCTCGTTCCCTCCATCAGGAAACGGAGGTTACATCCGTAACCTAGACGTTTTCGATGTCAAGCCACAAATCTGAAAGAGGAACTTATTCTGTCTTTCATGTTGTCCCCTGATGACTTCAGAATTAGGACGTCAGAATTAGGAAATCAATCCTTATCCAATTAAAAGGGGGATAATGCTTTCCATTAGGCAATGCTGAGGACAACCCTTAGAGTCCTGCTGGTCATGCTTATGCGTGAATGTTAAGAAAAAAAGAGACTCATGGAAATAAATAAATGTGGAGAAGAGAACTTGAGAACGGAAGGAACTGTTTCTTCCCCCTGGGCACAAACCAGTCTAACTCTCCTCCTGCTGCTTGTACTTTTTGTTTGCATGAGTCCATAAAACACTTTCTCAAGCTTACATCAACACAGCTTTACAGATGTCAATTCTCAGCTTTCAGATATACAGTACAAAGTCAAAAACACTCATTGTAAAAAATAATAAAGGAAAAACAGAGAATTGATTAACCAAATTCACTCAAACTTTGACAGACACACCACAGTAACACACTGTACATTTTAGGCAATTTAAGCATAACGTTTTACAACTAAAAAAGTTAAAATAAAGTCCATCGCTTTACCATGGTAATACTGCAGTACATTTTTGTAAGGGGTGGATGTTATAGTATGTTCATGTGAAAGACTTACGTGGTGCACAGTCAATGAATTCCAGGTCATCAAGGGCAGCTCCTCCACTCACATCTCGTGTTCGAACCACTTCAAATATTAGAATAAAGTTCCTGAGTTTCCTCAGAGGTACCTCTGCTTTTCTCCATTCCCCATGCATCTTCTGCTCTGTCCATACCTCCCTCAGCTCATTTTCTGTCTGTTTGTCACACATGAAGACAAGGCAAAGTAGTTACAGCTAAAAAGTATGATTCAGTTCAATTTGCTGCTTTGTTACCTTTAACTGTTAGAAACAAAGACAATTTCACCATATAGGATTAGGGTTGAGCACCAAACATACCTTATGTTTTCACACACATGTTTTCATCTGTCTGAAAACATGAAAGCTGATTTAAAATATGCTAGCTTTAGAGCCAACCTGATAAATCTAGAAAGTACTATTCTCTGTCACACTTGTGTGTAAAACAACCCATCAATTTTATCTGGGTAAAACAAACCACTGTGAAGGCATGTTTTATGTTTGCTGTGTAAAAACATTATACATAATCATTGCTCTCAAATCTAAGCGAGAAAGTTTTTAACAAAATAAATTGAAATCAGACAATATTTGTGTGAGGAACAGATGTGAATTTCAGTTTGTTCGTCATACAAAGCAAACGTATGACTTCAGAAGTCTTGCAATATAGTGCACAAATCATTTAGAGCCCTTTTATGAAACATTTATGTTGCTCTTTTTTGTATATTTGGAGCTTGACAGCCCTTGTCCTCAGTCACATTCTTTATTTCCAAGAGCAACTTTTGAAGTCTTTTGAGGCATGCAAATTCCACTCGCCAATACTTATTGGACTTTTCTCAAAGATCTGAGGTGTTTGGGGCTCCAAAGACCAACCCCTAGTGTCACTCCATCAGGGAACGGAGGTTACGACAGTAACCGAGACATTTGTCATGCTAAGAAACATGCTAATGCAATAGTTCATTTTTTAATGCAAACATTTTTGATGGTTTTAAATACACATGTCTATGTAAATTCTATTATTTCATACATTTAGTGCTCAGAAAGTGCTTTCTATGGAAATTGTTGTTGTCTCTATTCACTTCTTAGTTTATATTGGCCATACTCTAGCTATGGGGGTGAAAGGTGGGAATGATTCCAGGGGCCCAAAGGGCCCATAACAATGCCAGAAGCATTGATATTTGGGGCCTGGAGCAATATACCATCAGTGGGCCCAACATTTTATGTAAAATAGCATGTAATCACAAATGCATTAAAAAGTACTTAGCTCCCTCTAGGACACCCTTGAGCAAGGCAGTTAACTCCAGGTTGCTCTGGGGGTATTGTCCCTGTAATAAGTGCACTCTAAGTCGCTTTGTCTGCCAAATGCATAAATGTAAATGTCATGACAGTAAGTCATTTAAATCACGATGCCATGGGGATCGAACCAGCAACCTTCTGATTAACAGTTATGTGCTTCAGCCCGCTACACCACCACCACTTGTTAAAACATTTTCCAAAAAGAAATATACAAAGACCTCCACACAATGCCTCTGATAGAAATGATACATTTCTTGGCCCTCTGTTTGCTTCACTTTAGAAGCATATTCTGCTTTAGTTACTAACCTTTAGGAAGAGTCGGATGACTCCTGTGGCTTTTTCTGAAATATAGTACCAGAAGGCGAGTTTACATGTGGCACTAGATTCCTTCCACAAAGAACTTCTCATGTGAGCTTTATCGCCTTTCAAACCAATAGGAGTGGCTGCCATATATACAAAGTGGCCTGTGAAAAGAAAGAGAGATCTTTAAAAGTAGATATTTGAAGACAATGATTGAAATTGATAGGACTGCCAAATAAGGTGATTATGGAAAACAGACAGATCTCTGCTAGAGCTCAAGGATTTTCTTTTTCCATATTGCCTTAATGGGATCATGAAAAGCAGCCCTCTTTGCAAACACAAAGCTCTGTCTCATGTAGTTCTGTTGTCAATAGAATGGTTGTTGCTAATAACCTTGATTATGGAAACATATGCAATTAATCCAAAGCTCACAACTTCCACAAAAAGCATCTTGCAACTACAGTGGCATAGCACAATATACAGTACAATATGCCTCTCGATGTATAGAAGTCTTACCGCTTTCATTCTCAAGTGTGTGGTCGTGAGGAGGTCTGATCATATGAGCAGAGCCAACTCCAAGGGCCCAACTAAAGGTGTCTGCCAGGCTGCTTTTCCAACCACAACAGCCATGTTCAAACGTGCAGGACGTGCCACAATCCACTTCATCAGTTCCATCTCCACAGTTGTCGGTAAAGTCACATGTCTGTTTTGGTTTGTAGAAATTGCCATTGTTACACTGTAGAGAACCTGCTGGACATGAGAATGTGATAACACACACAGACAAACATTTCAAGGCATAAATATTTCCTTATAATTTTCCAAGAAATAGAAAATAGCCATTTTAATGTGACAATAATGATTCATTAATGTACCAATATTGATGTATACTATAAGCACAAGCGCTGGGCAAAAGGACAGTGTAATTGGATATAAACAATATCTGACATATATTCAGATTCCAGTATTGATGGTCATTGACAGATGATGTTCGACTAAATCGTGTCGATACGCATGTCTAATTCGCTGGAGCATGTCTCGTGGAACAAGTGCTTGTAAATGGTTCTCATTCTTTCTTCTCTAATTCAGTTGACTGAAAACAGTTTGCAAGAATAGTGTCGCCTTTGAGAATGCTGCAAATAAGGCATTATTTTTCCATTTTCATTTTTATTATGTTTACATTGATCATTTCTTTGGATCTTAATTTGTATAAGTAATTTTCCATCTGTTGTCGTAGATGGATTCTTGTATGATGGCAAATAAGAGAAGGTTAATTAATTTTTAACCTCTTTGTTATTTTAATTGCTTTTTTCATTTCATTTGAAGTGCAATTTGAATTTAGAAATATCTTTCGATTTAGTTTGTCGTGTTTCAATAAATTAATTTAAATTTGAATGTATAATTAATAAAGCAAAATTATTACACACCCTACGCAGTTGGGCAGGTTTTTTTTTAATTAAAATGTTTATGATTTATATGGAATTAATTTTACTTAAATTCATTCTTAATAAAAAACATTTTAATTAAAATATCCTGAACATATTTCTTGCATATCACCCAGCCCTAACAAGCACAATAATCTATAATATAGACATTTTTTATTTTAACAATTTATATAGATTTTATTTTTTGTTATTTATTTGTTATTTTGTTCTATTTGTTATGGCTTTTGCACAGTATGTGTTCTATAGTGCTCCTGATATGTTTTGTCAGTAAGCAAGACCAGGAGCTGCAAATTTGTTTTGTTTAGAGGAGTAATAAAAAATCATAACTGAATTTTTCTTAAGAGCTTTTTTTCCAGCCTGATCCCTGCCCTGATTGCCCTTGATGTCAAAAGTTCAAAAGAATGTTCAGTGTCGATAGCCAAGCTATCTACAGATTGATTATGCAATTTGTGGAGCACCATTATATAGTAGCATTGTTCCACAGTTACCCTTACATTGCTACCACAGCATGTGTGTTTGAGGAAAAGAATAATTAGTGGAAAGTGTACCTGGATGTAACAAAGGACTGAAGTCTGTTTTAAAGCTCGTGCTAAGAATACAGCCTGCTGAGAAGGTGATGTCATCAAGGCAGATGTAAACTCGAGGATTGATGCCCACCTTGCCTTCAAACATAATACGGAAGTTTTCAGAAGAGGAGAGGGGCAGTTCCTGTCTGCTCCAGTAGTTGCCTTGATTACCAGTGAGGTTAAGAAAGAGTGAGTGGTTGGAGTTTGTAATCATATAGACGTTCAGAGTGCCAATGCCATCACCAGACATGTGGAGGTAAAACACCATCTTGGAAAGCAGACAAAGACAAGACCATTTTTAGATTGTACTACTTATTTAAATGTATGATTTTTACTACAGTGCTTTAAACTGTATCATACAGCCACTGTTGAAAAAGTTGCATGCTTTCAATCATTTACCATAATTGATATTGACATGGTGTTATTCACATTCAGACCAATTTCAACTTAAATACAAGGTGCACTTCTATTCAATCAATGTCTGTACCAGTCTAGCACTTTCAACTTGGGAACTTGGTAAGAGAGCCTTTCACTGTGGTGTCTCTCTAGCCAAAGTTATTTAGTATAAGGCAGAAAGTCTTGCAAGAACTTGATTCCTCTTTATCGATTAATTTAACTTATGGTGTCTGCTGTTGTTTATTCTCTTTCTGTTTCTGTTTTCTGACTGCCATTTTAGTAAAAGGGTCTGGCCTTTAGACAGATTAGACATTTGATTCTTTCATGCATCAACTTGTGCACAAAAACACACAAACACACACACACAAATAAATCTGATGTTTTGGCCCATTAAAGCACATGATACAAAACCTTAAAACCAGCTAAATAACTCTGATATTTTGAAGGAAGCAAAATGAAAGTAAAATGGGAAAACAAGTCTCCATTGGCTCGTTTTCTCTCATACATGCTCAGACAGTCTGTCGAGTTGCAGGAGTTCTAGAAATCTAATTGTTTTCGCACATCATACACAAACTGATGCACGCTTAAGATGGTGCTGTATAGCCTATATCTCCTCTCTCTCACACATAGATTCTCAATGTGTGTGTGTGTGTGTATGTGTGTGTGTGTGTGTGTGTGTGTGTGTGTTCAGAATGATTGAGTGCTATCATCTGGCTCAATGAATTACGTGCTTAGTCGTGACAGAGACACATCCTGACATTCATTTCCTCCTATTATATTCAGTCAAGGCTATTAATCTAACAATGCAAAGGATTTAAAAATGATGTAACATCCTCACTGTGAAAATATGCAAATTATTACTTATTGCAAAATTGAACAGACTATTTAATGTAATGGGTCAGTATTGTCCAGGGCAGTAAAGCCTCCATGCTACTGTTCTTAGTAGTGGTTGTACTAAACTATAGGGAAGCATAAGTATGAAGACTTTGTAGTGGCAAGCTTTTATTCAGTTAAATGGAATGGCAGATGATTCTAGATTAGGAGATCTTTGAAATTCACTGCAGGGACATGACAGAGATGAGATGTTGCTGGATAATTTTAATTTCAATGACATGTATACAGTACCTAAATAAATAAAGCATAGGCTAATTATTTTAAACAAAAGAACCAACAGGAAAAAGCTCCAGATTCTATGTTCAAATACATTCATCTGAATGACGTCATTAAGCTTTGAAAGCACAGAATTATAAATTTTTCCAGACTGGTTTCAATAAATGGTCTTTCTGGACTGGGGAGGAACTGGTTGTCAATCCTAAAGCTTTGTGAGACTAATGTCACAATATCACAAAAAGCAGCAAAGAGGTTTATTAGTTCTGTGTATTATTAAAGAGTTTTTTTTTCTTAGCATGTTGATATGTCAGTTTACATAGTCAGTTTAAATAGATAGTTGCTAAATGCCATGATGGTACAACAAATTATTATATTACTACAATTTAATCTTGTAGTCTTGATGGGAGAGCAAGAACGAGAGTCAGTCGAGAGGATCCAGTGTCCAGCTGCGGGGGGTGGCAGGGAGACGTTCCTCACCAGGAGATGTTCTGGGATTAATGGCGCGATACGTCTGTGATAGGTTACTCCCAGCTGACGACCTGTAGCTGGACAACTGAAGGCACCGCAGAGGTGTGGCAGCCATTAATGGTCTGAGAAGTCACCTTTGCCACAGCTTTCTACAGATGAACAGGTTTACATTTGAGGAAATCCAAGGGATGCCTTCAACCCACAATGCCTGTTGCCTGTTAAAGATGAGGGATCTGTAATCTGCTATCAAATTGGCAACCATCTTTTTGCCTTCATTGCATGTGGTGATTTCTCCACATGGATATATAATGGAATATGAGCCCATTTTATATTACTACAGTGGGTTCAACTGATCCAAACCCTCTTCTCTTATGATGTTTGCACATTGCAGAATGATGGCCCAATTCACAGTACTAAAGAAACATTCATGAACACCAGGATACATTCAAGCACATTCCAAAGTCTTCACAATCTCCATATCTAAATCCTTTTTTAACATTTATAGAAAGTTCTTATGAACAGACTGTGTTCCACCTCCCTCCTCTTTCAAAGAATTCTATTCATGGGAAATTATGCAATATTTCACTACACACAGTCCAAGACTTTCAAGAAAAAAGAATTCCAAGAAAAACTGATTCTAAAGCTATTTCTTAGTCCATGCCTTTTTAAAATGGTTGTTTCAGAACATTCCTGTAGCACAACCTCCCTGGCTGCTGTTGAAGAAATTATTACTCCTTATTCTAAGTCATTCACTGGGATTGAGTGCAGTCCATTTTAAAAAGACTTCAAAAACCTTAAAATAATCTCTTCTTTTTTCTTTTTTGAAAATTAAAAACAACCAATTGTAAACTTCTGCAACCGATTACCAGACATTTTTGGGGACATCAGCACCATCGATCTTAAAGACCTCTTTTTGAAAATAGAAAACGAATCGGTTACTAACGTAACCTCGGTTCTCTCTAGATGAGGGAACGAGTATTGCGTAAGCTAGCTTACGCTACGGGAAAGATTAATCTTTTCTGAGATATTGAAGCCAAAAAATTATCCTTAATTTTGTATCCATTGTCAACGCAGTGCGGCAGCTGCAGACCTTGAGCGGGCTAGCTAGCGAGCTCATTGGTTGCTCTGCGGCAACTGCTGCAGCCTATAGACGAGCTTGGGCGAACTCGCATCCAATGAGAGGCGTCTGCGCGCTCACTGCATCAAAGCCCGCCAAAAAGGGCGTGACTAGAGTGCATATAAGCGTAGTTCGTAGGCTGGAACCCTGGTTTTCATTGAATGAAGCGAAAAATCGCCGTGGCGCGAAAGCACGGCCAGTTACGCAATACTCGTTCCCTCATCTAGAGAGAACCGAGGTTACGTTAGTAACCGATTCGTTCTCTTACGAGAGGTTCTCTCGTATTGCGTAAGCTAGCTTACGCTCACGGGACCCTTTGTCAAGGCCGTCGCGCCAAGCATCCACTGCATGAGCCCCAGGGAATTAAGGGGGACCCGGGGAGCCCTTGTGAGTGGGGAATTAATATTTGGCCGGCAAGAGTGCGGGCCAGTGTGTGTGTAGTACATAAGCACATAGACAGAGCGGCGGTGCCGGTCTGTGTGGACTGTGTCCCATTAATGCAGCTCACCAGGGGAGCTGTAGCGTATTAAACCGCTAGCAGTTTAGCCTGCAGAGCGGGTACTTCCAGATTGTAAAATCTGACAAAGGTGGAGGGGGATGCCCAGCCCGCTGCCACACATATGTCGTGAATGGAAATCCCGCTGGACCATGCCCACGAGGAGGCCATGCCTCTAGTGGAGTGAGCCTTAATGCCTAGCGGGCATGGTAGGTCTTTTGATGCGTACGCGGCAGCAATAGCGTCCACTATCCATCTGGACAGTGTCTGTTTCGAGGCGGCGAGACCTTTGGTGCACCCTCCGAACGAAACGAAAAGCTGCTCGGAGCTTCTGAAAGATGCGGATCGCGCAGTATACAATCTCAGTGCTCTGACTGGGCAAAGGAGATTGGCATCGCGTTCGCTATCAGATGCTGGTAGCGCCGACAAGGAAATGATCTGTGCTTTGAAAGGAGTACCGACCACCTTGGGGACGTAGCCGTGTCTAGGCTTTAAAATGACCTTGGAGTCACTTGGTCCAAACTCAAGACATGCAGCGCTGACAGATAGCGCGTGAAGGTCTCCCACCCGTTTAACTGATGATAGGGCAGTTAGAAAAACGGTTTTAAGTGAGAGGTGTTTCACATCCACGGATTGAAGCGGTTCGAAAGGGGGCTTTCATAGCTCGAGAACTATAGAAAGGTCCCAGATAGGAACCGATGGGGGCGCGGAGGGTTCATCCTTCTAGCTCCCCTGAGGAAGCGGATGACCAGCTCGTTTTACCCCGTGACTGGCCGTGCAGGGGTTCAGCTGAACGCCGCGACGGCCGCCACGCACACTTTGAGCGTGGATGGGGATCTGCCCTTATCCAGCAGCTCTTGTAAAAACACGAGCAGCGGCGACACCCCACATGTCCGTGGGTCCAGGTCTCTGTCGGTGCACCATTTTGAAACACAGACCATTTTGACGCATAGAGTCTTCTCGTGGAGGGGCTCTAGCGTGTATGATGGTGTTTATTACTCCTTCTGGCAAAGCGATGGGTAGTCGTTGATCACCCACGCGTGTAGCGCCCAGCGCTCTGGGTGGGGATGCCAGATCGTTCCGCGAGCTTGTGAGAGGAGATCTGCTCTCACTGGGATGGGCCACGGCGCTGTCAGTGACAGCTGCGTAAGCTCCGGGAACCATGTTTGATTCTCCCAGCGCGGGCTATGAGGAGCACCGAGTGGCGCGTTTCCCTGATCCTCTGCATTACCTGTGGCAATAGCGAGACAGGAGGGAAGGCGTAAAGCAGGCAGTTGGGCCAGTCCTGGGCCAGCGCATCCTCGCTTTTCGAGAAAAATATTGGGCAGTGAGAGTTCTCTTCTGACGCAAAGAGGTCTATCTCTGCTCTGCCAAATATGCGCCATAACGTCTGGACTGTTTGAGCATGCAGGGACCATTCCCCTGGGGGAATATTGTCTCTGGACAGTCTGTCTGCGCCGTCGTTCAGGTGGCCTGGCACGTGCGGAAGAGGTTCCTGGATCTGACACCACCCTGACGGTTTAGATAGGATACCACAGACCTGTTGTCCGAGCGGACCAGGACGTGGTGACCCTGAATGATCAGGAGGAAGCGCACGAGCGCGTACTCGACAGCTATCATTTCCAGACAATTTATGTGAAGGAGCTTTTCCTGAACTGACCATAGGCCAAAAACCGGAGAGCCCTCGCAGACCGCGCCCCAACCCGTGTTGGACGCGTCTGTCGAGATTACTTTTCGGCGAGATACAGCTCCCATCATCACTCCCTGCTGATACCACTCAGCCACTGAAATACAGGTCTGAGTCACTCTGATTGGCTGGCGGCCTGTGGCCCAAGCCCGGCGAGACGCGCGGGTGTTTAGCCAATGCTGAAGCGGGCGCATGCGCAGTAAACCCAGTTGAAGTACTGCTGCGGCTGAGGCCATGTAGCCTAGCACTCTCTGAAACTTCTTCAGAGGTGTGAGGCTGTTCATCTGAAATGACGCGGCTAGTCGCTGCACACGGCGCGCACGCTGTGTAGATAAGCGAGCCGTCATTGCCACTGAGTCTAGTTTTATTCCAAGGAAGGAAATTGTCTGACTGGGCTGTAGTGAGCTCTTGGTCCAATTGACTGCAAGGCCCAAACTGTTCAGATGACTGAGGAGAACTGTCCTGTGAGACAGAAGCTCCGTATGTGATTGTGCCAAAATCAGCCAATCGTCCAAATAGTTCAGAATTCGCAAACCCTGACTCCGCAGGGGTGCGAGCGCCACGTCCATGCACTTCGTGAAAGTACGGGTGCTAAGGACAGGCCGAACGGAAGGACGGTGTATTGATAAACCTGGCCGTCGAGGCGAATCTCAAGAATGGCCTGTGACGGGATTTATCTGAATCTGAAAGTATGCATCTTTCAGATCGAGAGAAATAAACCAGTCCCCTGGCGCATCATGCGCGAGGAGTTTGCTGGTTGTAAGCATTTTGAATGGTCTTTTGCTAGCGCTTTGTTCAAAACCCAGAGATCTAATATTGGTCTGAGGCCGCCGTCTTTCTTGGGGACAAGAAAATAACGGCTGTAAAACCCCGACTCGCTCAGGGAGGCGGCACTCTCTCTATGGCCCTTTTGCACAGAAGGTTTGCTATTTCTGAACGAAGCATGCACGCTGCTTCCGTGTTCACAGTAGTTTCGAGCCGCGCTCTGAAGCGAGGAGGACGGCGATCGAACTGTAGCAAATAGCCCTGTTTTATTGTGCTTAACACCCATTCGGATATCCCTGGAATATCTTCCCACGCTTTGAAGCGTAATTTTAGAGGGTGAGTGGCCAAATCGCTCTGATTGCCGCACACAGCCGCTGAACAGAATGTGTGGCGCTTACTGTGCTTATGCTGGACTGCTCGCAGACAGCATGGACAGGCTGTTCTGTGAGTGACTTCCGATTGAGGTGAATGGGGAAAGAGTCACGTCTGTTAAGTGATACGCAAGCATAGTCACGGGCACGGGACTTACATACAGAGAAGTGTTTGCTGGCCGTGTGACAGAGCGGGCAGAGAATGGAGCGCGCGACGTATTCGTGAGCGCATTTATTGACTCTAACACTCGAGTGGTTCAGTAACTCGCTTTTGAGTGTGCTCTGATGGGGACACGGAACGTGTAATGCTTGTGTGTAGAGGTGAACACTGGATTGTGGGCACATTTTCTACACATAAGGCTGGTCGTGTGACAGAGCGGCCAGAGAATGGACGCGCGCACGGATTCGTGGGTGCGTTTATTAACCCTAACACTCAAGCGGTTCGTAACCACTTTATGTGAGTGTGCCGTGATAGGGCCACGGGATGTGTAATGCTTGTGTGTAGGGGTGAACACTGGATTGTGGGCACATTTTATACACATAAGACATGTTTGCTCTCTGGTATGGACACGGGATGTGTAATGCTTGTGTGTAGAGGTGAACACTGGGTTGTGGGCACATTTTCTACACATATGGCATGCTTGCTCTTTACCAGATTTATTTGGGTCGCCGTGAAAACGGCATTTGAGCGCAGGCAAGCGGGCGTTAACACCGGCTTGTTGGCTGCTGAATCTACCACTGTAGTAGCCTGAAGGTAGGGGACTGACAGGGGGCGAAGCTTTGGTCCGGTGGTCCGGCCGCAGCGGGACTGATCTGTCGTTTTGTCAACAAAGCTAGGAGGACTTTGGTTGTTCAGGTTTCAGCGCAATTCTAGTCCGAGGCCCGCGGGGGGGCGGCGGTCTGCGGTGGCTGTCTGAGCGCGATCGAGGGCGGCCGCCCTGTCGATGCTGAGAAGTCTGGCTTTGTTGAGCTGGGCGCTGTGAAGAGGCTCGTGCAGGAGGCTCACGTGGGCGGCCTGCAGAGGAGCTAAGCCGACGAGGCAGAAAGAGATTCATGGCTTGTGTGGCTTTTTGGACCTCTGAAAACCGGTCAATGATACCACTCACCGCGGAGCCGAAGAGACCGGATGGAGAGAGCGGTGCGTTGAGGAACGTAGAGCGCTCTGCTTCTCCCATGTCGGCTAGCGTTAGCCACAGATGTCTCTCTGTCACAGTCAGCGCAGCCATGCACTTCCCTATAGCTTGGGCTGCAGCTTTGGTAGTGCGGAGGGAGAGGTCCGTAGCACTCTGTATGTCTGCAACCGCCTCTGGATGCCTGCTTTCCTCATCCCACTCCTGCAGAAGGTCCGCTTGGAGGATCTGTAGGATGGCCATAGAGTGCAGAGCAGATGCAGCTTGGCCGGGTGCTGCGCGGCGGCGGCTCTGTAGAAAGCAGCCGTCAAGTTTGTTGGGTGCCTGCTCAAGGGGCGGTGACCACTCGAGCCCGAGGCGGTCGACGGCCTGTGTGAGGAGGCGTGTTAGTTCCCCTTCGACTCCTTCCTGCTGGATTCCTGGGCCGAGGAGGAGGCGTGTGAGCCTGACCACTCCTCGCTGTCCGAAGCCATGATGGAACAGCCCTTATCCTCCGCTTCTTCGTCCGAGATGGCAGCAGAGCAGCCGCTCGGCGGCAACTGCGCGCCCGGGTGGGCGGGAGGGTGAAGGCGATGCTCGAGGGATGGGCTCCGGCGAGGCAATCGCTTCTACCACTGTTTCCGGCAGCCTTTGAGAGCGGCGCTTTTTCTGCGCTGCTGAACGGAAGGCGCGGCTTCGGTCCTGAGTGCTTCGAGTCGAGCCCGCAGGGTCGACATCGGCAGCTCCTCGCAGAGATCGCGATCCGCCTCGGCGAGGGCGAGCTCTGCATGCCCCAGTCCCAGGCAGAGAGCGCAGATGATGTGGCGGTCTCCGGTGCTGAGAGGAGCGCGGCATGAGGCGCAAGTGGAGCGAGGCATCTTAAAAAAGACGCTCATACTCTTTTGTGAAGTTCTTTAAGAACTAGCTTGCTTTTAAAAAGGATACGTCGCCGGATGGCGTAGCTCGCAGGACGGCTGAAGGTTTCGAAGACGGCCGGCTTCTTCGAGCGCTGTCCACGCTTGCTTGATGCCCCTCGAACGGCGACTCGGCTTCTGGTTCAGTGATGCGAAGAGCTTCGCTGAAGAGATGAAAATCAGGGTTCCAGCCTACGAACTACGCTTATATGCACTCTAGTCACGCCCTTTTTGGCGGGCTTTGATGCAGTGAGCGTGCGGACACCTCTCATTGGATGCGAGTTCGCCCAAGCTCGTCTATAGGCTGCAGCAGTTGCCGCAGAGCAACCAATGAGCTCGCTAGCTAGCCCGCTCAAGGTCTGCAGCTGCCGCACTGTGTTGACAATGGATACAAAATTAAGGATCATTTTTTGGCTTCAGTATCTCAGAAAAGATGAATCTTTCCCGTAGCGTAAGCTAGCTTACGCAATACGAGAGAACCTCTCGTAAGAGAACTACCAAATGTAATCTTCCTGATCTGATTTATAGACATTTTTGGATTCATCAGAACCAGTCGACCTTAGGGACCCTGGTCTTCTAGACAAATATTAGTCTTCTATGAAAAAAGGAAGTAACATATCCTGCCAAAATATAAAAAAGGACAAAGGAACGATACAAAGGAGGGAAAGGCACCTCTCGGTTCTAGTACAGTTGATATCAGTGTAATGCAAGAAGAAACTGATCCTTTACTACAATATATTAAGCTAATAAAAACACCAGTGAGCACTTACCTTGCAATCTTTGCTACCGTGACTGAAAAGAGGTCCCATGATTTGGGCAGTATCTCCAGTTGTCTGTGGGAAGGACCCTTTTAGATATAAGTAGTGGCCTGATGGATTACGGAGGGTGTGATCAGTGGATGGTCCAGTCCCGTGAGTGAGCATATTTCCAGCTTTTATCAACCAATCAAAGTCATCATCTTGCCTCTGTCTCCAGGAACAAAGGTCAAATTCGAAATTGCAGCGACCACTGAATCCTTCTGGAAAAACACATGGCCATCTCAACATATATACTATACACAGACACACACAACGGCACATGGGTTGTTGATGCATAATACAATATGTCCAGATCTTTTTTTAAATCAACATACATATGAATGTATATGAAAAGTGTATATTTTAAGTTTTTCACCATATTTAATCACCTTTTGGCTATCACTAATTCATTTTAAATGATGCAGTGTGACAAATGACTATTCGAAATTCCATGTAGTCTCTCAATTAATATGGTCCTAAAAATGGCATTCATAATAATTATTAATGAATTAGCCAAATGCTGTTTTTAAAATAGTTTTAGAGGGAGTATAACATGCTACACTGCAAGACATGTCTTTCCAAAAATATTTCGTGTCAACTATCCACATGCAATATATACTAAATACATTTATGGTCTGTGTGTCAGAGATATACAGTTATTCCACAGACAATGCACAAGAAAAATGGTGGCTGACCGCTAAATGAAATACAGTTTTAAAAATCTGGGTTAATAGTGAAAGGGAAGAGGATAATAGATGTGTTTCTCACTGCATATGTAGTGATTCTCATCTGAGCCATCTCCACAGTGATCAATAAAATCACACATGTTGTCCTCAGAGATACAATGACCATTGGCACAGATGAACTCGTTGTTATGACAAGTAAGATTAGTTGTTAATGGGGGGGCACAGTCCACAAATGTCACGTCATCAACTACAACATCTCCCATGTAGCTGATACCCCGCTTGGCACGGAGAACCACCTATTGACACATTGAAAAAAAAAAACTATACAGTAAACTACTTAATCTATTATTCAGTCATTTAAATACTTCTGCGTGTTTGAATGCACAACTCGAAACAGTGCATGCATCATTATTCTAAACTCTATGCAGGTGTAAACACGGTCTAAATGGTCTAAATGGTAAGGCAATGATGTAATATGTAGAGAGAGATTGCAAATGTGGAAGTGTCGCTTGAGAGCTACTGCAGAAGTTAAAGGGCACTAAGGCCCCTGACAATACACATCAAAATGGCACTTGCCTCTAATGAGTGAGGGTATCATGAAGTACCGACCATAATGTTGAACTATATTTGCAACTGTGTGTATTTATACTTGTATATGTTCTGTGTTGATAAATATTAATCATGCAAAAGCCAGATGGATAAAAGGTCATGATATTTCTGATCAGGCATCAATAGTCCAGACATCACCCTAACAGCTAACCTTTAACTGAGGATTGTATTTCTGGACAAAAAACACAAAACATTGTTTTATAAATCTCTGTATGACGGGTGACCTGTGATTGCAAGTATACCTATATATTTGTATATTTTTTGCAGTTGTTTAGGCACAATGGAAGTTTAACACCAGATGAAAAGATTTGGTGACCTGGATGTTGTGATGAAATCCAATGAAGACTTCGCCCCGCCTCCAATTGTTGCCTTGGTTACCACTTTGGGACCAAACTTCATGTATGACAGTACCTGATCTGATGAAGACCTGCAGATACAAATTTGAGATGGTACTGACAAACCACAAAGTGGTTTGCTTGGAAATGTTTATTATAAAAATTATTTATAGCAGACATTTCACATTTTAACACAGGGAAAGTGTGCACAAAAACATTTTTGTCACATGAATTATATGTTTTGATATTTTCTGATGATAGCACTGCAGAAAATAAATAATAATCAAACCAAGCAATACATTCTAGATAATTGCACCTGTAGCGTTCCAACAGTAAAGCCGCTCATGTGATACCAGAATACCAAAGTGCACTGGGGCCCTGTAATTTTGATGAGGGGAGTGGAAAGATCGGTGGGGTGACCATATCCTCCATCAGAGCTGTCTGCAAATATATACCAACCCTCTGGTGAACCACTGCAAAATATACACAGGTATGGATGAGTAAACCCAATAAAGCAAACAATACACCAACATGCACAAACACATATATGGGTCATTGAAAAATAAAAAAAATATTAAAAAAAAACATTTTCTAAAACAATTTAAAAAAAAAGATTTTAAAAATGCCATGTGGTATAACCACATGGCAAAAATCTACCAATAGATTTATCAATGGATAGCCAGCACTTTCTGTTTTCAAGGGTTTTTCTTTTCAAGTTTATGAAAATTAGTGTAAATATTGGATAAAAATAGATGTTTGTTTCACTTTAGAAATGTGGTGTACATCTGATTTGCTGTTGATAAAATTTACAGTATTATGTGTATCAGCAAAAAGATGTACACGTCAATGGCCAATGTGCAAACCGAACCATACACTCATAAATGAAAGAACAAACACATTGCAGCAAATGACTGTGGTGTTCTTTGCTTACAGTGTATAGTCATTAGCGGGTCTGTGGTTCTGTTCACCAAGGTGAATACTCTTCCCTTGTCCTGTCTGCCAACGAAAGGTATGGAGAGGAACAGGAGTGGCAGGATCACTCAAATACCAGCCACACAGAGTGTCACCCTCAAAATCACAATACTCCTTCGCTGAGAAAAGATGACACAGGAATATGGGATGATAGAGACACAGGAATATGAGATGGATGGATGGATGGAAGGAAGGTTTGATGATGCATACCACAATGCTCTTCATCAGAGCTATCAGAGCAGTCAGCTGTGAAGTCACACACTTGGCTGAGGCTTACGCACTCTTTTGTAGTGGCGCACACAAACTTGCCAGGGGGGCAGATATGAGGGGGTGCTGTTGACAAGGTGAGCACAGGGGCAGAAGTGCTGGGCTCCGTTGAGGGCAATTCACCTACACACACACACACACACACACACACACACACACACACACACACACACACACACACACACACATACAGGTCCATTGACATGTATTGCGTTTTCTATTGACATTGATTGTTTTTATACTAAGCTAATATTTTATATCCTCTCAACCAACGGTTTTCACCAACTCCACCCTCACTCACGACTAGTATATATCAGCCAAGCCGATTAATTGGCCGAAATTTGGTCATTAAGTGTTCGCTTGCCCTATTAAGAGAAGTGTTAACTTTCCCTCATATTAGTTACAAAATCTACCGATAGATCGATTTATTTGGTATTTTAGTAAATATTACAGACAAATAGATGTTTGTTTCACTTCAGAAATTTTGTTTACATGTTATTTGCTGTTGTTAAATAGCATCATGTTTATCATCATATATATCATTCATCTGCCATCCTGCACTTTATATATTGTATATTGCACACTGATAACCCCATTTCGGTCGACCATTATTTATAACACAAAGAAGATGCTCATTTGTTGCCACATAGTGTTGTAAAATGTTATCTAAAGTAAAGGTGACTGAGCAAATCTTTTTGGATAACGGATTCAAAACGGACTCAACTCTTTGGGAAAAAGTCCAAATCCTCACCACTCTGCCCCTGCCCCAAAGGTTTTTAATAATAATAATAATAATAATAATAATAATAATAAAGGTTAAAGGGGTCATGAAATGAAAATAAAATTGTCCTTGATATTTAGACATAGTAACTGTACTATAAACATATATTGTACATTTCAGAACTCAAAACTTCTTCCCCAATCTAAAAGATCATTTATAGTTCCTACCTTTCTGAAACGTCTCGTTTTGAAAACAGTTTATTCGTGACGTCATGAGACATTGCTCAGTTTTATTTACACTGCCCACTGGTACAGTTTGTATCGTAAACAGAGAGGGAGATAGATAGGCCAGTGTGACCAACTATTCCTGAACACCAAAGGGGAACCATCTGGACTATTTTGAAGTTGTTTATGCATATAACATGCATTACACAGATGCCTTTGACCATTGTCATGTTTATCATGCCACTTTAAAAAGACACAATGTCAGTTACAACTCAAAAAAGGAGACTCTGTTCGGTTTCATTCAGCTGCTCTGCGTCATGCTGTTCTTGCACCCATTTGTGCTATTTTTAATTGTTGGTGCATTTAAACAAGCACTAGCTGGACATCTTTGACCGTTTGGTGCGCTTCTGGCGATCTGGGCCTCAGTGCACTATGTGTGTGCGTCATGTTTTACCGTGCTATGGACTGTGTGGCTAATATCAGCCTGGATTGCTTGTGTATTAAAATACACAAGTATTGATTCAAGTATAGCAAAGGAACTGTTATTGAAAAGGAGTTAAAAACACTTGGACTTGACTGCAAAATCATGAGTAAACAGTTACTGTATATTCATGAATATTTAAGATGTTATGATGGTGCTGATGTGCTTGAGTGAACGTTTTAATGTATTCAGATGCAATGTGTTGGATGTGCGTTGTGTATAATCCCTAAATTAAAGTTTTGTAATACCTACAATTTATTTTTATAATGTTGTGGAGAGCTTGTTTATTATTTTCTGATTGAGTTTCAAATATGGCTGAATACAGTGGGAATTTACATTGAAGTTTAAAGGAGACGCTGAGGCCAAAACTGAGCGTTTTAGTCAGAGGGCCAGAAAGAGGGTGGAAAATGAAATAATTTATTACTAAACTATAACAGTTTTGGTGCACAAAACCTTACTGACATTATCAGTGGACCTCAAGTAAGATAGTAAAATTATCAGAAATTAGCATTCATGACCCTTTTAACATTACTTAAAATATAAGGGGGCACCTCACAGGTTTAGGGCAAGGTTTATTTTACTCGATTTCTATTTAGGCCTGTTAAGAACGTAATTGTATACACAGTATCTGAAGTAGGTTTGTTTATTACACAACCATCAATTGCATGACATTTTATTTCACCTTCATATGGTTGACATCCAAAGAAAGACAGATCATCTATAGCAATATCACCCCTGAAGTCATCACCAACAGTCCCCTCCACTAGAATCTGTACAGGCAAGAAAGAAGGCAAGAGAGTCTTTATTTGGCTGCTTATTTGCATGCTAATAATAATGCAACAGCTGTAAATGCTTTTCATATGGCACTTTTAATCTCATAATCCCTACTAAAGCAAATGCAGTGGACATAGATAAGGCATAATTTATGCATATGCTTGACTATTACCTGAACATTGACACAAAGAAAGATAAGAGACAGTACACCGGGAAGACAAAGAAAGTCAAATAATAATAATTAAAAAAAATAATAATAACTGATCACTTAATAATAATAATAATAATAAGAGCTGTATTAATAATGTGTATTTTAATAAGATGTTGCTGTGACTTTTAAAAGCTCTGGAAAGTTCATTAATAATACACCTATTAGACAATTAGTCATCAGCGAGGAAACAAGGCTTTGGGGTGTCTGCTGAGATAGCAATTCTGATTGCTCATTTTTTAAAGCATGCATTATCAACAGAGTTACAAGTATGAGCATGTGTGCATTTTAAGCTGGATGATGTACAGTATCTTTAGCGCAGTCAGTCAACCACATGAAATTCAACAAAAGGATAAAATCACCATTCCACTTCAATGGCCACACTTCAGATCAACTCACCTGAAAGTGGTGAGCACTGTGGATCTGCAAAATGTTCCGGTGCCAGAAGTTGCCTTGGTCACCATAGCGAACCCACAACAAGTTGCCCCGGCCACTATTACGGGTGCGCATGTACACAGCCAACCGGAACACATGCTGGCCAAACATGTGATAGTGGAATCTAAAAATACAAGGTGGCTTCGATTCAGAACCTCTGCAAGAGGTTGGGAGAAAAGGTTGACTAATAAGAACAGCAGTGTCTTTGAACTTTTGTGGGTCTGAAGATTCAATGTAGAGGAAGTGTCCATCCACATTGGCTCGTGTGTGGTCCTTCAATGGGCCTGTGTTGAAAGTTGGAGTTGGTCCTTGTATTCGCATCCAATCAAAAATGTCCTCTTCATGATCTTGGGTCCAGCTACACAGGCCTTCCTCGAAGTCACACATTAACTCTGAAACTGAGAGCAGAAATGATGATTGCCAAAAAGAGATGGCTAAAGTCAAAGAAATACCATATATGTGTGTGAGTACAGAATATACAACAGTATGTATACTCATTGACCATTTAAAACTCTTATTTAACAATTAATAAAACTGACAGCAATGTTCCTCGTCTGTTCCATCTCCACAGTCATCAATCAGGTCACAGATCTGGAAATAGTTTACACATGCTTTGCTCCGGCTACAGTGAAAGTGAAGAGGAGTGGGGCACATCTCCACAGCCTCTGGCAATGAGCAGTTGTGGAACATAATGTCATCTAGGGCAGAGACTCCTTCATATACGCCCAGACTCAGTTTTGCAATTGACAACTGAAAAGGCCTGGTCTGCCTACCAATCTGCACAATTACTGGATGCCATTGGTTGCCTTGGTCATAGAGCGTTCGCCAAAGTATCGTAGAATTGTCTAAGCCATCAACTGATAAGTACATTTCAGCTGCACCAACAGACTGTCCAGAATTATAGTGCCTGTAAGCAAAACAATCAACAATCAACTATTAAAATGTGAACACTGAATGTTAGGAACTACTGTGTGTGCACAAGCTACATTATTTTTAATTGTTTACATAGAGCAGTAAAGAATCCTGATTGATTTGTGCTTTTTGCAACAAAACAAATTTCAATTTCACTGAACTTAGAAAGAGGTAAAGTTCCAGCCTTATTCTTCCAGCAAATTCTTTACATCCATTCATTCTTACCAGAAGGTCATGGTGCAGTCTGAACCTGATTGCTGGAATGTAGGACTCCGCAGCACAGCTTGCTGGGAAAAACGGTTGCTATTCTTAAAAATAAGCATGAAGTGACCTTGGAGAGAGAGAGAGGCAGTAAAACATTAAAAGGTCTTTAGAAAAACATGAAAGGCTAATATGATATTATTAGTATATTATTGCAAGGTGAGTTACAGCATTACTGGATACTCCTGAATGTACTGTAAACTCAGTAAATGAAACCCATTCACATTCTCTTATACAAACTGTAATAGTGTTCTTATATTATTACAAAATTTTGTGACATAAATAAACGGTAAAAAAAAAATCTTTTAAATGATGTGAATGCTTTTTTTGTGTGTGAAATAATGTGGAAATATTAATAGGTTATTTGTATATTATTTTGCTACTTTTACTTATGAATGAAGAAAATGGGACAAATACAATGGATCAGTGATTTGACCACAGATACATTTAAAAGTGCCAACAAACATTTAGAAAAACTTCTATTTAAAGCAAAACTATATTCTGTATTGATTCACCTTCATGATATCTACTTAAAATGATAGTTCACCCAAAAATGAAATGTTTAAATAAATGTCTTCTGAAGCGATATGATAAGTGAGGGTGAGAAACAGATCAATATTTAAGTCCTTTTTTTTTCACTTAAATCTCCACTTTCACTTCCACATTTTTCTTCTTTTGTTTTTGCCGATTTGCATTCTTCATGCATATCTCAACCTATTGGGCTGGGAGAATAATTTATAGTAAAAAAGGACTTTAATATTGACCTGTTTCTCACCAACACCTATCATACCACTTCTGAAGATATGGATTTAACCACTGGAGTCATATGGATAACTTTCATGCTGCCTTTATGTGCATTGGAGCTTCAAAGTTTTGGTCACATTCACTTGCATTGTGAGGACCTACAGAGCTGAAATATTCTTCTAAAAATCTTAGTTTGTGTTCTGCAGAAGAAAGAAAGTCATTCACAACTGGGATGGCATGAGGGTGAGTAAATGATGAGCGAATTTAAATTTTTGGTTAAGTTATTGGGACAAAAATTTAGTTCTCTTTTAAACTAAATTAAGTTTCTTTAAAGATAAACTGTGAAATGTTTGAAATTATGTATATGGAATCAGTGTTGACTATTGAATTGGTTAACCTGTATGACAGATTTCCAGTTTAAATTTATTTAGATAGATGGAGAGTAAATTAAAATGCGTGACAAAAGCATTTCATGATTTTTATGCAGTTTGTGTTTATATGTATGCTCTCACCTTCACTTGTACTAGTAGTATGGTCCTGGGGAGGTGTTTGGTCCAGATAATCTATAGGGACTTCATTAGCTGAGCCTCTTACCCATTCAAATCCATCTCCCTGGGCAAGCTCGTGCCAACCACATGAGTCATTCTCAAAATCACACTGTGCCACTGAAAGTCAAATTAACAAAGCTAACAAACCTTAACAGGGCAAGCATAGTGAACTAACAAAGAAATGGCTAAATGGCCTTCAGAGTAATATACTGAAGAAACAGTATTGACTATTTTAACAAACATTCACTCAGACATTTGTAACAATACTCACAACAATTGGCCTCATCCTCTCCGCTGGGGCAGTCTGGAGAAAAGTCACACACTTTCACCCCATCCACACATTCATTGGCATCACAGTGAAACTGAGATGGGTGGCACTGAGTTGGAGGAGGTGCCTTGATTTCATTCTCTGGAGATGAATATAAAGCCTGCATGCTTTACCATTTAATTATTTTCTGATTTCACAGAAAAGATATGCAATGGTTAGAAAAGTTTAGGTGGGACCGATAAACTGAAGAGTTCTTTCCACTGAAGCAGGACATTGGATCTGAATATGAGCACATTATTAAGATTAATCTAACTGGCCAGGGTAATGCTAAAATAAATCACAATAATTTGGTATCTTAGCACGCACACTTTACCAACCAAACACTACATAAATCTCCATTCCAGACTCTTGGTAATAGAAAATATGCAGCAAAACCTTTTCTGTCCTGTGTAGGTATGCGTTAATAAATAAGGACTTTTTTGCTGATAAAAGTGCAAAATAGACTTAATGACTTCCAGCAAAGTAAAGCTGTATTTGTTTGTGTCAGAGATAAAATCTCAAAATATGAAACTATATGAAGTATTTAGAGGACAATAAACCACAGCATAATTTTGTCATGGCACTTATGTATGCCTGTGATTAAAAAATAACTGTAACTGATGTCTCTCACTATGTCTATCTTGGGATGAACTGTAAATTATAAAGTTGCTAAGGATCAACATGTCACCCTGGTGTCCCAATGCATCCTTCCCACGGCTGTAAATGTATTGTAGACCTTATTTACAGCTTTATATTTCTAGATTTCTCTTGAGCCCAGCTTTGCACCTCATACATTCTTCATAAATTGCTTGCGTAAAAGTGAGCAGTCATGTTCACCACACCACATTCATCTTCATCTTTGTTTGCCTTTACAATCAGCCACATCAAGCCCCAATCATGAACACTTGAAGCATTAAACTAAGTTTACAGTATCATGAAAACAGCCCTTAATCTGCAGGAAAGAACTTTCTGATCCTGCCAAAAGTTTTTTATCTTTTTATTTTTTTCAATTTTATTTGAATTTAGATGGAATGAAAACTGTATCCTACATCTTATTTCACTTTTAAATTTGAATCCATCTGTTCCCAAGTCAGAGTCATGATAATTTGATTTGAAAAAGCACAAAGGGACTTGTGACTTAGACTCATGAGTCACTTCCAATGAATGCATAAGGTCATCCTAGTGTTGCTATAATGATGTTTTGGACTTGGTTGTGTTGTGTATGTACAGACGTAGGTGTGTGTAAATGTGCATTAGTGTTTACCCACCTAAATCTGGCACGCAGCCTTGGCTGAAAGACAGGTCATCAATCGCAATAACTTCATATGTATCACTGCTGTTGAATATCATTCCTCTGATCACCACCTGTAGGAGCCCACTACTATTAGACTGATATATTTTTCCTGCTTCAACTATAACAACTACATGCTTTTTGTCTCCATGGGCTTTTCAAAATCAAAATCTAACCAACTCTGAAACTAGACTTTAATACGCCCTTTCCCCAACCATAAATGCATCATGTGCATATTTTGTGTGTATATATATATATATATATATATATATATATATATATATATATTGTAGTGGTAAATGCTTTGACTTAGCATTCACACACATACCTTAAACTTCTCTCTGCTGCTGAACACCACTACTGATCGCATCCATGTGTGAGGATCAGAATTTGGTGTGGACTGTAACCAAATTTCCTGTGGCTCTACCAAAGATGTTGACTGTATCAGAACCTGCAAATCCCCTATCAGCTGCCCAATATGATGGTAGAATGTCAGCTGCTCCGAGAAACCATAGTGAGACAAGAGGACAGAAAATGTTAGTTTGGTTTAGCTGAGATGTGAAAATAAAATGTGAATCACTCAAAAGACAATGTGATGTAAACTAAGGACTTAAATGCACTTCTTGCTCCATTAAACATTTTGAGATTTACAGCCCACACTACCCCATACTGTCACTCCCTGAAACATTAAAGATATTCAGTTGCTGGGTGGGCGAGACAAACTTGACGTTGAAAGCATTTCATTGGCGTAACCCAATGTTGTCAGGTTGATTTAGTCATATTAAATATTATTTTTGACTTGAAGATTGTATTTAGGCTGACAATACTGTGCACAGGGTCTGAAAACAAAGATCCCAGTGAGCACATGCACTTCTGCTGTCAGTAAGAGCGTGTTGCTCTGCCTCAGTGGATATTGTGCTCTACACCCATAATCGAGGGCTTTGCTTCTGAATGACTATTACAAGGGCTATAGAGCCCTTGAGCAAAGTACTTAACAACAATCTGCTGTTTGAATGCTACATTATTGCAATTCCTTTGACATTTTTTCTCTATTATCAGAGACACGTTGTGTTAGAAACTTTACTGAAGTATACATTTTTTTTTATGATATAATATATTTCGACTGTTAAGAATAATGCAGGATGGGAGTTTAAACTGAGCTTAAGTTCTCATGACTTGGTGTTGTTTGGGTAAGATATACAGTATTTTGCCCATAGCAGCATAAGGTACATCCTAGTGGAGTTTATGTCATCTCAAGACTTTTTTGTTAGTTTTTATTTAAACACAACCAGAAAACAATTCAATGAAGTATATCATCTGGAAGCTAAACTTACAAATAAGCTATTTTTTTAATTTTTTATAAAACAGGTAATTTCAACCCTAAATTCTGATTGGATGAGCCACACATTTTATATTAATGCACCAATTTTCTATGATGCTAGGCAACTGCAAAAACACACAGGAAGGATAATGAACTATAGCAGAATTATTTATTCCAA